>NC_141701.1:30694352-30761852 GCF_971803275.1 Cyanistes caeruleus
GCTGAAGTAGGAAACCCAAGCATGCCTGCACCAGGAGATGTTAAAGCTGAAAACAACAAAAATATGACTGTCATCAATGCACAAGGCAAAATACGTCTTGTAATATTCAGCATTACTCATGTGTTCTGGAATTAACTATGACATGAATAAACCGCATTTTAAAATGGCTTTTAGTACATTTCTGTGAGTCTTACAGCTTTAAATTAACAGGGTACAATCTACAGCAAAACCAACAATTCTCACTCACTTCATAATTGTGTGTGTGATACTATCAGCACAGGTGTAAAACATGAATGCCTACAGGACAGTCCTACAAAAGGCAGTGGAAGTCAACCCAGCTCCATTGGCAGGATCAGATTTATACCTGTAGAAATAACACTCTCCTTTTTTTTGTTCATTTTCTTCTGTAGGCTTGGTAGTAGATTATTAGAAAAGAAGCATTAAGCACAGTGAGAGTGCTTCCCTCTAATTGATACTTTGAGAGATCTCTACTTTGTTGTTCATTTTAACTAATTTTTATCATGCCTCTGGGATGATATAACCCACACATCCTTCACCTAAGAAACCTGGTAATTATGGTGCTCACTACAAGTAATTAGATCTCAAATAAAAAGGAATCTTTATCCAAATTGCTGGGGGGAAATGCAATAATAATAAAGAAAGATGTTTAGGTAAGTAAATATCAACAGGAAATGACCATTCAAAAAACTAACAGCAATCAGGTCAATGCTATTCATTACTGGGACACCACACAGCTTACATTTTCATTTTTGAGAGTTGAGCTTTCCTTACCACAACAATCAGGTCAATGCAGCCTTTGCTGGGAAGTAAACGTAATAGCACTAAAGTACTTTAACACAGGAAAGCTGCTGCTTTTGGTTTACTTGAAGCATGCAGCCATGACGTCCTCCACCTCATTACAGAAAGCAACCCAGGGATGGAGGTTTCTGTCTGGAGGGTGCATACACACAAGAAGTATGCCTCATAACTTAATGGAAGAAATCTTTTCTCTGTTTCAAGTACCAGATATAGTGCAGTGACTTGTAACAGTCTATTAAAAAAGCAACTTCTGTGAGATGTATAGTTGGTCAGAAAATTAAATGATAGCACAGGGTAGAAATGGTGACTGACTGTAAGAGGCTGTACATTACAGCTATTGTTGTTTTTCCAGACAAGTCAGTTTGCTAGAGAACAGAGCACACAAAGTGTGTCATGCACACAGAACTGCAAAAGTGAAGTTATATCAGGAACAGTCCACTAGTGCACGGATAAGAGAACAATAAGTGCAGGCTCTGTAATGGAGGCTAGATAGGTATTAGCCACAAGGAAGCTTTAATGGAGTGAACAAGAATAATGTTTAAATCATCAATATCCAGGTGCTTAGCATTACTTAAGAATCAAGCAATTAGGATTCAAAGAGAATAATTATCAGATTTAACAAAGAGGCCATTTAATGTTTGTCACTGTGTCATTAGTCCTATTTAATGGTAGGGGAACACTAAGGAGTTAAAATGCATTGTGAGCACGAATTAGATAGTACAGTGAAACAAGTCAAAACAGCTATAATTAAAAAGTGGGTAATTGCCAGAGTTAGTGCACAATAACACTGAAGATGCTATTACTTGCCCCTATGCTTCCAACGGGAAGCAACAGGCAATTGTGTGTGGAGCCTACTGAAAATATATGAAATGATAAACAGTGTAGATGGAAAACACATGAATGATGCAGTTAATGTGAACTGTTGCCCTAGATTTGTCGTGATTATTTGGGCTTGCCACCTACTGAGGATTTTTCCAATTTTGTTTTATTCTTAACCTCTTCAATGCTTGGACATGTTGATGTCTTCAGCCTAATCATAATGATGATGCCTACAAATGTCAAGATCTATTCCATTTTCCAGATATTCTTTGGAATTTAGTTGAAATATACATAATTCAGTGAAATATTCTGACAGATTGCTTTAGAACGGAGTGATCCACTTTTTGAATTTATTGGAAGGCAAATGTGGAATGAGGGTTTTTAAAACTAAATGAAAAACCTGATGAAACTAATGCTCAATTTAAAGACATGAGAGATACAGAGTAGAAATGCACTAATCATGAACAAACATTCTAATCCTGCTAACTCTTTAAAGTGACTATCAAAGAGGAGACTTTTCTTTCACTTGGAGGAAATGGAGGCCTAAAAATATAAAAATGAAACTGCTATCAATGGGCCAAAAACAAACAGAGAACAAAATTTATTGCAGTAACCAAAGTCATTGCTGATGAATCAAATTTCTCTCTTGATAAGATTTCAAAACCCACTAAGTACATATTACCTAGTGATGTGTGCATTCTTGGAAAAAGCTGCTGTGAATCTTCAAGGCAGCCCAGGCTGAAGCGATGTGCAAAGAACTTATGGTAACGATGATGACATTAAAAGGTTCATAGAACCAGTATCAATAGCTAGAAGCAAGATGAAGCACTAGCTTTCTGCAAGGGATCATAGGCAAAACACAAAGCTAGGAAAAAAGAGAGTGTGAATTTTAAGAACAGCTGAAAACAGCAGGCGAACTCTTCTATCTACAGTCACCTAGAAAATAAGAAGAAGCTTGAAGAATAAAGATGAGCTGGAACTAAAATTCTGTATGAATTAGAATTCCACCGAAAAACTCCTTATTAGGAATTATGCTGAGCAAACACCGCAATAATTTTCAGACCTTGCTCAGCATTTGATGCCCATAAGATGGTAAAATTACTTTATCTAGAAAAATGTACACCTCCCACAGGTGAGAGGATTGTGACACATAAACTCAGAACCACAACATAATTCTGACATTAAAATCCACTGGTTTAAGAACAAAATAATAGAATTTAAAGTTAATATATCCTTTTATTCAGAAATGAAGCTATCTTATTTTGCAAAATCTAATAATATTCACAAGTAATCACCTGGTTTAAGCACTATATAAAGAAGATAAAACGAACTGTAGTTTGAATTGTTCCATCTTTTGTGAATTAGCATTATTTTCATGTGTTCCATTTCAAACCTTTTGTAAAAGCAAATACGGCATTTAAAAAAGCATAGCATTTTGCAAAATTTAGCTGGGTTTTCCATATTTTGAAATCGATAAAAAATGGTCAAACATGAAAATTAAATCCCTTATAAACCTGTTTTAACCAGTGAACCTAAGCAATGCTATTTCTCTGTCTAGCATGAGGAAAGCAAATCACAAAGGAGAATTTTAAGTATGATGTTAGTGAATTACAAAGGAGAATCTCAAGTATGGTGTTTAAAATTTGGTTTCAACAGTTTTCTGAGTAAACACATTTTGTCAAATTGAGGATCTTACTAATGTTAACATTGTCCTTTAAACAAACATGTAGGACAGAATGGATGGGCTTTGCTAAAGGAAAACCAGTTATCAACCCTGTAAGCATCAGTAAAAGCTTGTAAATACTTCAATATAAGGGATCCCAGTGAGGCTTCTTCTGAAGTGCATTTTTGAGTTTGGGTCCTAGAGAGAAGAAATTATACACTTGCCGAGGAATTCACAAGAAGTAGACTTGAACTGTAAGATAGTGAGTCGTCAGGAAGCTTCAGCAAATCCTTCATGCAAAGAATGATGCAGAGCAATTGTCCTGCTCACTGAAAATACACACGCTCTAAGAAGAACTGTGGCCAAGGAAAAGCTTGCTTGGAAGCTTGCTTCCAAAAAGATACTTAAACGATTCTTAGCATCAAATATGAATGTGAGATATCAGACAAAGCAGGGTAGAGAAGAAAATAGAAATGGGTTAATTAGGTGCAGAAAATACTAGTGTTGAGCATATACTGGAGCACTTCTAAGTACATTACTGTTTTTCTATGATGAATGATTAAAATAATCTCTCTTATTTTTTTTCTTTCCACTCACTATCACTGCTCCATTATGTATCATTAGGGAATGGAGATTTATGTATGCAAGTATTTTCCAGGCAACAAAAGGGGGATGCAGGGGCTGTTTAGCATATGGCAGAAGAGGAAGTTAACAACAAGATTCTAGTAGCTGGTTTACACAGTGGGCTTTGCCCACAATGGGCTAATTAACCTTAAGAAAATGAAAGATGAAAGAGGGTAAAAATCCATCTCAACTGGCAGTGCACTGTGCATATCAAAGAAAAGATATTTGGTGGAAATTAGAAAATCTGAAAACGGAATTGTTATGGAACACTTGGCCAGTAATAATGCCTTTTGTATTACTAAAATTTACAGACTTTGAGGCTACATTGATACCAGTGAGTTAAAGAGTAACAGGCAACATTTCCCAGAAACTGAGAGTAAACCTTCTGTAAATTTAAACAGAAAGAATGGTTACATTCACTGTTTTGGCCTAGGCCAACTAGTCTCCTGCTAAACAACTCTTGAGCACAGCTGAGAGGTTGGGTCCATGGGTCCATGACCATTCCCCAGACACACTTTGCATGGGAACTTCCTGGTACTGAACTAAAAGAATATATATCCAAGTAAATTCCTTTGGGCAATATAGACAAAGCCTAGTTTTCTGAAGCCCTTTTTACCTGAAGGTCAACCTAGCCAAAGCTTTTTTGCAAAGTTATATAGACAAACCATACCTATAATTTTAATGAACAACAACCAGCCATTTTAGGACCAGGACACTGTATGCCATTAAGAAGGAAATACAGCAACTCTATATTTCCTTTATATGCAATCTCTGTGCCAATAACTGTTTGACAAAAGCCAGAGGGCACTCAGCCAGAGACTCCATTGTGGAAGGAAAGCCTCTCTGATGCAATGAAGAGAAAAACAAGATGCTTTGACCACCACTTAGGGAAACAATAACATGATCATCATCAATCAAAGTAGACCTGGGTAGTAGAGAAGACACTGCTACAGTCTCAGTATGTCTAATAACACTGGTGATTATGCCTTTATTTTACTTGCCAAAGTGTGTTGCTTTCTAAAGCAGAGTTTATAGATCAACAGCAAGTGGGATTACTGAATAAAATGAGGTGAGGGGTGTTCACTTGCTTCCTAACTCTTCCGTGTACATATTTGATATGAATATGCAAAATTAGAAGATGACTGTGAAAGCTTCAGTCTGGAAGGTTGCAGTCACAATGAACCTAGACTGTAAAACTGGAGCCTAGTTCAAGAAATACGTTAGGTTCATTCTTCGAGGACTAAAAAAATCCTGCTGCAGAAAACTTGGTTCCTAAGCATCAGTGAAACATATTGCAAGATGGAGTGCTTTCCAATGTGAGCAAAACCCAGAGTAACACAAGAGTCAAAACTGTCAGTAAAACGAGTTAGCTGTTCTGTTAAAAGTGCAAGCCCAAATGAAGTGGTACATGTCTGCAATGACTTTATATACTGACATTTGGATTACAATTGAAACTGCCTTTACAAATCACTTTCAAAAAAACATTTTTTATTTTAGCAGGCAGTTATTCAGAAATACAATAGAGGGTCCTGGGCAGCATTTATATTAAATATTTATTCTGGATCAAACAACAGGTTGGAGTGGTCTAAGAGATGAACCAATTACCTGATGACCTGACAATGTGAGAATCTATTTTGTGCTTAATGAGATATTACATTAAATATTTGCATACAAAAATTTACATACAAAATTCTAATCCATGTTTTGACTAAAGGAGTATCATTGAAAATAAACAAATAAGTATAAAAATTATATATTTCTATTGCTTTTTTTAGAAAAACTTAGTATTGGCTAAAAACATTTCTCTATTTTTCTCTCTTTTTTTTTTTTTTTTTTGGGAGAAGTCAGATATATCATCCAGGCCACGGCATCAGTGGAGAAATGCACTGAGTATACCCCACAGGAGTATTTTTAGCTATTCACACCAGTCTAACAAGCCTGACAGGACTGCATAACACACTTTGTCTTAGAAGGGGATGGTTACTGTGCAAGATGATCAAATTAGTAAAATGAGAAAATCATCCCCTTATAGACTTACTGTTTGAACTTTGTGGAAATCCAGGTAAGGAGGATGGACCATTCATTCCAGGCAGAAGAACAGGAGGAAGGCCAGGGAGTCCTGGATAAGCTGCTGGCAAACTGATACCATGAAGAGAACTGCTGTCCATCATGCCTGGCTGCTGTACTGTTAATCCTAGCACATCAGTAGCCTTCTTTATGCGATCCAATTCTTGCTGTGCCATCAGCTGTCTAACCGTTGTAGGAGCTAAATAATCTTTCTCCCGGTCTAGCTGACTTCCCACAGTTTCTCTCACTTTTGTAATATGTTGTTTGGAGAAGATATGATCTCTTATGGACAAACGTGCAGAATATTTCACGCCACATAGAGAACATTCTGGCTTTGTCCCATCAGGTCCAGTCTGATTTATCATGAATGGCTTCCCTATGTTAATTTTGAATTTCTTTTCTTTAGCCCGGGCATTCTGAAACCAGACCTGAACCACACGTTTGGGCAGACCAATCTCATTCCCTAGCATTTCACATTCCTGCATGGTTGGAGTCCGGTAGTCACTAAAGCAAGCCTTGAGAACTTTAAGCTGAAGGTTACTCATTTGTGTTCGGAAACGTTTGTGGCCTGGCCGATCACTGTTTTTGGATTTAAAGGGATTGCTAGCTCCAAATGGGTTAGGTGAACTTGGATCAGCTATGCTTGAAGTCTCACTGCGATCGGCATTATCATCAGGGTCATCAGTAATGTAGTAACTTTGGTCATGGTCGCCATCTTTTTCACTGAAGTGTATTGAAGGGCTTGTTAGGGAAAAGAGAAATTTATCATCAGTATTCTCATTTGTAGGTGTAGTTGCTGCTTTGGGTAGTGTGTCATTGACAAGCGGTTTTGGTTCTTTGGGGGGTGATGCAGGTTTTGCATCCCCTGAACTGCCAGCTGTGCTTTCCATTTCATTGTTCCCCTCATCCCCTGTTGTGGCATCACTAATTGCTGTATTAATTGATGAAGTCTCATCAAAGTCAGTCTTGTTTTGATCATATCCAGAGTCAGCAGGAGGGGCATTCAAATTTTCTATATCCTCACTAGACTCTGCTTTAAAAGAAGAAGGACTTAAAAGGTTCTTCGGTGACATTTCTGCAGTTTTGCTAACAGGGGTTGATACAGTGGAGGCTAATTCATTTTCGCTTGATAATTCAGTTTTTGCTAATGACAGTGATGGGTAATCAAAAAATATGTACTTTTGTGGACTTTCTCCTCCATCTTCATTTGATATCAAAGGACTTGGAGGCAAACTATAGCCAGCCTGTTTTCCTTCATTCCAATGTCGAGAGCGGATGTGACTTTCTAAAGCGGATTTTGCTTTAAACAGAGCTCGACAAAAAGGACACCTTTTATGGGACTGGGCTGGGCCAACTGCACGGAATTGTCCCTTTCTTTCTCGGGCTCTTGTGTTTTGAAACCAGACTTGTACGACTCTCTTTTTCAGCCCCACTTCACGTGCAATATGATCCAGCATCTTTCTGGTGGGATTGGAATCTAGCAGGTACTTTTCGTAGAGTATTTCCAGCTGCTCTGGAGTAATTGTAGTTCTTAAACGCTTATCACGATGTTGATCTTCTCCACTGTTTCCTCCCTCCTTCTCACTACAGTTATTGTCTTCTTTATCATCTAGTTTCCGTTTCAGGGAACCAGAAACTGTAGCAGGGTGTGCTGTATGTGATGAGCCAGTTTGGGGTGGCATCTGAGCAAGAGAACTGTTAAGTAATTGTCCAGTCATCAAAGGATTATTTGGGTCAAATATCATGTAGGGCATATCCATCGGTCTTTCTAAAAACTGTGAGTGAAGAAATTGGTTTTGGGCTGCTAGGAAATGCATGTGCTGGTGCTCTTGCCAAAGTTCTAGAGTTGGAAAGGCAACTGTACACTGATCACACTGATACTGTAATAATTGAGGAGGTAGACTATTCTGTAGAGAAGTCATTGAAATTGGCAAAGGACTGGAAGGAACAGGTGTGTTTTGTGATGCAGAAGGAGGTCTCCCTACAATCTGGGATTGCTTTTGTTGTGGTGGTTGAGAAGCTGAGGGCTGAGGCTCAGAAGATGTTACTGGAGTAGACTGTACTGGTTTGGTGCTTTGGGAAGTTGCATCTGTTTGCTTAGAGGTGGTTTCATTTTGTTTTGGTTTTTCTGTGGGCTCTGGCTTAGGAGAAGCCTTCTCAGGTTCTGGTTTGGGTGATGGAATCAAAGGAGTACTAGAACCAGAGCCAGAGCTTGCTGCTGTGACTGTCAGGCTTTTTGATGAGTCATTTTGGCCAGAAACTGTACAGTTCTTATACACTGTTTGATCAGAGGCATCCATAGAGTCTTCAGTTTGGCTTTCATCTTGAGCATCATCATCTTCGTCTTTATAACACTGCTTTTTCTGGTGCGTAATTAAATCAAAGATCCTGGGGAAAACCACACTGCACTTTTTGCACTGATACTGCATGTTACTGGTTCGGATGTAACGCTCATTCGTCAGTTCCCTTTTCTCATTGTCTTTAGTTTCAGCTTGATTCTCGTAACTTTTCCGAGCTTTTTGTCGTGCATTTTGGAACCATACGACAATAACTCGAGTAGGTAGGTTAAGAACAGTTGAAAGCTGTTCGATTTCATCATCCTTTGGATAAGCATTTGTGTCAAAGAAGTCTTGGAGGACACGAAGCTGGTAGTCAGTAAATCGAGTCCTGGATGACCTCTTGCTGAAAGACGCATCAGACTTGTAGGGTTCTACAGCTGAAGGCTGAGGATCTATTCTGATATCTTCCAACACTGTTATAGGAGGATTGCTGAAATTATATGGAGAATCCTTGTTTCTCTGTCGCTCTTTAAACAGCGTATTTCGAAACCAGTGCTTGATAACTTTCTGCGAAAGACCAGATTTCTCAGCCATTTCTTGGATCTGTTCTTCACTTGGAGAATTGTTAATATCAAAATAAGCCCGCAAGATTTTTAACTGGTCATCTGTGATTCTAGTACGTGGACGCTTGAACTGAGAGTGCCGCAGAAAATTGGGATCTAATCCCAGCTGCTGCTGGCAAAGCTGAGTAAGATCGGCAGATAAAGTATCCATTGGTGGCAGCTGGAGGGCAAGCTGAGGAGGCAGTGCAGGATGTTGCACTGGCTGCATCATAATTGGAGGGAAAAGTGGAAGATCGAGTGAAACGGGAAGCTGGACTTGAGGTGGAGCTGATGGTGGTGGTGGTGGAGGAGGTGGAGGTGGTGGTGGAGGAGGTGGTGGTGGAGGTGTAGGTGGTGGAGCCTGCAAAGGTGTGGGAGTTGTGTTTTGTATTTTTCCAGCTCCAGCTGAAGAAGGCTGAGAAGGAGTTGGAGGAGGAGGAGGAGGAGGTGGTGGAGGAGGCGGTGGTGGAGGTGGTGGCGTTTCTGGAGAAGATGGAGAAATTGGATAAAGTTTGTCATACGCCTCCCTGTATTGTCGGGCAAATTTTTCTAATGCTCCATATGGAAAAAAATGTCCATGCACGTGTTCTTGATGACTCTTCAAAATAAGAATGTTGGAAAAAAGCTTACTGCAGGTTCCACACTCCAGCTTGTCTGTGTTTTCACCATCCCCAGTCTTGCTTTTTTTCTGCACTTTTTGTCTGTTCTCATTGTATTGGATAACTAACTCAAACCCAAAGTTCTCCAACAAAGCCTTGGCTGCATTCCCCCTTGCTCCAGAAGCTATTCTGGGTGGCGGGATGGCTGGTTCTGAGGATTTTGGCTTCTTCATATCTTTGTTTTCTTTTAGTCCTTCATTCTCATTAGTAAATTCTTGCTTTGGCTTCTCATGTTTTTCAGAAACTTCTTCTGACTCCTTATATGATGGCATGTCCTTTATCAGCTGGCAGTCTGTACTCACTAAGGTATTTTGCTCTGCTTTCATCAGCTTACTACTTTGCTGCTGCTGCTTTTGGGACTGAAGTTGGGGTTGGGTGGACTGATACTGTTGTGCCTGTTGCTGCAGTATCTGTAGCTGGGTTTGGCCAACATGGTGCTGAGTTTGTATCTGCTGCTTCAAATCTTCAAGCAGCGATCCCGTCATACCAGCCATTCCAGGCATACCAAATGTGGCAGAACCAGGCAAACCCAGATCTGGGCTTAAGCTAAATTCCGTCCCAGGTATATAGAATGGGAAAAGGAACTGTGGCTGTTGAAATTGGAGCAGGGCTTCTGGTGTCATTGGAAAGTGAGGCAAAAAAGCTGGATTTAGAAACTGCGGTTGAAAGAACGCGGCTTGTTGTTGCAGTTCATGCTGTAGTTGCATTTGAAGTTGTGCTGGTGACTGGGGTGGGTGATGTGTAGGCTGAGCAGAAATTAATTCAGAAGCTTGCTTTTTATTTAATTCTTTGGCATCTAAATGTGTTTCTTTGCTGTTAACTGCTGGTAAGCTCATAGACTCTAGCATTCCTTGGCTGGGGCTATTAACATTCCCTGCTACACTATTTCCGCTACTTATATTACCACTTGGTTCTAGTTTTGCAGCCCTTGCCTTTGTTTGATGAAGCACAGATCTCATATGGATTTCCAATGTAGAACTTTGGCTATATGCAACATTACAAATGCTGCACTTGTAGGGTTTGTTGTCAGTGCTGTTGGTGGTTTCTTGGGGGACAGGACTCGATGCTTCCTGCAAAACTTTTTTGAGTTTATGCAGATGGGACACTGAGTTATAGTGGACCAAGAGAATATTCTTTTGGGTGAAAGACTCTTTACACACTGTACACTTATAAGGGCGAGATGGATCTAGAAATTTTTCCATAGTAAAATTTGGCCCTTTTCTAAAAGGTAAGGTCCGCTTTGGTTCCGAGCCCATATCATCTGGAATAGAGCTACTATCACTTCCTACAGGACTTGCTTTACCTTCCTGGTCCATCTCATAATCTCTTTCTATTTCCTGTTCTAGTGCATGATCGTCTTGTGCCATATTTTCACTTTCTGCCCACAGTTCACCATTGACAGGTAAAGATGCACATAGCTGCTGAAGTTCAGCTTCGTTGAGTTCAGGGTGGCCTGCTTCCAAGTGTTTTTTTAAAGCCTGGAATGTACGGAAGCTACGTTGGCAAAGGCTACACATGGTAGCCGCCCGAATAGCGTGGTACTGGGAATGTATCTGAAGCTTCTGCATAGTCTTAAAAGCCAAGCTACAGTGGTTACAACGGTACTTATAGACATGGCGGTCAGAAACAGACAGCTGTTGCTTCTTCTGCTGCTCATTTAGCTGGTCTGTCATAGAGTCAGTGGTCTTTATATCTTTACTGCTGCTCTTATTCCAATCTGGTGTTTCAGTAGATTCCTTAGGTGGCTTCTGTTCCTCAGTCTTAATTTCTATTCCAGTTTTTGATTCATCGATCCCAGGGGTACTTTTCTCATCCACAGGACTTTCACCTAGTTAAAGAAAGTGAAGTGTCTTTTATACAAGTAGAAGAGAAAGCACACAGTATTCCTTTTAATTTACTTTTTCATCAGATAGCAAGAAAGGCACCTAGTATGCCATGTGTCAGCTTAGCAAAATATAACAACCTGTCCTTGTTCCAGAAAATACAGCAGGCAGGACAAACAGGAGTTTAAAAAAAGGAATAAAACCCATACACAATGATCAGGTTGGCACTGGTATCTGGCTGAGCACTGGCATAGGACTTTTCTTTGCCAGAAGCTAGGAGTTTATTGGTACAATAGGAACAACAAATAAGAAAAGGAAATAAAAGAGTAGGAAAGAGGGAAATAGTAGAAAATGGGGACAATAGGTAGGACAGATGTTTAGAAAGAGGACGATAGTGGTCTGAGAAGAGAGGGAGGAGCATGCTGTGAAAACTAGCAAAATTTCCCAGTGCATAATACAGTAAGTATCCAGGACCAGAAACTTGCTATTGCAAATGAAGACAAAATCACTTACCTAACGTTCCCCATTGATGGTGAAAGCGCCACTGTCTTCTGGGACTGGGTCTTATTTGCTGGTTAAACAAAGAGGATCTTGCCCTCAAAGTGGCTAGGCACTGCTGTTTGATTTTACCTCCACCAAAAGCAAAGAGTCTGGCATACATATGCATTCTACTAGCTCAGTCAAATTCAGACCCCTTGCTACATTTATCTTTTTATCTCTGTGGCCATAAGCAAGCCAAAAAAATATTTCCTTTACTAAGTAACAAGTAGTTTTATTTCTAAATTGCTCATACCTATCTTTTACATGTCTGGCTTTTTCTTGCATACCTGGATATTTCCCAGATCCCTCAGCTGTAACGGTTGCAGGTGTATCACGTTCAGATTTCTCTGAAGCAGCTGCTGGCAATAGCATACTATTGGGCATCATGACATCTGGTACAGGAACCTTTGAAAACCAAGAATATGGTATTATTGCAGAAAAACTCCCACTATTTAATACTATACAACACTATGAAATCAGAATTCAAAAAATCCACTGTATCTGGATGACTTTCAGAAATCAAGATCCTGATTCAGTCCTTGATTATGGTTTTTGACAGATCATAATCCAGAGCATCATGTGTCCCTTGGTAGAGAATCAACTCAAAATAATCCACAATAAGGGGATGCCACAGAACTACATGCACACAATATTTCATTGGTCTCAGTATCACCAGAAAGATTTTGCTGACTTTGCCAGGGTCATTTGATTTATCAAGGGAATTCTTCTATGATATCCTCCAAATACAGAGATCATATTGAGATATGATCACAGTCAGTCTTTCACTGAGGGCATTCCTGTTTTTCTTCACCTGTATTTTTTTTTACATAAGTGATGGTCATTCCATCATCTTTGAAAGAAAATTATATTTATTTCAATAGGGAAGTAACAACTTATCTCTATTTAAAATTAGATTTTTTTTTTCTTGACTTCAATTTCTTATGTATCTTCTCCAGATAGCTTTATCTGTTGTGTTATGCTTCCAAATTATAGACAGAAATACTTGAAGGATGTACTCAACCTGGAAGTATTCAGTTTAGCTAAGTTGATATGAATATCAACTTGCTCAACATTTCATGTTTTTATTATACTTTGACCTTTAAAACAAATTCATATCAGAAATATAGGACTGTCCTATTAAGATTAAGCAAGTTTAAGTTCAAGCTCCTGCACTGCCAGATTCTGCCTAAAGAACCTTGGGTAAATCAGTCCAGACTCTGCTATAGCTCCTCTTCTCTAACAGAAGGATAGCATTTCTTTCATACAGAGGCAAAAAGAATATCCACAGAAGAGATTTTTGAGTTCTAAATAAATAATGGAGGCTACATTCATTATGAGGTATGAGTAGAAATATCTTTTGTTCCTCTTAACATTGGATACATAAGAATTACATAGATTATATATATATATATACACAAGTTGCCTCCTGGAAAAAATATTCTAGACATTTAAAAAAAAACCCACCTGGGTTTAGTACTTTTGTGATTTAAACATGGCATTAATAGCATCCTCTCACAGGACTAATGACTTTGAGTTTACTTAGGATGGAAGGTCTTTTAAAAAAAAAAAACTATGTGGAGAACTTTAAACAGCCCAGAGAAGAAAAAATTGCTGTATATAGTATTTATTTTGTCAGATGGTTCAGAGCATATCTGTGTTAGCAATAATTACAATTTCAGTTACGAAGATTTTGTTTTACAATCTTTTCTCTGGGAAACATCAGGGCTTTTTCCCCTCTCAGAAACATTGAGACAACTCCCCAGCATCTGATGAAGAAAGATTTAAAACTTGCTTCATTATCAGCATCGAGGGAATCATGAAGAACTTGAGAAGAAAGCTAGTGCTGCTCAATACAGGGAGGGAGATATTCCATATTTTTACATTTTCCTTAAAGGGTCTGTGAAAGTTAAATTTCTACTGCATTTTCCTTCCAGTGGGCCAAAATTACATGGTCTGTCAGAGCTATAATTAGTAGAAAACCAAGGAAAGGAAAAGAAGTTCCCTGAGTGTGTATCTGCTCATCAGCTCTAAGCAAAAGAGAACTCTAGATCTTCAGTCAAGAGGTCTCAATTCTTTCTAATTCTAAATATTTCTAATTCTTTCTAATTCTAAATATTTTTGCCACTTTGGTTGGGAATGAGGTGGTAGATCTACAACCACATCCATATAAATGAAGGAGTCATCTGTGGGTACAGAAGTAAATACTTAAGGAGTTAGATCACTGAGATTTCTAAGTACATTTCTGTCTAAGAAGGCAAGACAACCAGAGCCAGCTTGTCTTAGGAGGTCTGTTTTCTAATTGAATTCATGCTGTAATAACAAATACGTATCAGATCTGATTGTGTTTTTACTGATATTGTTTTGAATGGATGTTTGAACTGCTGTTTTACAGTGAATTTCATGTAATGTAATGTACACTAGAGGTACACACAGGAGTACTTCTATGTTTGGGAACTACATTCTCCAGGGAGTTCCTATTACTTTACAAACAGAAGTCACAATACTTCTGAGACCAGGATATTATTAGACCAAATTTTCAGGTATGCACTTAGAGACATGGACTGGCTTAACTTTTCCAAGGTTAATGTCAATGAGGAATCACAGGATTTTTACATCTGTGAAATCCACCTTCAGCCACTTCCCCAAGGGACAGCAGTCACTGGATGAGCTGACAAGAGAACCTAAGAGTACTGACCCACTCCCCTCCTCAGGCTACCTGAATACTGTGTCACAACAAATACATTGCCCACAAGGCCCAAGTATGTTTGTGTAGCACGTGTATCAGTATTTGGAGCACTTACTGTCATGAGCAGTTTCTCCACACAGTCAGGGGACACACTGTGCAGATGGGTCAAATGAAGCTGGAGATGCATTTTGTTGCTGAGGACGTCTTGGCAGAGGGGGCAGCAGATAACAGGTTGCATTGAATGCTGTGACAGGACATGCATCTGGATACGATTTGGGTCCCTACCATTGTAGTTACAGTAAGGACATTGATAGAACTGAAAAAAAATCAAGTCAAGATGCAGGCTATTAGTCAAAGTGCTTTTTATAACTTGCTGATATAGCTATTTTAACAGCACATCATCTCTGTTTCATTCTTGAGTTATTTGAAAAAGAGTTCTAGAATGCAATTAAATTGTTACATTTCCTTTTACCTGCTCATGACAAAATTTATTGTCCTCTGGAGGCTTTGATTTTTTAGCTGCACCATCCTCTTCTTTTGCCAGAAGAAGCTGTTGTGCCCCTACCACAGTGTTCACTTTTGGTTCCTTCTCTGGTGTGACTATTCCTGTTTTGAAAACATAATTTTTGAGAACATGTTTTAAACTTAAAAATACCCTGGTTTACAAAGAGACTCTGACTTCAAAGGTCTGTATTGTCTTTGAGGGTCTTTTTTTTGTTTGCTTGCTTGTTTTTTAAACGCTGAGAAAAAAATAAAGTTGAATAAAAGAAGTCTGGTAAGCCCAAAGGTGAAAATACACTTTTATCCTTGATACTCTATAAATACATTTAAAAATGGACTCTTCTCTACTGTTTAGATAACCCTAGGTTGCCTTTAAAGATTAATCAATAATGTTCTTTCCTTAGCAGCTCAGTATGAATTTGTGTATTACATTAAAACAAATCAGCTTTTGCTTAAAAAGCCTGTTTTCCAAAATAATTAATTTGCTGCTGTTTAATTACCCTCTCTCTTTTCTAAACTGTCTGAGCAATATGATTATTGTGCTGTTTTGATAACTCCTGCCTGGTTACTATTCTGAAGCTAAATATAGCGAGGCTTTAAAAGAAATACTGTGGAGAATAGGATTTCAGAGCTAACTTAATATTAATTATATACAAAGATCAGTCATTTGGGATTGCTTTAGATGTTTACACTGTGAATTTTTATAGTCTGGCATTTGTGATCAAAACCAGAATATAATTGTTTTCTATAGATAGTTGTACTATTAAGCATTAAAACTATATTTAATATTATGCCTGAGCTAGCTGTGTAGTGCAGCCTGGTCTTGCACACATCAAAGAAAAGAGTGCAATTCTAATTTCCCAGTCCATCAGAAAATTCTTTCCAGCGTCAATTTGCCAGATAATCTCTCCTGCTAGGCTGGATATTACAAGAGCATTGGGTAGGCATGTCACATACATCTCACGACAAACACAAAACCTCATTTACCAACCATTCCAATCTCATCATAGTGCGGCATCATCTGACCTTTTTTCTGCTGTTTATTATGAGTATTTCTAATTTTAACTTTCAATTTTCACCATCTTCCAGTCAATTTGCAACTAAATTATTTCCAGGGTGAGGACACTATCACTGGACACTGGGTGCAAATACATCTTGAAATGCAATGAAGCTAAACCATTGATTGCTATCAGACCCAACGTAAATATATAGTCCAGGGGTAATCTGATTGTATGCTGCGCATGAAGATTTATCTTGATTTTTTTCAATCCACATAAGGTTCATATAAATGAACAAATTGCACCTCATTGCACAATAACCTAGGATTAATTTAAAAATAAGGTCATGGACATTTTGGCAACAAAGTAAACAAAAACAAAGAAAACACAAAATCAAGAACTTTTTATTATTATTATTTTCATATAGACTTTGTGCAATATTTGATCTTACAAAGACAACATTAAAGACAAGCAAAAAAAGAGAATGGTTTTCAAGGTAAATACCAAATCCTCATGGTAAAATAATAACTAATTGAAAACTGAATCATTCAGGGACATTTTCTGAAGGGCACTTACAGAAAAAAAACAACCATAAAACATATTTTATGACTTTCACCTTAATGGTGATTTCCCCACACATTGACTTTCATCCCTAAGCTGTTAATTACCTCTTTTGGTGAAACTTGGGCCAGTAATTTTTGCATGTTCTAGCTCAAATTAAAGCTTATTCCTCCCATATCTCCCTATTTATAATGATCAATTCATCATCATTTGTTTATCACCTGAACAAGTCCCTGTTTGAAGCCCCTTGAGTTTTTGCACTCTCAGGAACAGATCTTGGAGGCCTCTTTTAGACTGCTCAGTCACTGCTGGGCCAACAACCCAGGGGACAACCTATGCTCAAGGTAAAATTTAAGTGATGAAATCACATAAAGGCACCATTTTATTACTTACTTTGCTTTATGACTACTAATAGAATACTCCCTGGCCTATCTGTATTTACATAATATTTAAGTATCTTAGCTGTGAGAATTATGGGAAGTAAAAGACTGACATACTATATTAAGAGAGAAAAGTTGTTTCTTGGATTTTAGAAGGAGAGATTCAAATTATTAACGTCTTTCCATTTTCAACTGTCAGAAACGTCTCTACTGTTTTTTACTTTATAATATGTCACTTTCAAAATAGCCTTTTTAAAGACAAATGGACCAGAATCTCGGTTGATGTAAACAGACATTGTTATACTGGAAGCCGAATTTAAAAAACAAAATGAAAAAATTCCACCTTCTCTTCCTCCCATCACCCTAGATGGTTCTCAACTGGATGTTACAGAAATTACAAACCAAATTCTCCTTCAGAATTTAGTTGTGAAAGTGCATCTAACTGTTTTAACAGTGATATTTAACTGCCGGTGAAACTTATCTTGAAGTGCACTCTGTGTGCGCCTGGGCACACACAAGGTTAATATTACACATCATCTTCCACCACAGGATGGAATAACTTAATTACTTCAAAGGGCCTATAATAATCATGAAACACATAGTTCTTGTTTCTATAAAAACAAGGGGGGGTTTTTGGTTAAATTTCTTTTGCGGTTAATATAATAAACCAGTAGAGTTATAAAACACTGTGCTGGGGTCAATAAATGCATAACAAAGCACAGCTTTTTACAATGTTTACTATAATATTTATATAAACTGTCAAAGTTTACAGAGGCTTTGTTGTTTTTGTTGTCGTTTGGCTCTGGATTCATTCAACCTCAAGCACTGTTACTTCTTATATGAGTGAAGTTGCATCTGGCCAATAGTAATGTAACTGAGTCTGGGACTTATGGAGAGCTTTAAAGAAAAGAAAATGTGGTTGATTTTGCCCTCTGGCATCGGGGAGTCACTCGCCCCTGCACATGGAGAAGACCAGAGTCCCCAGGCCAAAGTGAAAATGTCAAAAGCAGATTTAGGCTTTTTAACCAGTGGTCCAGTTACTACCACCTGTCTTGCTGTAGCACTCTGCTTTCCACGTTGAGTTCACTGTTTTAGGGAGCTTTGGTAGAAAAGCTGTCAACACCTATGGTCGTATAGAAAGGGTATCAAAGGAGGAGGGAAAGAGAAGAGAAAATCTTATGGTCTTGAGCATGCTGTGTGCGCTCTTTTCATAGCTACATATTCCAATGCCATGCCATACTTACCAGGCAGTTGTAGGAACAGAATAAATCCAGCTGTTACACATGTTTTAAATGCTCACTTTTTATCCTTGAGACACATTATTTGTAGGCTTTTTGGTTTGTTTTTTTTTTTTGCAATTGTGAAACACAACTGAAATTCTTTTCATAATATAAAATACACATCTTATTTTAGATGAATAAAACAATTTCAGTACATTTAGCTCAAAAAGTAAGTTTAATTATAAATAAGTACCATAAAGTAGACTAGGCAATGATTGCCTGTCAGTAACAGAATTATTTAACTTGTGTAGGATTGCTAATATAAAAATGAAACAATTCACTGAAATTCAGAGATCATCATCTTCGTAATATATTTTGAAGCTCCAAAATAAAAATAAAAATGTTTGTGTGACTAGTAAGAAGGAGAAAGTTAATGAAGTACTTATACTAGTGAGAAAAAAAAATCCTGGAAAAGCCATGATAAAACCACTATTTTCTTATTTGTGAATCTTTGTATTTGATAAAGATTGCATAATTTAAGACTTCTGACACATCAGATGATGTTATTCAGACTCAAAATAATTCTAAAATTATAATTACTGGTAGAGTATTCTTTCTAATTAGAGTAGAATGAAAGGATAATTTTCATTGCAATAATGAAGGTTAATTTCCATCCTTCCTCATGTTTACTACCTTATTAAAAAGTGCTCCCCTTAGCCATGGCAGAGACATATTACATTTTCAATGCAAATGTATTAATCTGGATAAATTCCATATTAATTCTTGCACTGCATAGAGCTGTAATTTGGATTATAATTAATCTAAAGTGGCACTAGATTTAAATGACAATATAAATGAGGCATTAGTAGGCTTTTCTATTCTGAATGAATATTCAACAAATATAACTTGCATATTGCCAAGTCTCATTTTGAAAGCTCTTCTCCTTGAGATAAGGTAAGCAAGGCAGCACAACAGCTTACACAAACACACTGTTACTAAATACCTGTTAATCCTTTCTTGTCTAATAGATTCTATGCTAAAGAAGGGTCACACCACTTTCCTGTCTAACTTGTTAGTATTGTGATTAATTTATTGGTTTTCCTGAGATTTCTTTGGCAAGACTTGCAACACTCAATTCATGAGAAAGCCCAAATTAACATTCAATTATACAGAAGCAGTTACGCAGTCATTAGAAATACTTGTCAGCTGAGTGAAAATTAAGATGATGGTCGGAATGTTACATATGCAGAATTAATTTAGATTAGGAAAATAAAAGTTTCTAAAATATTCAGGATTTTACAGTACAAACTATTTTCTGCAAAGCACAAAGGCAATCATGTATTTCAGCCCTTGTTTTTATATGAATCTTACTGCAAAGTTATTTGTGTAATTGCTGGCACGGGAATGCAGAACAATTATGCTGTTTTTTAGTAGTGCACCCAGTAGGCATCTGGATATAGGTTTGTCCTAATTAAACTTGGCCCTTATGAGTGGCTAATCCTGATGGAATTTTGAGAATTCCCCTTCAGTATTTTTTTTCCATTTTTTTTTTTCTTTTTTCTTTTCTTTTTTTTTTTTTCCTTTAATACCGTATTCTTTCCTCAACAGCTATAAATGGACCAGCCTAAGAAAAAGAAAAGGCTGCTAAATTCCCTGAGGTGGTTCATACAGTCCCCTGGGTGAAGTGTATGGTAGGAAATGCAGGCTGCAAGTGGCTGTGTCCCCTCTCCTGGGGAGTGTCCAGGCCAGCCCCTGAGGAGACTGCATAGGAGGACCTGTGTCAGCCTGGGAGCACGGCCCCACTGCACTGCAGACAGCTTTGGCCAAGTCAGAGAGCCAGCCAAGGGGAATATATATTTTAAACCACAACACAGCTTCTTGCTCAACATCATCCTTGTCATCATCAGCCTTCCCTCAGTCTCTTGATCTCAAAAAATAAAGCGACTGAAGAGCAGTCGAGGTTGTAAACTGTGATGGGTAGTGACCTTAGCCCATCAACAAGCAAACTCAAAGGAAGCTTTAATCTTTAAGTCACTCTTCTGAATTGACTTGGCATAGAAAGGACCATCTATAATTTTTTTTGGAAATAAATTCAAAAATGTTTAATGTGTAAAGAGTGAATTGCAGTATGGGTGAATCTGGGTGTAAAGAAACTCAGATGTAAAATGATATTTTTTCTACAACTATATGTCTTTATGGATAACACAACCTCCTTTGTATGCTGCTGTCATCAGCATACAAGAAAAAGATATATGACTACCTGAAACTAATAGGCTTCAACCTGTTTCAGCACTTCTTCTGCTTCAGTGAATCCAACATAATGTAACTAGGTATAGCGTGCGGCAAAAGTAGCCAATGTAATATTCATTGTGACCATAGATTTCCATCTCATACATAAAAAGCATGGGTGAAGTCACATATTTGCCAAATCAAACACAGAAAAAGCCTTGGGTATCTACACCAGATGCTGGCCCTAGGTTTGTTTGTGCACAAGTAAATGTCATGACATAGAGGTTTTGTTTTCAAAGACAGTAGCTTTCATTACTGGGCTTTGTCTATTCCAGGAGATCAAAATTACCCAACCCATAATCCGTTTTCAATGATATTTCCTCTTTCTTAGGCTGAATCATCTGTAAACTTTTTTCACTGGATTTTCTGTATTTTTTTGTAAATGCCTCAAATAAATGCCCAGGAAGAGGCCAGATTCTTGGGAGAAACTAATCTGTGAGCAAGAGCAAAAAATAATAACAAAAAACCCCCACATTCTTTGGGTTAAAAGGGGGGCAAAACCTGATTGAAGAAAAAATTCAAGTGGTACCTAATCCTATGCTTATGAAAAATTAATATGCCATCAGAGGAATCACAAGTACAGCAAAGATTAATGAAAGGCGCTTAAAAAATTACAAGCACACAAACTGATTTGATTAAAAAATAATCTCGCTGGTCGTCCTGTAATATTCTTCAACTTATCCGCATCTATCCTGTCAGATGGTTATGATTAAAAATAGGTCAATGGGAGGCTACTGATAGAAATCACATGCAAAATGCGCATGCAATGAATAGTAGTGGGAATGTCCAGACAGTTTAAAATGAAAGAGCATTTCATAAGTTAAAAAAGGGGGAAAACAAAATTCTAGCATCTTACCAGAGTCTTTACTAGATTTTTTGCCTTCACTATTGTCTCTCTCACTTGAGTCTTTATCATCAGCCACAGCCACTGATGTACTTTTAGCAGACCCTTCTGTGTCTTCAGCTTGCTCTTCTGTGGACAAACACAGAAAATATCTCAGAAAAGGAACTCAGTGACCAGTTAACAGCAGTTTAAAATATATCCTGTAATAAGAACAGCCCTAACAGAGGGTGGCAAAAAAGGGGGAAGAAGGGTGGGGAGGAAGAAAAAGGAAAGAACAGTGCTTTAAAGAGGCTGGATATTAATTCTAAATAATTTGCAGTATTTCAAAATCTGGCTGTGTCTTTACAAGAGTACCTGCTTTCTCCCAGTGTGGCAGATTTAAAGCCTGTCATTTCATATTCTTTGGCTAGGAATGATTTGTGTTAAAATACATGCACATGCATGCACACACACGCGTACACACACACACACGCACAACCCCCCGCAGGCTGGAACAAAAGCAAGCACATGTAAAAATGCATCTTTGAGCCAAAAAAAAAAAAAAAAAAAAAAAGGAGAACTCAAATATAAATCCTATTAGTGCAGCAGTATCCCGCTAATTGCAGTAAGTAAGTATTAGGTATTAGGTACTGTATTAAATATAAACCTCTGGCTTTGTGGGAGAAGTCTCAAATTTTGTCTCCAGGGGGAGCCATTCAGGATAAATGATGCAACTTGGTGTACGGCTTCTGAGGAAGCAGCGTTACCCACACCTCACTTACGTGTTCACACCAGCTAGATTACATGGAAATCTTCACAGTAACTCAAACCCATTTAATTATTCGGTAAATCTTAGCTATGCTGCTACTGGTGGATTAATCTGTTTATGCAGTTAGCTTCTATGCTGGGGCTGTGTAGCACTAATCCGTGAAAGGCCCACTGTTCCTTTTCATCCTGTGATCATTTGTCTCTCACTGTGCTGATGTCACTTTTTAATGAATTTTTAGCAATCTGAGTAATGCCAGATAACCAGACTTGCAACTCCCTACAGCACAGCATGCTGTTTTCATTGCAGCACACAAACACACACACACACACACACACACACACACACACACACACATACACACACACAAAAATAAAAATCATATTTCCCTGTTCAGGTAGGAATTATATAAATTAGGAGGTGAAGGTAAAATGGGATTCGAAGCACCAGGCCGCTCGATTTCATAAAATCTTTAATGACCATATAAATTAACCCTGGAAAGGCAAAAGGTCACAGACACACATTTGCATACACTCTTCTATTCACTTTTGATAAGCAGAGCTTTTATGCAGGGAACATGATACAATTAACCCTTCAGGAACCATACAAAATGCAGCTACCGACATTTTAAGTGTCAAGCATTAACTGAAAATTACACACTGCATAAAATTTTCATTGTAAATGCTATAGTGATTGAAAGGGGAAATAGTGGCCCTCTTCGCACCCCATGTTTTATTAATAACATTCTGACAGCCGAATGAAATATCCTCTGTCATATGTAGCAGCTGAGCACAAAAAAATTGCTGCCTATTGCCTTACTGCCAGCCATACACTGAAACCCTATGCCTAGGCAAACAGCCCTCAGATCGATGTGGCAAACCTATCCGATTCTCAACTCCCTGCAAAACCTTTTGTAAATCGGAAGAGAAAAACACAGCTGCAATTTTGGAAGCCAACCTTCTCCCCCCCGCCCAAAAAAAAATCCTGACCACAGATCAATGTGTTTTGCATTGACATGGAAATACAATAGGTTAGCACTAAGCATGTGTGTCTGCTTTCTGGAACAATGCGGGGAGAAAGATGGTCCCTTCTTTTAAAAATAATTGCATATTAAAAAAAAAAAAAAAAAAAAAAAATTTCCATGTGAATGGAAAGCCCCCTCATGCTGAGAGAGCGCTCTCCTGCCCGCAGCCCCCCGCCTCCTCCCACGCTGATAGCTAATCAAACGCGGTGGGTATCCCTGGCGCAGCTGGAAGCGGGGCGGTGTTGTCAGGGTGGTGGGGAGCAGCGCTCGGGATGCTGCGCGCCTGTGATCATGCCCGGCTCGGGCTGTGCTGATGCTGAGCGCTCACTCACCAGGCTCGTACCCAGTGTCAGGCCCCATGGCCTCACCGAGCCCACGGCAATCCCTTTTCGACTCATCCTTGGGAATGGACGCCTCGCTTCTTTTACTAGATTTACTGGCCCAATCCCCCTGGGCTGGAAAATGAAGTGTCAAAGTGCTACTGAGTGTCCTTATCTTGAGGGGACATAAAATTGTAAGGGCTATCGTGGCACACATTAATAAAACATTGTGTGTGTGTCAGGCAAAGAGAAAGAAAATTATGAAGGTACTAAAAGAAAAGCTACAGTATCATCTGGGTCTCATCAGACAATTTTTGCAGGGTGCTCTCCTGTTTTTCTGGTATGTGTTTTAAGTGTGAGAGAAATTCCCAGACATGTTCTCCTATACATCATCGTGGTGTCTGACCTCAGCCTGACCCTGGCAACAGTTTGAGAAATCTGAATGTGAACAAAGACTCTGTGTCAGCAGCAGGGAGAGATTGCGGGATAGACTTTCCCCATCAACTTAATCGCAAACAGCAGTTCTGAGGCCATAACTTTACAGGGCTGCACCAAGCCACAAACACATAACCTTTAGAGGTGAAACTGCCCCTCGCTCCCCACCCCCCCCTTCTGTGATTTTTCTCAGTCTTGTGGTGCTCCCTTTGATGTAGCAAGGCAATTAGCTGTAATGTTCAAGTACTGCAGACCTGTTTTATGGTTTGGAAGGTGAGAGCTGTTTATTACAGGTAGGCTCCTGGGGGCCATAAAGGCTTTGCAAATTTTTAATCATGCAAAAAACTAATCAAAATGTAACTTATACACACCATAAAAATTAATATCATTATTATGCATGGTATAAATTGCCTGCCTTGGCTTTCAATGGCACTCCCTTCTAGAAAATACATTTGGCATTCATTTCAGAAATATGTATGGCATTCACTTCAGAAGTAAATTTCATAGACAGAAATGATAATACAACTTCTCCTATTTTCCTTCAAAATTACAGAAAGGTTGTCTGAGACCCACACTGTCACGACATATATCAAAGGGACAAGATGGAAATAAAACAGCTCTAACTTAAAAGCAGTTAGCAAATTACAAAAAATCCTGAAGACTGTTTGTCAGAACAGATATTGAGGAAATTTAACTAAGTGTGCTATCAAAGACATTACATTCCTATGCCAGAATGCAACAAATATCTTTTTTTAGCACGATTTTTGTTCTTAATACATGTGCCAACCAACAAGAATACCATGCAGAAATAAAAACTGGATGGCCCCTGCTCAGACAAAAAATTATGAATTATTATGTATCAACAAAACACAGTAGGATTGTGCTACAGATTCCAAAGTTCCAACATTCTGTTTTAAATTTACAAGAGTCCTGCCTATATACATTTACAAATGTCAGCTTTGAAAATGAATAGAGCACCTGATTCAAATGCACTTTAATGGCTTTAATAACACTTACTATTGCAATATGATATTTTATTCACACCTGTTTTTATTTTGTCCAAATGTTGAAAATTTCTTTTGATGTTGGATGTCTTGAATTTAGCCATTATCAACCTTTTGCCTCACAATTGACTCAGAATTAAACATAAAAACGAGGTTAGCAGCATTCTGCACTAAAACTGTGAAATAAGGAAAAATGAAAAATTCTTGTGTCAGAGGTAACATTAATCAGTTGATACTGTATATTCCATATTTTATGTTATATACTTTAGTATGTTAATCTACACACAGGTCTAATTCTGTACTGATTTTATGAAGTAAGACCCTTGTGATTTTCCTCAGTCCAATGAAGTCAAGATGTGAAGATTTCAATTGCAAAATCCAGGCCTCAGCCAAGGCTGATTAGCAGGTACCAGCATAAAAATGAGATAAATATTCATACATAGGTTACAAAAGCCTGACTTATGGAGGAGTGATTTAAGGAACAGATACATACACCTTAAGCAAGGGATGGTATGGAGAAAAGTATAAACTTTTTAAAATTAAATAAATATTAGTAAAACAAGACATGGATGAGTTGAAACAACCCTCTCACCTGTAATTTAAATGCATTGTGATAATCACAGGGGCAATCACCTTTCCCTGTGTTTTATCAAAGAAGTTTCCCTACTGACAAGAAGCACTGGGAGTTTGTTCTCTAGTGTGTTTAAGAAAACATATTATTTTCAGGGGTTGATTTTGCTTTGTTTGGGTTTTTTTACATCATTGATATATCAATTAACAGCCAGTAGTTCCTGTTTTGGTCCTGCATTATTTTGTTGTTGTTGTTGTTGGTATTCCTTTTGCCCTCTCCAAACTGCAAGTAATTTCCTAAATAAGGATGATCTACTGGTTGTGGGTGAGTAATTGTGGTTATGAGAGAGAAAACAAGATTAAGCAAGTGTTTGCGGCTGAGGGCCGGATGGATGGGGAATAAATAAATCAATTGACTGAAGTGGTAAGCAAACAAAAATGAAATGAGGAAGAGATTTTAAAAAATAATTGTGTTTTTTTACTGAATATGTGCAATAAGTAGCTGAATCTAAGGTGACCATAAGTGTTCAGCACTGATGTATCCTGGTTCAGCCGGTAGAGTGAGTGGCTTATTAACTGTCCAGATGACAAGGTAACCACTAGTAGGGTGTAGATTGGAGCAATGGACAGACAACAGGCAGTGTAGGGAAAGGAGAAACAATGGAAAACAAAGAAAAACCCACCGACTATGCAAAAGAAATTAAACAAAAGTAGGACTTGTGGATTGACTTCTGGGTTATCCTAGTTATACTGCTTGCTGACAAACTCTTCCTGACTCCTGAGTTTTCATTTATTCACCCAAATATTCCAGAAAGTATTTGTTCTATATTTTGGCTGGCCCTGCAGAGGATGACTGAGGAATAGATGCCTCACTCATTCAGGATCTTGACTGCATCCTCTAGTGGTCGTATTTCATCTTCAAACAGGACTCCTAATTTCTCCTTTAGGGACTTGGGGTGAATAACGGCACCAACCCGTTAATAACTGTTTCTAATCGCTGTGTTATATTCAGAAGTAGAGCGCTTAGAAGGCAGAATTTCCCACAAACAAGCCTATAATTAAGTGATGATCATCATATTGACCAGAAAGTGCTAACTGGCAGTTACTATCAAATTGTATCATTTTGTTTTGTGGTGCATCATTTGAATTTTTATGGCAGCCTAATGCTTCTCGCTGAAATGTATCACTGTGCCAGAGGAGGCTGACTGCAAAGCTGGCTGGACAGAGTGTGCCGTGCTGGCTCCTTCCCAAAGAGTGTCACAAATCACACCCACTTCATCCACCCACTCCACCCAGCAGCCTGTATTCCCCACTTGCCACATTCAGCCTCACCCCTCTGGCTGCTAGAGGGAGGCAGATCTCATCTACCCTACTTGGTTTTGCTTCTTAGCTTCTAAAGGCAGAAGGCATTCAATATCACCAGCTAACGTGCCCAGCACCTCATTATTTCCTAATCTAGTTTATTCTAATTTTTTTTTTATTTATTTTTTTTTTAATTTTGTTAAACTGCAGTCTACTTCCAGCTGCTGGAAAAGGAATATTCTCCCCAGAAGTTTGGAGGGGTGGGGTGTCCTTTCTGGTCCGGCTGCAGTTCAAGCTCTCTCTCCCTCTCATTGCTGCCTGTGATTATCTGCTTTCTAGTCCCCCTCCCATAGTCTCAGAGCAAATCAGAAAAAGAAGCATGTTTTACTCTGGTAATAGTGTAAATGTGGAAAAGACTTGTTGGTAAACTTATGCTGAACAATACTGATTTATCAGAAAATAGGAAGATTTGTAGGTTTTATTTTTGTTGTTTTATTTCTACACTAATATTTTATCCAATATTTTGCAAGAACCAAAAGAAGCATATGCTGACAAAACCATTAACAGAGAATGTCAGCTATTCAGAATGAAACTCAGAAATGCTTTCCAGATGTGATTGGAGATGTACAGTTAATCATTTATTATGCAGAAAGGGATACTTTTCTTACTTGGCCATCTCTAGAAAGGCATTGAAGCATGAAACTATATTGAGAATAGTCTAACTTTTCCAACTGATCGTTACTTTTCTTTTGGCTGCCATTATGGTTCATAGAAAATGCTGTTTCCCCCATCAGCATAAAGCATGAAGAACACTACCATTGTCTGACTTGAACGCTAATACATTTCTATCAAGGTTATGTAGGAAAAAAAAAAAAATTAAACCTCATTGTTGATTCTTATTCAACATGCTGGATATACCCTGCCTAATTTCAGGCTTTGCTCTAAGTTTATTCTCTGTGGAGAGAGACACAGATATCTTAAGGGCACAACTCTGACTTTACATAGATGAATTGCTAATTCCTTCCTGATTGCAAAAGGATTTTAAAATTAAGTTTAGTGTTTGGAATGCAGACTTTTCACCTGGACACTGCTGCTAAACACTGGAAGTTAGGTGGGTGAACCTAAGCCTGACCTAAAGCTCAGAAAGCCAAGGAGGGTTTCCTCATGATGTTAACCAGTGTCCTGGATGTTCATTTCAAGCCAGTGGGTGTAAAAAAGCAAAATACCAGATTTTCACAGTATCTTTCCCTTTACTTTACTTTTTCTGTTTTGCTCTTCAGCCTGTGTGTTCAATGTCCCCTCATATACAAATACTTCTACTGTCCCCAATTTCTCGCATTTTTCCTACATGAGCTGAGCTTCCAATATATCATGTAAGTCATGAGACTGAGTCTCCCATTCACAGTTTCCAGAAAAATCCTTTGGAGTTTATTTACAAAGAAACCACAGTGTTAATTAAGAACTCATTTAAAATGTCACTTAAATTATGTAATTTGTTTGTTACTCAGTTTGCGGGTTTCTCTCTGAAATGCACTGTAAAATCCTTTTTATTTACCTTCTAGACTTTCTTTCTGAATTATTCACCTCTTTTTGGCTTACTAACAGTATGTCTCTGAAATTATCTGTAAAGAATTCTGTTAGTGCATATATTTCTTCTTTGTCTTTTGAGAATACTAGAGTAAAAGAATTTATTTTCTTTGCCATCTCCTGATCATTTTGGAATGACTATCCTCTGGTGGTCTAGCAGACCTAATGACTCCAGCAGGCTTTCTATTTCTCAGATACTTTAACAATTCCTGTTTAGTTTTTCTAGGTACCTCCACATATTTTCTCCTCATAGCCAATCTCTATGTTCAGTTTTATTAATATCACCTTGGCTTTATTTCCACTTTAAAGGAAACTTTTTTCTAACCTGAATAAATTCCTGCATTATGTCTTGTAAGGTAGCTAACTACAGCCCTCCAGTTTAAATATTCACCTTTCTTGATGCTACATGTCACAAGCAGAAGTAGCTGATCTATTTTTCCTGAACAAAAAGTTTCTGAATTTTTTAAAAATATTCTTTACAGAATTATTTCTTGGGGGATTGAGGTGAGGGGGGTGTTGGTTGGTTTGTTTTCTACAATTACCTGACAAGTAGTCTGTAGCATGTATAGAAATCCCTGGATTATTTTTACAAACCAACTTGTTGAAAACTTTAAGTCTGGCTTCCTTAACATATGCATACATGAAGTGGTCCTTGGGTTGTTTGGTTGGTTTTTTTTTTCAGAAAGACAACACAGGTGCTATTTTAGCTTTTCCTCCAACCCAGATCACAGTGTTGGAGTAATTTGTTAGGAATCTTCACCAAGACATCCACTGCAAATTACTCCAAAAAAATCTTCTGTAAAAACTGGATTTCCTGGCTCAGCTGGAGCCATACTATTAAAAATACAGTATACTGACACATGGTCAAACTCCTCTGACAGAAGGAAAAGATAAAAGTCTGCTCATCAAAACCAATAAAAGTAGTAAAAAACAGCAGTACATTCCTGCCTTCTTGCTGTATCTTTGCCCATTTTGTTACTGTCTTTCCTTGCCTCCTCAAGACCCAATCTGGAAAATTCAGACAAAAAACTTTTGAGTAATAACTTGAATATTATAAAATTTTGTGGAATGTTCTAGTATTATAGTATTTTAGTGTGCTTGGGATGCATAGCCATAACATCACACATCTCTATCCCCTTTCTACGGTAGCAGGGTACTTTCAATTTCATTACTGTGCTTCAATACCTCAACCTGTTTTTTTCTTGCTGCAGTTACTGAGGTCAGGATTTACACTATACTATTAATTAATATGAGTCCACTGCCAAGTTTGTTGGAGACAATTTGATGGCACACTCTGAAGATGAGCGATATCACTTGGTTCTCAGCACAATGATACATGACTCACAAATATGGAAATAGAGGAGATGGCAGACATAGATTTTCTGAATTCAAAAATGCCAATTATATCCAGGGGTTGTCCCAGGGCCAAGTCGAGCATTTCAGGTCACCCAGTCTTCCTATAAAGCTACCTGTATCACAGCAACAGAAGGCCATGATTTGGCTTGGTTTGTATCCATTTTGCTTTTTACTAAACCAGTGCAACATAACAGATAATTTCCTCCATCTTTCATTTCCTCTTTCTTCCACTTAAGTTTTTCAATTCTCATTGTTCTGTGTTCTGCACTACTCTTACCTTTCCTAAATGTTCCTCTAATTTGAAGGTGCTTTCTTCCATACCTAGCAGATGTTCCACATCCTCTAAATTAATTTTTATTGTCAGCAATATAATTCTACATTCCTGGAAGAAGAGGACATCCCTTGCCTATAGACTCCTCACTCACAACTGCCTCATGAGCACAAATCTACAGTGCCAATCTAGGTAAAGTCCTGAAATGCCTTGTGAGGTGGCTCTCTTGATACCACTGAAAATACCTCAGAGAAAGCTTCTGAACAAGACCTAACCTTAATATTTATTTTTAATGTCTTTAGAAAAGTAGATAGGAGGACTCATTTGCAAGTGTAATCCAGACTTCCCACCATACATATGCCTTTTCATTTACTTATAGCTTAAAAAAATTTTAAGTGCTTGAACTGAAATCAAGCTGTGCTGAATCCCTGCTGCAGGTTGGATAACATGTGCTTTTTTTTATTTTTTAATTTCAGCCAAACTGATTAATCTACTCCTAAGAATAGGATTAGGACAAATCTATTTTTATATGTATATGTACATTTTGGAAATCTTTAATGTTCCAGTGATTTTCATCTGGAACCCAAAATCTGGCAGACAGGATGATGTCTGGCATGTGGTACATTGGATTAAACTGCCCAAATTCAGCCAAGCAATATAGCTTTTTAAAAATTCTACTTACCCATGCTCAGAAAAGCTCCCTGCACTGAAGGGCTGACTTTCTGCTAGGAATCTGTAATCACTGAAGACACTCACACTCCCCAGTAGTGCTGAGAGCTCACCAAGAGCACAGGCAGTCACATCCCACTGAGCTTCCACAAACCTCTGCAGCCAGCAACAACTTCATTGTTGTGTGTACAACCAATGCACATTCCCTCTCAATGAGGGACTAAAACTTAAATAGGTCTTTCAAAATACAAATTCTCCTGGCAGCTTCTTCCCTGCACAACTAGACTGCAATCACATTGTCCTTAATATAGTAAAACAAATATTTCCATTATTATTATTATTATTGTTATTATTAGGCTGTGTATCGTACTGGGAGCTGGCAGCTATAGGAGAGCAGGAGCAGCATGTTCCCACTATGCTCATAGGTTGGCAGGAGCAAAAGAGGTATGGAAGTGAGATTTTGGGGCCAGAGAAAGAGCTGTAGAAAAGTAAGCAGAATGTGGTATGAGGAAAAGAACAAGACAGACCAGGAGATGGGGAAGGGAGTAGAAACTGAGGTGAAAATGAGGATCAAATGAAAAACAGATAGAAGGCAGGAGAGTAGGACTACAATCAGCCACACACCAAACTACAGCACCAAACTGGACAGCAGGAAATAGAGCTGGCTGGGACCAAAAGTACATAAATGCACAGAGAAAATAATAGAAGACAATGATTACCAGGCAGTAAGATGAGAAACTTAATTTAGAAAAACATGGTGTTCCCCATGGCCCAGTATTAAATCCCTGATTTTTTGTTATTACAATTCTTCTTGCCTACTACCCTCCTGTACTACCCTTCACCAGTGTTTATGCACAGAGAAGACAAAAACATTCTGCTACTCTCAGCTGGATTGCTAGCTCTAGTAAGGGGGTCTGTGTGCAAATTCAAACCCACTGATGTTTCATGTGACTTTTAGTAGAGTACTACATGGCCAATTTTTTTCCCCCCAGTTTAAGTCTTAATAGCTATGAGATTGTAGATGCAAATCCTACCCTCCACATCATGTTTTCAGACCTATTAATAATATCACCAAAGTAAAACACTTCAATAATATCTTACAAAATAAAGCACTCTTCCCTTCTGACATTACATTTAATATTTTGATCAAGCTCTACCTTATGCAAAACCTTCTGCCTTATTCACTACACAAAACTATTGATACTTATTAGTGAAAAGCTATTTGGGACTTTGTTCCTTACTGTTTAACATGAAGCCACACATTCTACTTACTACATATCTTCAACTTATTCTGAAAGTCAAATTATTCTTTCCATTATTGACTTCTTATTGCTGCACAAACATTAATGAATTTATCTTCATTGTCTCCTAAGAGATGAGTAGGCAATTCTGCAATTGCAGAAAGGGAAGTTATACAGAAATTGACATTAAAAAAAAAAATCTAACTTGGAGAACCCAGTTTGATACAGATGGGACCCAATTTTTTCAAAGTACATAGCACTATATAGCACTTAATATGCTCAAAGCACAGCACTGATTGCTTTCATTTGCAGCTCTGTGTGTTCAGCACTTATTTAACACTATCGTAGAGCCTCCAATCAAGTACTTAGAAAATGAAGGCCACACAGTTAGTGAGCTCCTACGAAAAGGCTGGCTAAGGTGACCTGCTTAGGAAAAAAAAAAAGAAAAAGAACTCTCTAGCAGAAACAGATATGGAAGCAAGATTTTCATTGTCTTAAATATACCACATTATTTTTCTTCACACTCTATGCACAAGGATTCTCCTGGACTAGGTAGGCTGAATTTACAGGGATGGTGTGAATAGAAGTGTAACAGTTTACTGATTTAATTTACTATAATAGATTCAGCTTAGCTAATTTAGGAGTAGTATTTAGGAATAGGACTTAAGAATTTAGGAACAGCGTAGTGACTGTAGTTAGCAAATATCACAGTGAAACAGATACCTGTTGTAATACTGATGAAATGTAATAATTTTGACTTGGCAAACAGTGTTTTCAGACACAATAATCAACTCACACATGTTGTAATTACAAAAAATACTGTAGCTTCTCTTATGATGGAAAGAGACAGGAAAGATGAGACACAATTACAACTGCAGAGATGTGCTACATTTGTGAAAATTATTGTTTTCTTTTTGAAACAAGATGTTTTGATCACTTCAGCATAAATTAGTTCCACAGTTATCACTAAGATGAAAAATAGGGGGGAAAAAAATTGGACTGTATTGGCATGGATTTTCTTTTGGTTGAGTAAAGGTTTTCACAGAAGTTGAAATCTTGAGATGTCGTACTACAGAAAAATGGGCTTAAGTGAACACACGACATTTGATTTCCAGAAGTGCTCAGTGTTAATCTGAGCACCCATGGGCTGAAAGCTGAGCAGTTTTGAGAATCTCCACAGTCTCAGAGGAATTAGCAAAACGCCACACATTAGGCTCAGAGGCTTTTTACCAATGCAAAATAGATGGTCAACACCTGGCCTTTAAGCAGATTTTATAGTCCTCATAAAACATATCCTCCATACACACCAACCTACAAATATATTGAGAAAGTTCCACTCATTTCAAATCATGTGTTCACAAAGCCATGTGTGCTGGGCTTTGAGGTCTGGGGATTATAATAGCCACTCGTTTATAGTAGCATTTCACTTGAAAAGTGGAACATGATGTGAAGCAAGCAGCACACAACTTCCAAAACCAGGAGAAAAAAAAAAATAAAATACAAACCCTATGAAGTTTCTTATTATAAGAGCAAGATTAATTTAGGCACCTTCATAAAAAAATAAAATAAATTCTGCCGCTTACTGTATCCTTAATCCATGCATCTTTAAAGACTACTATTTTTAGTCTCTACAGCGTCTGAGCATACAATGTTGAGATCTTTTTCAGATATGGGTAAAAGAGCTTGAATTTGGTTTTTTACATCTTCTATTAATCTTTCTTTAACAGGAAAAAAAAAGAATCTGTGAAAATTAAACAAGTGGCTTTTAGGCACAGTCCTATCTTTATGTTGCTGACAGAGAGTCAGATTTGCTGATCTTGGGACATTTCTGAGCCACACACATGAAAGACATGAAATGCTTGCATCTGACAAGCATTTCAGATAACCGTGTGGAAATGCAAGATGAAGCAACTACTGGAGGCACCACAATTTTCTGTTTAAACACCTCTTTTTTGAGATACAGTCCCTTTAGTATCCCCAAGAATCTTGGGCAGATATTCTTTTTCTCTCCAATATGTACAACATATTCGTTTGCCACTCATGGAACATTTTAAAATTGATTGTCTAGTTAAAAAGAAGTGCTCCAGTTCAATTCACTGCAGAAATTTCATTCAAGATTTTGCTTGCCTGTTTTATTTGCAACAGTGTCTATCCCAAAAGCACAGGTAGGGGAACAAAGAGGGGCTTTCTCCTCAGAATTTGTTGTGGAGATGAAATGGGGCATCATCAATTTCATATGAACACTATTTGGGCAGGAACTTGTCATTAGTCTGTAATTTACATTTATCTAGATGCTTTGTGAAAACTTCACATCTGGTGAGCACAGCACACTTGACACAGTCAAGACAAGCACAGATAAACATACTTGTTATACTCTCAAATGAGGAGGAAATAGGAAGAGACTCCTCATCCAAAGTTTTTCAGAGTTGGTATCTATTTTGAACTGTATGTGACAATGAGATGACATTCCTCACTTATTCCCCCATAATACAATTGTCATACTGCAGCATACAATTTTTCATACTAAAAAAATAGCCATGTTTTAGCTGATGGCTAAGAGGGATCACATGCATATTTTTGTATCTTCAGAGAATGTCAGCCTGGCAGGATGCTAAGCTCAAATGGATTGCATGACTTGTGCCCATTTCAAAATCTATGAATTCAAGTACTGTAGGCTACTTTTGGAGACCATCTCACAAAGTTATTACAAAGCTGAACATCATTAAAAAGAGAAAATATTTTCCTCATATAAATATATATTTATTTATTTACAGAGAAAAAAGAATCAATTGACAAGCTGACTTCAACAGAAACTGAGAACACAAGGAATCAGAAGTGCATTTTAAATTTACTCCTAACTAGGTAAGATAGATACTTCAACATGAAAAAAGAAACAAAACTAAGCTGAACACTACATTTCTTGTTTATGGGGTTAAGGGAAACTATTTTGCACCTCTGAAATAAGGAAATTCAGGCATCAGTGTAACAAAAATAATTTTTACCTTTATTTTGCTAAGACATTTTAAGTCAAGTTTAAAAATAGAAATAAAATACTATTTAATCAGGATTTTATTAGCTATGACTAGACCATACATCCTGCTTTTCCAAATAAAACAGAAACAGGATTGGTCAGAAGGTCCATTTGGGGACATGGAATGTATTTCAGCTCTTTCTGAAAAATCAGATACCATACCCTTAAGAGAAACAAGCTGAAAATGAAATCTGATTCAACTAGATCTTCTTCCTCACAAGTTACTCATTGAAAATCATACAAGAAATACCACTTGAGACTACCATACATTCAGCATAACTAAGTTTGAACTCCACCCTTAGTTTCTAATTGAAAAAAAAAAAATCAAGGGTGAAAACAAAATTGCTAAATACTTCAAAGACAACATACAGGTTCAGCAGATTTCAATGAATTTCTTCCAGTAGCAGTTGCTGATCAAACTTTAGAGAAGACATCTTTCATGTGTGTTCCTTAATTCAAAATAGAAAAGTTTGCAGTCTTCTTGATGCTATCATTCATTCCCTCATAGCCAAAAAATGGACTGCTACTGGAAGCCAAGACCTACTGCTTAGCCCCTAGCCACCAAAAGCAAGTAGGGTGGTTCTGTGGGCTAAGTTATAGATGAGTTACTGCTGGCAACAGGTAAGAAATGTCTTGTTGTAGTAATGTATGAAGAGTGGTCAACTTTTGGAACTTTGATGGGAAGTCTCATGATAAGTGCTATACTCACAATCTCAGCTTTAGAGTTATGCATGAACATGAGCTTTCACTTGATAACAAAGTTGAATAAAATAACGACATAGGGGAAAAAAAGAAGAAACAATTTTAAAAACACCCCCACCATTACATCAGGCCTAAGCCAATAGAAAACCTAAAACTCAACCCCAAATATGTTATAATCAACTCACAATTATCGAGAGTACAGGGGTGGGGTTACTTAAATAAAACAAAACCATATGTAAACTGCACTAAAAGAGTACATTTAGTACATTCACTTTTGAAGTAACTCTCTTACTTCCACTTGTAAACAGCAACCTATGGAATGAAGAAATGATGTTAAATCGCAGACCTGATAGGGCAATATTTATTTTGTGTCATGTATTCTGTAACTATGGGCTGCAGCCAGTGGTGTGGGCAGCAGATGGGCTCTGGTTGAGCCACAATCCAAGTAATCAATTCACTGATAATTCAAATTTGACTTCTTTATAAATATCAGGAATTTTAATGCAGTCTTATGACTGTTGAATTATGGAATTGAAAATGCTACAAACTGTCAAAAAATACAAGCTACCCTCTAAAAACCTTCCCCCAATTAAATTCCCTTGGCTTTAGCTTAGAATAACCGTAAGCCTTGTAAAAACCTTTTTACTGAATGTCTCCACCTATGTTTTTCCCCTCCAGCTACAAGCATATGAAAAAAAAAAAAAAGCTGAGAAATGAAGAAGTTGTGAAATTTGATAATTGGGTTAATGATAATAATAAAAAGAAACCTTTGAACAATTGAGGACAAAAAACATCTTTTATTGGGAAGATGTTTTCTTCCTCAGATGAATTATAGATCAACTCTGTGGAAAACACTGTTTGATAATTATTCTAGGGCTCCTATGATTAAGAAAACAGTACACAGCCTGTTCCATTTTAAAGAGTCCCCACCCTTGCTTAAGCAGAAATGCAGTTACAATAATTTTATGGTACATAAAATGAAAACAGTTGGCCTACCAAGTAACAGCAAATCCGCATGCACAGCTTTATAGATGTGCAGGATCATTTAAACCCTGCTGTTTCATTTGAATTGTGTTGAATCTTTTTTTATCGTTTCTTCATCTAACCTAATTTTCCTAAACCCCTTATTTAATATTCCTCCTACTGTTTGTTTATTTCTCACTGAAAGAGCACAATAGCAACAGAAACGATAATTTCATATAAATAAAGGCCAGAACTGGTGCTACATCTTTTAAGAAGTGTGAACATTCCACTATCTCTTTCGATTACAGTGCTTCATGACTTTTCTTTGTTAGGGGAGAATTTAATACGACAAATAATCAGTCATGAAGAATGAAGCAGGACTCTGCTAGTGACTGCTGAGCCCAAATGATGCATTGTACAATGAAGAAGACAATACAGTAATTCTTTGTAACAGAGGACACCAAAATAACAAGAAACACACAACACAAGTTCTAAACTATTATAATGAACTCTGGGACTAAAGACCAGATCTTAGGCTTTGATAAAGTTGTTTTCAGCAGCACACAGATGCCTAAAAGATGGTTTTAATGGCCGGGAGGAAAGCTCTGAAATGAAAAGGATGCCCAGTGGCACAGAGCCAATGTAGTCAGTTCATTCAAAGTGGACATTACCAATTCCTATGTGTAGAATAAGATATTCCAAACAGCCTTAAACTGACCTAAATCAGACCAGTTTCAAAAACTTTTTGGGAATGTTTGGAATTTACCCCAGTTAACTCCCTCATTTTTAAATGCAGAGTCACACTGGGACATTGGTGCAATTCTGGAGACAAGTACATTTTTCAACACTCATGGTAAAAGAATATTAAAATTTCAAAGTTCTTCAAGAGCTGGAAATAGAATAAAGCTTGGTTTGCTATCTGCATTTTGAAAATGAGAAAGCACATCAGACTCTCTTCCTGAATGGAGCTATTAAATCTATTACAGAGGAAGCAAAGTGAAGTTTATAAGAATCTTGCCCTCTGAGAATTTCAATGGGTAAAAGCTGTGGAAATTTCACTTTATTGCCACTGTTCCGCCTACCACATGGGAGCACTTGTAATATTGATTAAATTGGACATGGACAGCAGAAAAATATGTAACATTTAACACAGCCTATGAATGCAAGAAAACAAAACCAGAAATTCCATTTCTTATTGCAGAGTCTAGAAAAATATGATGGGATGTACCTTCACTGCCACAGGAAAACAGTAGTGCCTGTGTTTGTGTCAGTGTTTGGAGAAGCTGCCATACCTAACTCTTAGTTTCCAGAAACACTAACTGAAACCCAAAGCCAGATCACTGTCTTGGAAGCCAGTTGGGAACTTGGACCCTGTCTCCTGACCTGGGCCAGACATCAATAATTCTATCATTCCACCCATATTTATGGTTTTATGCCTCAGTATTTAGGCCTCAAGAAGTTTCATGTGTATTACCTCCCAAACTGAAAATGGTTGAGAGCCAAGTGGATTTCATTCCTTTAACAGATTGTTTGGCTCCTGGGAGCAATTTTTTTGCCCTTGGGGTGCTTTAGTCAGATATCTTGCTCCAGGATATCTGTAGTAAAATGTATGTGGAGTAAAATTTATGTTGCAGGAAGATGCCATCTTTTGGAGTTCACTATTTGCATTAAAAAAGTTGTGACCAACTTCCTGGGGAAAGGCTTTCCCTTTGTCCTTGCTGAACAAGGACTTCACTTCTTTTTTCCCATTCTCAAGTGTCTTTCCAATCACATAAAGGGTATCCCATTTAATTTTATTTTTTTTTATAAAAGTGACTAACTTAAGGATGCTCATACTTCTCACAATATCCATGAAATGATATACTGCTGTTTTGATTGAACCATATTAACTCATTTTCAGTGATCTTTTTTTTCAAAGCTTTATTCAAAGACCTTTCTAATTCTAACTTACCTTAAAATTAATCAATGTGGCGATACTTTCTCTCTGCCATAGCTTATCATTATGTAAGAAACCTAATATTTTCCAAAAAAAATGGCTCTTAGTCTATTAATGGTCTTTAGATTATTTTCTATACCACAATTGCTATGCCACTTCTGCAAATGTGCCTAGATTAGCACCACCTACCCTTGGATTTGCTCTCTCTCATGAAGTGCTTGACATTTGCACTGCTTTCTCAAGCCTGTTCCTTTAGACTAGCAAATTAAGAGGTGGACCTCTCTCTCCAATAATTTTGTATGTCTTGCAAATTACAAGCTTAAACAAAAAGCACTTGGGAAAATAATTTCACACATTCTAAACAAAATGAAAATCCCGTATTGCCCACACTGCAACTAACACCGTTTTTCAGATATCAGGTGCGCTGCTGAGATTTCTGAAAGAGAAGTAGGTTGGAACTTCAGATCTGTCATGACAGTATTCAAACTCTTTTTTTTTTTAATTAAAATGCTCTGAGAGTACAGAGTTGTCAGCAAATATAACTAGAAGACTGAAGAGATCCTGTGGAAATCAGCTAGTATGGAATGCAACCAAATAATAAAAACCACCACAACATGTATATTCCCTAATGGTGAATAATGTGATAGAAAAACACTATTTGCTCATCACTATTTGTATATATAACACATTTATTTCACTGGAATCTTTAGGAAAACTAAGCATACAGCTTTGATTATTATTACTTAACCAGCTTAATGAAATAAGGGAAGAAGCACCAAAAGATGAACATTTTAGGTTTTGAGGCTTCCAGGACAAAATTATTTGATTCACAGCTACACCTAACATAGCTGAGTAACACAAACACTAATATCCTGTTTCTTACCCTGGATAGCAAATCTTGTACTTTTTTAAATCTAGCTCGTCTTGAACTAATGCCACTTTATAAAAAGAAGAGGAAAGCTTATCAAATATTATTCAGAAATCTCTGAAAACAGTAAATACCAGTCTTTTATTACAGCTCTGGAACAAAGTCAAAACTCTGCTAAGTTCCTAGTGCAGAGCTAACTGGAAGCCTGGATGTTTCATAAGTGAGTTTCACCAAAGGTATCACACACTGAGATTCCAGGCCCATGTGTCATGCCCTGAAACATCTGCAACAGAACATAAAATTCTTAATAAATGAGATAAATAAAAGTGTGCACTTAATGAAGTAATCCTGAAAATATATCTATTCATCCACACAGATGAAAACCTGTTTATGAGTTTGCTTGGTGGGAAAGGAAATTTCTAAGGGACATGTTTCAGTTCTGTTGAAATACACCTGGAGTATTCTACAAAAAGTCAACACATGAGTTTAGCAGTGTGGAAATATATATAAACCACAAAGATTTTGATAAAAAGAAGCTGTGCAATCCTTCATATCTCCTTATATACAACAGTAAAAAAGAAAAGGCATTCCATTTTGTCATATTTAATAACACCTTGAAAAAAAGCCACACATTCTTTAGAGTTATGTAATATATTTCCATGTTTTAGTGGAAGGGAAGGTAACTACTTAGAAAATGCAGGTTTGCATTTTTATGCTAAATTAATGCTAATTATATTGCCACTTATACCACATTCACATCCCACTCTTGCAAATTGCTACAAACAATTAAGAGCAAAAATCCATTCAAGTTAACAAAATGACAAGCTTTCTGCTACTTCAGAGTATTTTTAGGTATGGTATGTTCTTAGCCTGAGTTGGTTTTCAGCTGTTCCTGTAATTCACAACTCCTCAAAATAACTCCATAACTCTCTCTCTCTCTCTCTCTTACTTTTTTTCTTTTTTTTTTTTTTTTTTACACTGTTTAATCAGGATGGGGATCTGAACTGTGAGTTTATCCAAACCAATCTCTTTTTAGTGCTTGGGGTTTTTGCTGTGCCAAACCACTTCTGGTGTTTCAAGCAAGGCAATGACAGCATACCTTCTTGTTATTATTTATGCATGGAAGGCCAAACCAAATGCTTGGGTGGGTCGCTGAAGACATGAAGTATGTAGTTTTTTCCATCCACAGGACCCCATTTACATTTAAATGAACTTGCTCCTTGTGAAAGATTGGCTCCAGCAGAGAATACCACATGACCACAGACATTGAAATTAAATCACAATCACAAGGATAGAAGCCACCAACATACTGCTAAAATCAACCTACAACACATATCTGCATAGCCTTAAATATGTCAGTAATAAAGAGAAAATGTTCCATTTAATTTTATAAGATGCATCCCACTATATTTTTTAATCCATGTGCATAATAAAACACTGCTGCTGAAAGCAAGAGTCAAAAACGTGAAACACAAAGCTACCTCTGCCATGGCTGGATTTCTCACAAGCAATAGGAAAATTGTCATGTGCAGCTCCAGGCTTTAAATGGATGATTTCTCCTGGCTGATGCTGGAGTGGCACTGACTTGACAAATGTGGGAAAGTCCTCAGCTGTGAGATGGGGGCTTAGGTTGTGGGCTCTTGGTCAATTGAAAGGTTGCATTAAATGTAAATTATAGGACTGTTACTTAGATATATACCCTTCTCAACCAGGTGAAAGGCAAACAGTGCCCTGCACTAATTCACAGATGAACTGGTGATAGGCTTGCTGAATAAGGCAAGCTGGCAGGCAGCAGGCAATTATAATTCTCATCTTTGAAGGAAGGAAGGAAAGGTATTTTTATATAAAACCATATTAAATTTCAGTTTTTAAGTGCCTCTACGTATTTCTCTTTTCAATTTATATGGAAAAGTATTAGGCAAAAATCTACAGCAGAACTGGCAGTAAATATCACAGAAACAATTGCTCTTTTATTAAATATTTATTGAAAAAAAATTCCTGTGCTTTCTCATTTTTCTTCTTCTGCTTCCAATATTTATTTACAGCTGATTATTAACATCTGCCAGTGTAACAGTTTCATCTGTACAGAAGCCGAAGGGTAAAAAAGTCACAGACCCCCTCTAACATGACCTGTAGTTAGACAGAAAAGAGTTTTCCCAGTCACCGCTTGGCTTCCTGTCTGTGACCTCTGAAAAGCATTGGAGGCCAGGGTTAATGGCCTTTCCAATCTCTGTGATAAGAATTCATTTTGTTCTATTACCAGCAGTTATCTCAGGAGCCTGCTGCATCACTTCAGCAGGGTTCAATCAATGAGAGGACCTAATGAAGTAACCAGCTGTAGCTCTATTTCCCTGGTCAACTCTATCAGACAAATAAGATCTATCAGTCACACCTTAAGGCCAGTCCTAGAAACAGCATCCTCACATGCTGAACCCATATGCATATGAACCAATGATACCTGGCTCTTTCTTTTTAATCTTCCTTTTAATATGGCTTTTCTAAGAGAAAATGGAGCGAAATGGGTTTGAAATGTTGCATTAAGAGGACAATAATGCTGGATTAAGAAACAGTGGATTTTCAGAACAGCAGGAAGCATTTGTATTAATAGCAAAAATAGAGTAAATTATACTGCATGTCAGATTTTTCCCCACCAAGCAACCCCTATTCTCCTTAGACAGTACTCTTAAAAAAAATTTGTTTATTATTTTCTGCCTTATGTTACTATGTGTCATAAACAGTTTTAATTATGGGACTTAATTATTAGTTTGTCCCTTAGGAAACAGTATTATGGTAATACTCTTCAGTTAGATGCCAGTCAAAATAATTGTCACTCAATTTTATTTTATATTGAAATCAAAACACTGAAAATAAAAATGTTAATTTTGACAAATTGTATATATATGCAATTTTGTGATTTGTTATAATTAACTTTATGTTTCCATACTTTAAAAAGGGCTTAATTACTTAGAAGTACAAACCTCCTTTAAAAGTCACTGGATTTGAAAATTGAAAAATAAGTAAAATAATAATAATAAAGGCCAACTTCAGGACTTCAGAGCTGTGTATATCGAAGTATGACTTTGTAATTAATTAAAGGGTACAGGAGAAAAATTCAATTCATGCTGCTTGAACCAAAGTGTCCAGTCTGACTTCATCACTAGGTGTGACAAACTAAATTGCAGCAGGCCTCTGCAGGCAAATCACTGAAAGGGGGAAGGCATCTTAGAAGAGTGTCATATTTGCTGAAATGTTGAAAGCCACATGTAGCTACGTTTATTTTATTGGGTTAATCTCAGTGAATCTCATGAAATGAAATTTGTATCCTTTTAACTCAACTGTGTGCTTTGTCAAAATGAGACAAAATAGTCCTGCTATGTGCTGCTGAGGAGAGAGATCATATCCATGAAATAAAGCTAAAAGTCATTACTATTCAGCATGCATACACATAGTGTACATAAATGTCTATATAATTAAAAGCTAGGTGTCATTATGCATATAGTAATACATCTGATGGATTATGACACACAAATTCCAGAGAACATGTGCTTCATATAAGTGCTTATCTCTCTTTTCCCTATGTGCAAAACAAGGTCATTCTGCTTTTGCAGTCTGGCTGCACTAGTAAAACAATATGAATATTACTTGTAGAATCAAAGGAAATCCAAGAACTCTTCCTTTTTAATTTTAAACCAGCTTACAGAAAAAGAAGGGGAAGAACGCATTTTAGTGGTGCAGTTTGGTATTTAAGGAAATCACATTTCTGCCATAGATACCTGGGTACATTCGAAAAGGACTGAAATATCTATGCTACATATGTAAACAGATAAGATTATGCCTAGCAGGCATTTTGGGAACATCTGTCAATTTTTTTATGGAACGCACTGATTGTGGGCTATTGATTGCATTTAAACAAAGTTGTTTCAAAAAAAAAAAAATCAGCTAACAATTCGTGTAGAAAGGACTGATCAATATTTAAATGACTCTCTTTATTGATTTAAAATTAACTTTCAATTAAGAGATCCATAGGACTCTTAACTGCGACACTTATCCATTCAAGAGAAAATAAAGGTACATTTATCGATACACTTAAACAGCAGTGGCTGGTTTCCTATTGATTCAGTCATTTGCGCTGGGATTCGTTAGCGTCATCTGACTTTAACTCGCTTACCAGGTCCTCACAGTGTGCCATGCTGGAAGATGCAGGAATGCACAAAACGATACAGGGGCAGCAAACGGAATTAGATGTATGCAGAGGTAAGTCATACTTATGCTTTTTATGTCTCCTAATGAAGGAAGAGCCCATTTAAATACTGCCTAGCTTTTGAGTTTGGTCAGGCACAAATTCCTGTCAACAGACCTGTTATGCACTGTTTGAGACAGGAAACATAAAAATGAATGAATTTTTTTCGTATTGATAGGTAACAGTTCTACTGGCTGGTATCAACTCTGACAACATCACCTATTTGTGTGTATTGATTAACATATAATCCATAGGAAGGTAAGCTCATTGTTTGCAGAATGATTTTAAGTGGCAGTATCGTGATGTCCTACATATGTTTTCTCTCTCTCTCTCTCTCTTTCTATATGTATGATATATAAGACCAATATAATTTCAAATTGTTATATGGAATCAGCCATCATATGGATTTTGAAAGACTTACTGAGACATTTGAAAGTAAACATTGTGTGTATCTCTGTTTTAAAGAAAAACTCAAATATATTTGCACTAAACAAAAATATACTACAATAGCATAGCTATAACTATAAACATGTGCAAAAGCATCAGTACATTTAGGAACACAAATTAAAACCAGGACTGTAATTACATACTTCATTATTTATATGTATTCTGGGTATTTTAGTATACTATGGAAGCTGGACATGTAATCTCTATAGTTAATAATAGACCAAATTCATCCCAGGTGTAATTTCATTGAAGTCAACAGACCTGGAACTGCACCTGGAATGAATTTGGCCCGAGCTATGAATGCCTCCTGACTCTCGCCAGCCTAGATTTACATATAAGATATAACACAAAAATGAAATAAAAATAGAAGATGTCCAGGAGGCATAGCATGTTTACAAAGCAGAGTGGTAATAACCTTGCCTGATATATATGTGGCAGTGCTTTGCTTAGCCAGACAGTATCACTGGGAATGGGGGAGGGTTAGCTCTGACGGTGGCTCAGGTTTGCCTGTATCCCTTCATGTCATTGCCTATTTCTTTCTCTTTTTCTCTTTCTTTCTGTTTTTGAAGCCTCATAGCCCAGAACCGTCCAGTGAAATGAAGCAGCCCCAAACTGACTCATTTATTACCTATTCATTTGTTGTGATGAAACCTCCAGGAGCAAAAAAAAATGCTGCAGTATAGTAATGTTTGAACATTAAGACCTATTCTGATCAACTGAAATTATTCCTTAAACTGAGAACCACAAACAGAACGTATATAAAATATAACTTGCATGTGTGATCACCAGCATTCTGTTTTAAAATATTATTTTGCAATGAAACAAGATCAAATTCTTTGAAGCCTGGGTGTGTTTTACATTATGTCAAGCTGCTGTTTCCATTATTTCTTCTTTGTCCACTAAAGGTTAACTCGTACTTACCAATGGCTCATTTGCAGAGTTACGATACGAATCAGTGATATCTTTAGGATCATAATAAAACAGAAAACTGGTTTTGGACTTTTGCTGCTGGGTGAGAGTCAAGATCAGAAAGACCAGTGTAAAAATGCAAAGCAAATACCCCCTCCTAAAATTTCTAAATCACATAATGTTAGTGTAACATAATTTGGAATATATTATGATGGTTACAATTACTAAAAAGTGCATGATGCCATTATTTCCAACTGGAAATTAGATGATTATACTAATTAAGTGATAGCAGGTGGCAGAATGACTGCTACAATCTTCTCTGATGTGCAGAGAGAGATGCATGGTTCACTGTCTAAAACACTCAGGAATAGTAACAATTGGCTTAACCAATATTCTGTCCCAAGATGCAGAATAAGGATTCACTTTGATTTAACACTTCCTTATCACATCAAAGAGGTGAAGGGACATCTTTATGGATTGGCTTAGGAAGAAAAAAATGCTACCAGTTCAGCTTCCACCCTTGCATCTAACATTTCTTGGTATAACAGAATTAAAGTATGAAATGAATTCCAAGAGAATCGTGTAATTCTAAAATGTCAGCAACCTTCCTTTAAATTGCAACTGGCCTAAATTCATCATTACTGCTTTTAAGTTCCTCAATTTGGAATTGCTATAGATGTGCTATTGAGTCTCGTAAGTCAAGCAAACTGGAAATGCTGTAGTAAAATGAATATTTCTCTGTCAATAAAAGCATTAAATACTTTCAAGAATATATGTGGTCATTAAATACATTTGAGTTTTAACTCAAATTTACTAAGCAATAGTTGCACATTGTTTTTACCGCAGGATTTGAAGATTATTCACAATTTCACTGAGTTAGAAAAATAATCCTCCAGTCCTGTGAGTTATTTCAGATGTTGTTTTTCTTGTCCTCTCTGCTGTGTTCAGACTGAAGTAAGGCTAAGTCATCATCCACAATTAGTTTTCCAGATAATTCATCGTTAGTTTAAAAACTATGAGGTATGTTTAAGAAGCTACTCTCTTTTATTTGGACTTCCATGTGCTCCTGGACTGTGACCTCAGTTTAAGGATGGCAGGGGAGCAAATATGCTGAAGAAAAACCACGCTGTGCAAGAATGCAACCACCATATGCCTAAGAGGCAAAAGAAGCGATTCTTATAAATGATGAAAAATAAATGTTATCTAATTTCTGAAAACATCTTATCTAGTTTCATCTGTCTCTGTAGCATTCATTTTAGTTTTGTTACTGTATTTCATACTACAGATCAAAAGCATGGCTGATAAGACTTAAGTTTAGATATATTTGTAACATGCTATGATATCTTACAGCATAGCTAGTTCGTTCAAACAATTACTGCCTTTTCCCTTTACATCTTGCAAAGCCTTACCGGTGCCACAATTTAAAGAAATATTTTTGCTATCTGACTTTCCACAGGTGACCACAAGAGAAAGCTGGATCAGAGAGTAGAAGGTGAAAAACTATTGTTTAGTTTGTTATATAACATATTTGTTATGTCGAGCATTAGATTGTGGTGATATTCTCTTCACAGTGATGACACGTGCAAATTAAGCTACCCTGCTCTTCTTCTAAAACTCACATAGTTGTATGTGCTGTGATAACCACAAATACTGTGCAGAATATGTCTTTAGCAAGGACAAAAAAGAAAGTTTTTCTAACTTGGAAGCCTAAACGAACCTTTTTTTTCAGAGTGAAACTTGAAAGCTTGTGAAAATCACTCACCTGCCTTTCCTAATGTTTTAATAGAACTTAATGGAAGGAAACAAAACTTCTGATTACAAAAAATGCCTTATCTCCTCCATGAATGCCAAACTGCTCAGCATTTAGAATGCTATCACACAGACGTCGTTCAGTGAATTGAAAAAAACAGTTGCATCTTTTCCAGGGAAAAAACTGAGCAAATTTCCTGCAATGAATATGAAAAATATCTCCCTCTCTATGGCTAAAATAAAAAACTTTACTGCTGCACCCCTGGATATTCAATTACCTGTGCAAATGGGAATAATGGTAGACAGTTACTCAGAGGCAGCTACTGGAGAAATTTGAACTTGTTGTTCAACTAAAGAAAATAACATTATCATACTATAGGCGTGAGGCCAGGTCTCTTACCTTCACATGTCACTGATTAGTTCAGCCTTTGCTGAACAAAAATCCTTAATCTTCTCTTTTTAATATTGAAGAGGTAAACCCTCTTCCACCTGCATGTGGAGTTTCCTTTTCATCAAAGCTCAGGAGATTCCAGCAACAAAATCAATGTATGCATGTTCGGAGCAGTTTTCAGGGTTTTGTAAGACAAATCTTTCAAATGGGAGCTAGTTTAATGCTATTGAGCTGAGTTTCGATCTGACAGAGTGAGTGAACAACACAGAAACAGTTCACTTACCACTGCTCACACTACAGGAGGTGGGAATCAGGTACAGCTCTGTACAAATACAGCTGTGCAATTTCTCAGTAAACTCTTACCCTACCTAATCCAATGTTAAATGCAACCATACAGGGTTTAAACAAACAAAGACTTAAGAAAGAAATGCAATTTATTCCTCTGCAGTAATGAGTGACAATTATGGTTTTCTCAAACAACATACAAACTAGTGAAAATTATGACTAGCTCTGCTAAATTTAATAGCTGAGCTGGTTTTATCTATACCATATATCTACTGCTAAGCTGGTTTTAACTGGAGCATTTTCAGATTCTGTGTCCTAACAGAAAACTGTATCTGAACTATGATCTACAAATATCCTGTTCTGCATTTCCCTCTGTTTTAAAACTTCCAACAACTTGCATTCTGGATTCTTTCTGAAGAAAAAAAAACATTTAAAAGAGACTCAATTTTATTGCCAGGCATTTTAGGTTAATATGAGTTGTAGCACAGCTTTGCACAGACAGATTCTTTTGTTCCTATGCTCTGATTCTTTGAATGCCAATACTTCAATCAGCTTAGAAGCAGAGACAATTCATTCCTCTTCTGAGAAAATGGTATTATAGCCACATGTCCATATCACTAGTACATCATGACAGTCTCCACGATCATACATCTGATTAGAAAAAACGATCACTAGTCATTTCTCGAGCTATTCAGTATCTGGCACAATAGAGTATATGCTTCCTCTGTACTATTTAGATTCCTTCACTTTAATAAACAAACTAACGAGACTTTTTAAAATGCTTAAACATACAACCAGGGTGGCAAAGTATGAACTGAAATGAATCAAACAAAAAACCCCAATATTTAAGTATGTCTGTTACTGTGGCAACATGCCCACATTGGCTTTGGACAATTCCAGGTTTATCAAAGGGACAATATTCTACTAAGACAACTGGGGACTAAAAAGAATAGCATTTGCAACCCATTTAGTTCAAATACAAAATTCCAGGCCTTCAAAAATACAAACATCAGCTTCTCCTGCCATTATTCAGTTCAAACCCATAGCTCTAAGTTAACAAGAAATGTGATTGTTGTGTTAACTCTGTGTTAGTCCTAAATGTTCCTCCTTTCATAATGTGCAGGTGAGGTAATGAAGTTCTCTTCAAAAGGGGCAATTAGTACAGTTCCTTCTGATGTGCTTAAATATCTGCAGAATTTTGGTTGATGTACATAATACACTTTTGTTATCCATACAGAAATACTAGATGGAAAAACGTAGCAATGCATGTTTCACACACTGTACAATATAAGCAAGTTAGTATAAATTTTAAGAGTGAGAAAAATACAGGACCCAGGGTAGGTTCCTCATATTAGCAAAATTCCAGCAGGCTAGCCATCTTTCTTACATAAAAAATGTCTGTTATCCAGTGTAATTGAATAACTCTCTGATAATTACATCAGCATTTTAATAGTATATAAATAACCTCTCCCCTAATTACCATTTTGTTAAATTTTTCATATATTGCAGTGCTATGAAAGCAGGTTCTTGGTAAAGTACTTTACCCTTTCAACAACAATTAATAATTCAATTAACAGGTCTTTTTTTAAAAACAAAAGCTTATGGAGAAGGAGCAAGGAGGTTCACAGTTGAAAGGAGAGCTCTCTGTTATGCTATAATCATGGCTTCATGGCTGTACTAGTAGAAAATTTGTTCATGGCTTATTTCTCTTTCTGTGCAGCCCCTCAACAGAAATGACACCTGCTTTTTGGTGATGTGAATAAAATCCTGGGCATATGACTCAAAATACAAGTACCTATGTAGTACAAGCATCTATGTAGTTTGGAACTTAAAAATAGGCATGTCCCCATGCCAGTTTATTTTTCACATGTGAACTTGTATATTTGTTTTTAAAAGAACCCACAGAGACAGTAACGTCATTGAAGTCTTGACATTATGAATTAGAGGGGAAATACATTGTCAAAAGCAGAAACCGAATTTTCTCCCACCAAACATTTAGACAGTCACACTTTCCTTTTCCCTAGTGTCAGGGAAGGAAAGTGAAATGCACGGCTCAGAAAAGCACCGTTGAACAGAAGATGCAGTCCTCACTCAAGCATAGCCTGAGTGAGAAGCCAAGCATCTGAAAAGCTTTGAATCACGGGTGACCCTGTAGCAAAACAAAATTGTGTTAAATGAACGGCTGACAATCACAACTGTGGTTCACATAGCAGTAATATTCAGAGGCTATAATAAAGTCTGCAACATTAATGTTTTCAGACTTTATAATCAGTGTCATATTTTGCTAATTTCCAGGCATTTTATTTACCTCATGACAGAGAATGCCCCAGTTAAACTTACATCTACTGTCAGAATTTCAAAATGTCATCTCAAGTTTTACAGAAACCTCATTCTTTTCAGAAGTAATTAGTTAAGGCATAGTTTGCATGGCAATTAAAAACCACTTGCTTGCAGAAGCTTGTAAGCATTATGTAATTTTTTTAAACTACAAGTACACATGCATATTCTTGCCTCCAGCTTAAATACAGTGAATTTTGTAGTTGGTTGCACAGGAATTGTCTCAAGAACATAAAAGCAAGCCAAACACGATTGTATTCCAACTAAAATTGCTCTCTTTATACCGTGTATTGAAACTTGATAACTGTTGGTTATAAAATTCCTTTGATTTTCTGTAGGTAATAAAATACTTTGGCAATTACTATTGACAGTTCTGGATAATCTTGAAGGCTGCCTTGCCTGAAGAAGATGAGTGTTACAAATCACTCCACTGAAAGAGGGAAGAACAGCAGCAGGCAGCAGACAGGTTTCAATTTCACAATGCTGATTATCTCATTCGTGATTCTATGCATGCCTAAATCTGAGGATCCCTCAAGCAGCTATATGGACTTCTACTTTTAAAATGCCTATTACGCTTTCATACTTTTTGCTGCTTCCTGAAGAGTGCCATTTCGCCAAGCTTAAATAGCAGAAAATTGCACTGCTTTTCCTCTGCCCATCTCCTCAATCTCTATTAACCTGCACAAGAACAAAGGAGTATGATAGTCCAGCTATAGGTTGGGAAATAGGTTTGAAGTTGTTTTTCATTTACTGGTACCTATCTTCCTGATTCATAAATGTATTTGAACAATAACATTATTTTAATATATTATCTAATGACTGAAAGCATAGCCTTTAATTACATCTCTATTTATACTAATAAATATGCTCTGTGTTCAGAAATACATGCAGCCATTGTTTACACGGGCATCAAATGATACCGTAGTGCTGTCAGCATGTGTCAAGGCTTAAACAGAAAGGAATAAAAAAGAAAATAATGAAAAATGCTGAGGGTTTTTTTTCTTTCTTTCTTTCCTATCTAGGCTACAAGAGAACAAACAGAAGCAGCTACAAGCAGACTGGAAAATTGTTGAAGCACCTGGTTCTAATGCTTGCAGTAGGCCTTTATTAGATGTCATAAACTGAATGATGCATTACTCTGTGGACAACTTATAGCCTGCAAATGTTGAGGTAAAATGGAGGACAAAGAATTCTTTTAAAACAAAGAGGTTAAACATTCCTTTTTAATCAAACAACACTTATTAGATGGAGGAATCATAATAGGCTCACAGAGATTGGAGACTATTTGTGTTACTTTTTAATGTATTTCTGTATCGCTTTAATAAATAAAAAGTATTTTACTTTAATAATTCACATTTTACGTATGAGTGATTTACAGTCGATCCTATATTTCACCTTTATCATTAAACAAAGGAAAAGCATTTAAAAATCCTATTGTTGATATAGGTTTGGCAACCCAATCTCAAATCTAAATACTTGCATTAAAATCCATGCAGGCAGTCAACCACCAAACAACAAAAAGGTAATTTTTGTCCATCAAAAAATGTTTTAAAATAAGATCTGCTTTGCATTTAAAAAGATAAAAGAATGTTTTCTAAAATGACAATTGCTGGTTGGCCACAGATTCTGGGCTTTAATCTCATGGCCAGCTCAAATTTCCCATTATGTCTGGCGGAGGCTTAGGGGGACAGAGAGGCCGAACTGTGGCCCTTTGACAGAAGTGGAGGGGGTTTCAGCATGGAGACACACAGCTGTTGCTCACAAAATGCAAGTGTTAGAAAACCTCACTACTAGGTTGGGTTTGTTTTGGTTTTTTCCTTGCTGCTAATAAAAACTTAAAGTGTTTTCTGTGCTTTCTATAAACAGTGCACTTAAGTTTTATAATCTAGTATATCTTATTAAGCGTGAAGTCTGCTGATCCCTAAATTATTCATAACATGGTCCAGACTGATTAAGATTGGCTTGTTAAGGAGCACAAGAAGCAATTAAACTGACAAGGCAGTGCGGCCTTGATGTATACATTTATTATCACAAGAATACCCAAAGTGAATGCCCTTATTAAGCAATGAATTTCACCTCACTGGCCTTCTACCATTGCTGCCACAGGCAGAGAGAGCTAGGAACAACATGTCAAAAGCTAACTCTGAGGAAATGCCTATCTTCAAGTGAAACCGATTTTGTAATGAACCTTTCAGTTCACTCCTGAGGTAATAAATCCTGACTGGTGCATTAATTACTTGATAACATCCCATCAAAATGCAAATGCAGCACTTGACCCATAGGAATGGCTCACTAGCTGTTAACTCTTCAGGGTATACATAAATTGTCTGTTTTCTTTTATCAAACAGGGCATTTATTTCCATCTTGCTAGGGTGAATGTCACTCCTGCCACCCTCGGCCCCTCAGTGGCCTGACACCATCATTTGCAGAGGACTGTCACTATGTGCCGACATTCTAATTGTGCTACTTCTTTGCTTTGTACCTTTGAGGCAGAATTTCCAGCTCTCTCTCCCCCCCCTCTTCCTTTTCTGGAGGAATCTTGCATGTCAAGGACAAAGCTGTAATAGCGTTACAAAGAATGACCCCCACCTCTAAAGTACACTAATCTTTCTTTTCAATGGCAATACATTAAACAAGGAATTTAGTTCCTTGAAGTGATTAAATGAAAGCTGAACATATCTACGTGAACTGCTACCCAACACAGGCAAACGTGCATGCTGTTAGTGAGAACGCCACCAAAGAGATATTTACATGTTTTAAAGACATTTCCTCAATCCCTTCATCGAGTGCTCAGTTTTGACAGTCCACAAGCAAATAATATGTCAAAAAGTAAAACAAAGTGTACTTCACAACACAGATTTAGCAACAGTGAAATACGGTGCATCACATGCTTTTCACTTGCCAAGAAAATAGGCTGCTTTAATTACAAAAACTATTTCCACAATAATGTTAATGAGGAGATGTGTTCTATATTTCCCCACTCAAAATGCTAATCTACATGAGTGGGTCTGAGTCTCCCACCTGGGTCAACCTGCTTTACAGTTTTTCTATTTGTCTTGAAGGCTTGGTGAAAATCCTTAATTCAGGTTACTAGGCAACCCTGCAGGTGAGAAAATATAATGTTTGGCCTACTCCATTTTCAAATACACACAGTGGCCTAATGCCTTCCAAATAGACTGTACAAAGCATGCACTGATAATTCCCTGCTACATTTTCTAAAGGCGAGGTCACAAGAAAATTAATTGATGCTGAAAATAATGACAGGAGGAGAAGAACCACTGAGATTTGGTGTGACTGGCATGTGATGATGTTAGCAGAAATCCCAGCATGTGACTGGACAGTGTGATGAAAAATATACTTTATGTGAAGGAAAAACAAGTTACAAAACTTAATTAGTTTTTGACACTTCTTCATAAGTTATTATCTTTTCATTTGGAACATTGCCTTGGGACATCAATACACAAGAAGAAATGAAACATTCTTACTGTAAATCTGAGGGAAAAAAAGATGACTTTCTATTGCTCTTCTCCTTTTACATGTCTTTTTGAATAAACAAAATATCCTCTGCAGCCTAAGGTGTACAAGCCCCTGAAGATGTTTCTGCTGAGAGCATAGAATAGACTTGTTCGATGTAATAATCCTGTTACAACTGATTATGCAGTTTCACTTTTAAAAATAAAGGGGAGGAGGACTGGAATTCAAAATGGTCACACACACACACACACACACACAAAATAAAACAAAAGTATAGATGAGAAGCAGTTAAATTATAGCACCTACAGCAATAATGCTTCCTGTACAGCAAATGTATTTTTAATTTTTTCCACTAAGGCTTATACCTAGAAGTAATTCACACTGATTACTAAATAACCCTTGTGAGTTGCTTTGTCTTTTGAATTTTAAAAAATACACTTGCCGTGAGCAATGAATTTCATAAACCACCAGCTCTCATGCTTGATGAATCATTCTTATTTTATGCAGTGCTGTGTGATAGAGAACTGAGATAAAATATTCTATCCACAAGCTATTCAGTACAATTTATCATCAGCGGCTCACTAGTCCAGTGATAATACCTGGCTTGCAGATTGTAATGATCAGATTCTGTTTTTATTTCAAACAGGAGAGATCCAAATACCAGAGTTTTTAATTTACATACATTAGTGAGGTTCAAATGTGGCAATAGCTACAAGCAAATTCACTTGCAAACTGAATGCTCGCCTTGCATAAATGGGTTCCCTTTAGCTATTACTCACCAGTGAAGTACCCAGATAAAAATGAAAACAAAGAGGAAATAAAGGAAATCATGATACCAACACCATACTGTGGACTAGGATAATTACTGAACTACAGTGAAGGTCATGTTTATATCTGTTTTAGTAATGATTTCTTATATTTTCCCTTTTGTATTGAAAGCATAAATGATATGCTTTTTTTACATTATTACAGTACTGTATTCCTTACATTCTGTAGTTTTCCAAAGTTTCATCACATTATCAATAAAAGTTCTTAGTGTAAATTCAAACAAATGAAATACCGAAACAAACATAAGCAACTGCAAAATATCTGTAAATTACACCAGCTTGAGCATTTAATAAAAAACAATGGACCTATAATAAAATACCTCTTATAGCTATATCACTTTTATTCTGACCATGGTATTGAGCTTCAATTCCCAGCAGCATCATTACTAGACATTTTCTGCCACCTTTCTAAATCTGAAAAGCTTCCTACATTTAGTGAAGATTAGGTAATGCTACAAGCAATCAATAACAGCTATCAATTCCATACCTTGTTTGGAAGAACAAGTTGATTAAAAGTAAGTAAAAAGGATGGTTGAATATGCTTTAAAACTATCTGATTCTTATAACTTTACCGTCGTGACATAAAAACTATTATTCACAGGCCAAAGAAGTAGGTTTTAGCAACAGTAAAGTTATGACTCAAAGCCAGAATATTCTAAGCTTGACACTCTCTCCTTATCTTACCACAGAAGATTAAAAAAAAAAAGAAAAACAAAAAATCCCCACAAACAAACAAAAAAAACCCCAAACAACAAAAACTAACAAGAAAAGAAAAGGGAAGGTGCATAGAAGCACAAGTGAAAAACAGAAAAATACCACGTCAAACTTAACTTTGATTTCTTTGGCTTTTCTTAGATTGTGTCTAAGCTTTAATGTTCTCTAAAAGTAGTTCTTGTCTCTGATTGTTCTTCCTTTCTGCACTTTTTCCCCTCAACCTTTTAAAAAAAAAAACCAAAAAAACAACTTCTGGAAGTTAGAAAATGCCTATTATTTACCAGTAACATAAAAAAATATTGTAAAAGCAGCTATCGTAAGCTCAGTTAAGGCTTCACTTATTAATGACCATGTATATTCTTCTGCACGTGTACAGTCCTTACTGTGTATGCACAAGTAACAGCCTCATAAAAGCAAACATGATCTTGATTATTTAGGTCCTTTCCTCATGGTACACACCAGTGACCTTCCAATCCCCTGAATCCAAATCCTAAAGACTGGTAAATCAACCAGTTTAGAAGAACTTCTAGCCTTCCTCATAAGGCACAAAAGAAAGGAAGTCTCTGGTGAGAGAGAAACTCTTGTGCAAATTCACATTTGCTATTTTCTTACTCTCAACCCACAGCCCAGGCAGTTGCATATCCCTCTGCTAGAGCAACTCATTTGCCTCACTACCAGCGGGGAGAGGCAGTGAAGTAGGCAATAATCTGAAAATGTGTTTAATCTTGATTAGACAAATGACAGAGGGGAAGATGAGATCTCCCTTTTTGCCATTCATCCATGACTGCTGAAGGTAGCTGCCTGCAAGGCCCCCAGGACTGGCTCTGTGGCAGGTGGAACGGACTCCTGCATCCAGGTAGCCTTTATGCTGCTCTGAGATCCTTCTCCATCCTCCACCTGCCCCTCTCGAGAGCTTCAGTGCAATGGGAAAATGATGGCAAGCAACTCTGATTTTAATGTGGTTTTCATAAAATATCTGTCAATCCTTAAGAAGCAGAAGTTGCTAGGCAGTGGCCCTTTAAAATTTTAATCTAACATGAATAGAATCACAGACCAGATATTGTTCTTCAGCAAATGGAAGGCAAAAAGCATCAGCTAAATTGCTGAAATAGCTGGCAGTAGACGCTGTTCCCATTTCTGGAGAATAAACTTCTGTAGACATACAGATCCACAGAAAGTCAGAAGTCCCTTCCTTCATATAGACCTATTTTGTGCTCTAACTTTCTGGTGAAATGAACATGTCTGAATCTGGAGTTATTTATGCTCAGAAAGGCAAAGTTCACCTTCCTGCTGCTAAGAAAAAAATCAATGTATGAAGGTAATCTAAAAGAGAATACGGAAATTGCAATATATGATATGTAGTCAAAGGACTACTCCGAAACACTTTATAGGCTATTATTTCAGCTCACAGACTAAATGAAAAAATGCTTGATCACACTGTCATAGACTGAAGCATCTGGCCCCAAGAGTCTTATCCCATGTTATAGCTCTGTATAGAAACTTGTCTAGTCTCTTGCAAATTTTCCTCAGTTTGGGCCTTGTTGAAGAATTTAAATGCACACTACTGCTTTAAATGCTGTTGGAGCACAAGAAATACTAATGCAACGTTTTGCAGCTTTGATAATACTGTAATTACCTTTGTGTGATCCCTTCAGAAGAGATTTCCTTGGAGATGCAGTAACTTTGTGGTATTTCTGAGACTCCAATCTGGCTCAAAGTCACCACAGTAAAAATAATCCTAACTAGAACTGAAATTACAAAGACCAAGATGCGTGGAAAAGCGTATCAGAATTAGAGCCAAATTTTTCCTTTTCTTTCTTTTTGCTTTGAGGGAGGTGCAAAACAAGCAGGAAGAATTACTTCTTGTCTGCAGAAAAAAGGACAAATCTCAAGCCTCAAACTAATAAACAAATTGTTTATGGTTAAATAGCTTTCAAAAATACTATGTACTCATGGTACCTATACCTTGACAAACCGACCATCAGCAGAGTCTTAGCTTGCTGCAAGTTTTAGATCATCATGCCAACTCTCTGAAATGTACTTACAGTGAAAGCAATTTCTGCTGCAGTAGCATAAAACATGCTTCTGTGCTGCAGCATGTGACACTGGCTGATAATAAAGGAATGTGATGTGAGACCGTGCAACTTTTACAGCAATTCCAATTGCTTTGAATAATTTTTTTTAAAAATAATAAAATAAATTGAGAAAGAGAAGGAGTTCTAGATTAAGAAACGATTGTATTCTGGCATGAAGCTTTCTCAGTGGAATGTTACTAAACAAATAGGAAAATTAAGGAGATTCTGTGGAACTATATAATGCTGACAGGTGATGCAACGAGTACAATTTCTAGTGAAATAGATCAAAAATGCTGTGCCAAAAGCACGGTAAAATGCTTCTCATGTGATAGTGAATTTCTGCTAAGAGATGGGGGATGGCATGTAGAAGGGTGAGAGAAAAGGAAGAAGGGGAGAGAAAAAGGGAGCTCATTTGACTCTAGACTCGAGTTTGTTCTTCATAAAATAAGTGAAAAATTCTACTAAAGTCAATAGCACCAGAACAGATCTTGAAAAATGAGTGATATTTTAAATAATCAGATACTTCTAGTCAGGGCAAAAACCAGTCTACACTTCGTTATCACACTCTTTATTCTTCTGAATATCTGACTCCTTTGCTGCCTGTCATTTTCTCCATGACAAATCAACAGAGTGAAGGCCTGAAACAGCTCGTGCAAGACTGAAAGATAGCTAACTTCCCCGATTTTCCTACATTCAGAGGAGCAAAGAAACTGACAAATAATCCCCACTGCCATTGTGCGGCCGTTACACTGTCCTGCGAGCCTGGACAAGTTATTAGGTCAGACGCTAACTTCCTAAGTAGAAAAATGATGTGGTCGCCTTTGTCCTCTCTGCAGTAATGGCTGGAGTCAGTACTAATTAAGGCCCTGCGGCAGTGTGGTACGAGAGAGGTCAGAGACTTCTTTCTGACACCTAAACAGTGCTCAGCTCAAAGGAACTGCCCCTAATCTGAAATGATGTGATGTAGAGCTGGCCTTTCAGCTTCACTGTATATTTAAAGGAAAATGACAGTTAATGACAGGGGTGTCAAAAATGAGCAGATGGAGAGGCTAAGGAAAACATGGCTCTATGGTAAAATTTACTTACAGTTCATCACTGTGCTTAGAATTAGAGGCTACTGCACAAATGTAGAAGGTTTGAATACCTTTCCATTATGTTTTTGAAGAAGAAAAAAGATTTGGCTTATACACACAGCTTGAAGGAATCTGTTGACAAAGTAGACTTATTTTTCCATTGTTAAGCAAAAATCAGTACATACAATACCCCCCACACTGCCTATACTACCTTAATTTTTCTGTTATCAAAATAAAATATGAAAATAATAATAAGAATATTTAATCTCATTCAGTAGATTACTACTTTCCATTTTATCTTGTTGGGAGTAACCATTGCAGTAATTAATCTTCTAGTCATTTTCTTTCTCCCCTTCAGGCATGCAACTTGGAAAACAAAAGCAATATTCAAAACAGAAACCAAGATTTATTGTCAGTTAGTCATAATAGACACCTGCACAGATTACTAATTACAGCAAAACCATAAGGTCTACTGGCACAAATCCTTTCCCACTCTCTCTTTTTATCCACCCCTAGTGACACACCTGCAAGCCTTTAATTGATGTATTTATCTCAGGAGTCCTTGTTAGCATTGCATTATAGCATCGCCATTCACGATGCTATAGTTGAGGTTTGGTCAGCATTTCCACTGTTGAGGCTTCCCTCCCTCCTTCCTTCATTTTCTTCTGTCCCCTCCAACCCCCTTCTCCCAGGCTTTTTAAGGAAATTTGCTCCAGGCTAGAAGTTGAGGAGTGAGGTCTCAGTCCAGGCTCATATGATTCTTTTAATCAAACTAGAAAGAGAATTGTTTTGAAATGTTTCAAAATTATGTTCAAAATGCAAAAACAAACAGTAAAAAATATACTAATTTTTTTCAAGGCTCACATAGTTGAACCATATCTTTGATGTATTTTAAAATAATAAAAAATTATCAAATAATTAGCCCACCACAGAGAATTGTAACATCTGGTGTTTCCCTGGAAAGTCAAAAGGAATAAGATCCATAATAACTAAAAAAGAGGTTTTAAAGCAAGCACTGTAATGGATTCCTGTAAAATATAGTAGTAAACATTCAGAATATGAACGTGAAGTAATTATTATCACACAGAGCATAGATAATGTAATTTGTGTCCCCAAATGATGTATATTATTTAGTATTTTTGCTTTACAGTCATAAGCAGTTCCTCTCCATATGTTCCAGAGGATTTATTTGAATTATTTTTGTACAACTGCTCAATATTATTACCTCTTCTAAACTAATTTGAAAAAATAATATTTAATGATATAGTAGAGCTGCCATTACAAATATCAAAGGTGACATTTATCTATATAAATCTACCTCTATATGTATAAAGCTAGAAGGACAGTCATTTCAATCCATGGGTCTGCCTAATATAGAAGGGGCAAAAAAAAAAGAATAGGGAGAAATTAAGGGAATTCAGTTTGTCTCAGTGTGTCATGTGTCATCTGACAGAGACAGTTTACAAAACAGTTTCTTCTGCATGGATTCTCCTTACACAGCCCAGACCTCAGTTCAGCAATGTATTTAAAGACTACATGACATGAAATCAGGGTGCTGTTTGATATTTCTTCTTGATGAGGGCCTGGCACAGCCTATTTAGGAGAAGCATTTCTGTTCCCATCAGGACCTTTCTCCACACGGCCCGTTAGAATTTAACTTACTCAACAGGTTGCTGTAACAACAACAGCAAAAAAAAATCCATCAAAAATACTGCCAACCAAAAAACCCACCCAAAACAAGTAAACTAGCTTTAATGTGACTCTTAATTTTGCCTAGCCAATAGATTCTAATTAAACGATTAATTTTGACCAGTCAGTACGTGACCCAGGTTTAGGGTAGTTCAGATTGGTTTTGGTTTTTATTATGTTTAGAAGATATCCATTGAAATCAAATCCTCTTCTCTCGCCAGAACAATTTGTCCTACAGGAAGACTCCATAGTAAGGACATGTGGACACTTCTGTAGCACTCCACCTGCACCAGGTAGCTACAAATTGACCCTGGCCTTGATAGGGGTCATGCTGCCCATGAGCAATTATCACTCTGCTTCACTGAACTCCACTTCTACCTTCTATTTCAAAGAGTGTAGACAATTCCCTCTTCCTAATGAGCGGGGGGTAACTTGCAGAGAAGAGTTTGGCCATAAGGATGTAAGCCTTTATATGTAAGGCATTTTTGGATCTGATACTTGAGTTTACTGGTATTGATGTGGACTTTGGAAGAATTTCTTGGATCTCACAGCCCCCTGTACCTCTACCTCTCCACACAGCTCCTCCTCTGAGGCTGCAAGTTGTTTTTGCATATTTTTTTGTTTTATAAACTACTATTGTTCCACAGACCTGACTCAAGTTAGGCCCTGCAGCTCTTCTTGCAATCTGAGCCTGGACATACAAACAGCTGTTCTGCTTCAAAACATACTGCTTAGAAACAAAGCATTAGATAAAATATTTTAAAACAACCAGCACCCAACACAGATCCAGAATAACCACATTTCTGCAATTTCACAATTAGCTAGACATGTCTATTTTTCCTCTGACATCCTCATTCCCAACAGCTTTTGGAGCCCAAGTCACACTTTCCCTTTTCCTCCCTTTACTGTCCCTCCTGAGACATTCTCCATTATTAAACTCTGTAGGTATTCTTTGTTCTCCCATGCTGCTCACAGCTTAAGCCTGGTCTGCTGAAAACTAGATGTCTGGAAAACTTGCCAGAAGCTGGGATGCTATGCCAGGGAAGCATGACTATATGCTTGACCTCTTCCTCTGTTCGTTCCCTCAGCCTCTGCTACTGGCGGCTGTCAGGTTCCTATTACAAAACCATCCAGTAGTGCCAGCACTGTCCCGTAACAACAAGTATTAGCCAGTAAAGAAAAATACCAGCCCATTTTTTAAATTTCTGCCTGTGTTTAGTCATATCTGTTGGCTGAAAGTCAACATATCCAAACATTTAATCTCATCTCAGTAACCAGATGAACACACAGTTTCCATGAATAATAATGATCTTGAGGGCACCTCAGAATCCACCGAATGGCTAAATTCAGTATTTAATTATGGAATATGAGCTGGTATCTAAATATGCATGAGTTGGAATATAAATTTGAGTTAAATAATTGTCCTATAGCAGATGCATCCGTATCCTCTGAAGTAGGTCGGCCATCCCTGTACTGTGTTGTTCCATGGCTGCTGATGCAGACATGACCCAAAACAGATGGGATTCTTCACAGAGAAAGGCACTTTAAGTGTTTCACCTAAAACTGAATTTCACTTCTCTTGCAAACAAGGAAGTAAAATTTTGGGGACTGCTGGAAGTTGAGTGCTTCTAGAAGAGCTACTAATTCACTTCTAGAAGTGGGAAGCATTTAGAAATGCATTATTCTCTTCCAGATTAAATTCACTACTTCACCAATTGCCACAGCAAAGCCTATGCACCAGTTAAAATCCATTTAAGATGCATTTTGAGGGCTTAAGTGAGGCTTACACGATGCCTAGGTTTTGTGCTAGTCTTCCACAGAAAGGATGAATCTTACCCTTATGTAAACTAATCAGTTTTGATGTTCTCTCTTCCATTTAAAATCCGTGAATTATTAATCTTTATGTGTACAGTAACTTCTTGAAGCATATTTTATATGCAAATTCATATTAACATCATAGAAACATCTATAATACAGACTGAAATAAATTATGAGGTATTGTGTAAGGGATCCTAGCCATTATGACCTATCAAGTCAAAAATCAGAAATTAAAAAAAAATATATTATGCCCCTTAAACACATATTTACATAATAGACTGTAATGGCTCAGAAAAAAATCTCTTACAGCATGTAAATAATGCATGTTTTTAGATTTGTCTAAATACATATGCACATGTATTTACATATTAACATGACAGGTTGCAAAGATACTAAATTAACTGGTTTGCGTGGTCTTGTGTTCTACGTGAGTGTTTTTGAACACTTAGTAGTGGAAAAATTAAAGCACAGATACATACCTTATATTCATGCAAAGAACCAATTTCATATTCCTCCTGAAAAACTTAGCATTTATGCTCAATTTCAAAACAATATTCTTAGGCTTTCCAATAATTTATTGCAGATATTTTTAATTCAAGATCTTCATAGTACCTACATGTTGACATACTACCGGCAACTCCACTAATCTACAAGAGGAGATGGTAGCATTTTCAGGTAGGAAACTCAGATTTAAACCCTGATATAAATTTTAACTGGCAATAGATTTTGTGAGTTGAGTTATAAAAGGTGGAAGATTGATGATTAAGTTGAATAGATATTCTGAAAATGTTGACCTTGCAAAAGCAGTAAGTTTGTGAGAACACATCTACTGCCTGTCACACCACTTCAACATCACTTGTGTCTCATCAAAGTTTATACTTCTAATTCAGAAACCTAGGAACATGGAAATGTACATAATGTTTAGCTGAATGAGTAGTGACATGGAAGCCATTATAAACTCTTTAGTGAGCAGAAATTATTTGCATATTAAAGCATCTGAAACCACTCCTCTTTGCTTTTAGCCACTTCAACAAATATTCAGATCCCATGCCATGTAGCAGGTATCTGGATAGATCAGAGACAGGCAGAAGAACCCACTGTGACCCAATCTACAAGCCTCCACATGATTGTCTGAAAGGCATGAATTAATACTTCCTATGGACTGCATGTGTTGGTGTATCACTTCAGCTACAGACTGATAGGAAGTTTGTAGTACTCTGTGATGATAAAAAATCTACTCCTCATACTGTTAGTCTACTGAAAGTCTATTTGAAATAAAAATAAAAATGACAGTCAAGTATATTAATGCCCATAATCATTGTAAATTATAATTGTCAGTGGTCACAAAACTATCCCATGAAAACATAAGGTAACAATTTTGCCTTATATTACTACTCTCAGAGAAGAAGACTATTCATAGGAAACTAAAGTGCTTTGGGGATTATAATGTATATTCTAAAAATAGAATGTTTTGGGATTCTCTTTTTTTTTTTTTTTCCCTAAATGGAATATTTCCATATAAAGCACTGTGAGCAGAATTTTTCACTCAGTTTCCGTTGTTGAAATTATACCAGTCTCAATTTAGAGTTAGTGAAGATGAACATAGTGATTTTAATTCTGAGTGGAACACTGCAAGATACCAGGAAAGCAATAGTTTTAGTCTACAAATAATAGCACCTAACCACAGAGGAGAAAAAGTACCCTCCCTCCTTAAATATATAGCAAAAATAATGCTGAAATTGCAGGCGGTTGCTTATCTTTATGATCTGGACAGTGTGCCTCATTTTCATTTTCTCTCACACAAAGACAGATTGAATGCATAAAGACAGTTTCTTACAGTTTGAATAGAGGAACAAAAGGAAGCTATATTATAAATTAATATGAGAACTCAAAGATTTGTTGACTCAAGCTGTGTTAAGAAATATGTAATTTTGGACTGCTTTTTAGGAAACTGCAATCTCATCAAAATGTCTTTTATATAAAAAGCAATATTCAGGTTTTTTTGGTTTTGCCAACGTGCACAAAGATGAGACATACTATGGACATTAATTTTTGCTTGCTTATCTTACATTGTGTCAACCTATATTCACAATCCCATATTTCCACAATTGTTCACCATTTGAAAAAGCAATGGAAAAAGGGAAAAGTAAAATGAATATAAAAGAGACATTTAATTAAAGAGCTTATTTGATTATTCACTTTTTAGAAATACTTGATGACAAATCTTCTGCATTATAATATGTATATTTTGCCAAGAAAAGTGAATCAAAATTATGATGTCAGCACAAAGAATGCATTCAAATATGTAAAAATATTTGTCTGTGAGTGTAGGGACTCAGAAGTGAAATTCCAAACCTTACGTGTTATGAAGCTTACTTAGGTTTAGCCATTTATTTGGGTTGGGGGGGGGGGGGGGAGTTGCTTGTTTTGCGTTTTGATTTGTTTTTTGGGATTTCATTTTTTTCATGTATGTGTGGCTTTTTCCAAATTATAAGTGATCATATAGTTCCTTGGAAAATTAAAAAAAAACAAAAAACAATGAAACAACTAAAATCAATGAAACAACAGGCCACAGACTTTAAGTCTGTAACTAAAACTACTGTATTGCTGTATTCCTTCTGTATGTTCTAACTGCCCTCCAAATAATTACAGAGTGGAGACTTGGCTGTCATTCATGTGTATCTATTCCATTGTGTGAAGAGAGAAAGAAAATGGTTGCCCATACATTAGCACATCACCCATGGCTAGTCCAATGACAAGATAGATTAGGATGTATATTAAATCTCACACATGACTGCCTTTCTGTATCAAGGTAAAAAATACTTGCTCTTACATACATTAGGGACTAGTGTTGGTCTGACATCTACATTAATATTGACAGCATATCAACATTTTTTACATTAACTGAGTCAATAACTAGTCTAAACCTGGTAAAATTTAGATAACAAAAATGAAGAAAATATCTAGCAAGCAGCATTAGATTCTCGTGTCTAAGAAAAGAAAATTAACCCCCAAATACTACATTGCTTTTCTGAATTATCAATCCTACAGCAATACATCAACCAATGTATACAGCTGTGACTTGGTAATCCAATCTCATTTGTCAAACAAGAATTCTAGCAGATAAGGAATGCTTCTAGGAAGAGAAAACCCTGCACAGACAATAACATAAATATTATATACATAGGAGGCTGATTATAAAAAGCTGGATTAGCATCATTGTATTACTTCACCTCCTAAACATTACTTTCACAGACGTGATGAAATTGTCAGGCAGTAATCCCACTTCCACAATAGCTGCCTGTGACAAATGCACACAAAACCTGCACAAACACGAGACTGTTTTCCTATTTTGCAGGGGAGTTAAAATGTTTATTTGTATTTTCCATGTTAAAAAACATTTAAGTCAAAACCACTATGTAGGTTAGCTTAGGAAAGAGATTTCATTATTTAGCTTTGCTGTAAAATCTCCAGTAAATGAGCAGTCGCTCTCATTCAAAGCCAATGTCTTGGTTTCATTAATAATTAAATGTTGTTTTCCAATGATATCTAGCTATTTTATGCTCTTGTCTTTGAAATATATTATCTTCCAAATGAAGCTAAAAAAAATTCTGGCAATGTTTATAAGATGCCATGCATTTTAAAAGCATGCATATGAATTGTGGGAGATAAAAATGTTCATTCTCCCAGCTTCACTGTACTCACAGTGAAAGGAGAGAAATGCTAGGCAATCAATACAAAAAAACTTTTGTAAGCAGCAACCATTGGCCAAAAACTATGTAAATGTTTATAATTTCCATCTTATTAATTAGGTTGCTATAGTTGGAATCATCCCAGAGTATTATTACTCCTCAGAAATTAAAGCAGGAGGCAAAATTTTCAGATTTTAAACTTAAAAAGGAGCAACATTTCAAGTGCCATTCATCTCAGAACTCATAGAAGCTTTTGTTTAACCATCTTTCTCATTAAAGGCTACCCTTCCCCTCTGTTTTAGTGTACTGTGGAAAATGATGAGGGTTAAAGTGATGTTCTTGACAATATTTACCTCCAAATGATCCCATCTTTCATTTATTCAAGTCCTTGAGAACAGGGATGAAACAGGCCATGAAAAACCTGGCCTTATGGACACGAGATCTTCCATCAGGCAATACTACAGGTAAACAATGGGCAGGAAGAAGAGGCCTCTCTCTACTGTTCTGCTAATGCTCTTCTAGACTCTGCTAGCTAAACATATAAAAGAAAGAGATGCAGAGAAATGCCTTGAACGGAACTATCCTTCTAGTGCTTGAGATGTTGACAGCATCCAAGCTGATTAATTAGTATCCATAAAGCCCACTGAAAAAGGTTAAAAGAACACTTTAACATGCACCGATATTACTGTGATCATTAGGATGGCATATTTCTGTCTTTGCTAATGAATCTTCTTTTATCAGCTCAATAAACTAATGTAGGAGAGCAATTTTTCAATTACATTTTCATAAACAGATGGCAAAATTTAATAAATTAATGTTTATAATAATGGTACAGTTATGAGGCGTGTACTTTTATGTATTTTGCTCCAAAGCTTTTGATACTAAATCCCAATAACGCCAATCTCCTTAGTACAGAGTAGCTTCATGTTCCTAGGTTGATGTATAATGATCTCTGATCTTTCACTGTAAAGATACGGGTGATTGTGGGTAGTAAGTTTAATTTATTAAGTAACAGGGATATTAATCCGTTTGTCAAATTTCTTAGACATTTTAACAAAAGCTTAACCTCCCTGATGATTATTTTTCTGAACTAAAACACACTGTTGCAGGGCAGAAATCATACTTAAGTGCTATTGCAGAATGCATCTTTTGTTCCTGAATTTTATTTCTAACAGGGGGCTAAATGATGCCCCATTTAAAACATTTTCACTTCGCAGAGTCCACATGTGGCCACATCCTAGGATTGCCAGACACAGTGTATGTTTCAGAAAGCTAAACCTCATAAATCTCCAGAAATTCCTCACATCTATTATGTTTACCTTCTGCTGCTGATGAGCCTGTTGGGCTCTGTATGGAGGAAATTACAAGCACTCCAGAAGATTTGGCAAGAAGATGCTAGAAGAAACAACGGGCAAAAAAAATTCTTAACTGAAACATCACATCCAGCTTTGGCTACCATTTACATATTTGAGATTACAGCTAGCAAAATGGGAATTCCATCAAAATGGAATAAATTGTTTTCAAAAATCCCTATCTGATTAGTGTTAGTTATGTCTGAAATTACACGTGTTAAGCTACATTCAATGTAAGTTATAGACTCCAGCTGAAGTCCAAAATTTGTACTGAAATTTCATCTGTTTATACACCCTTTGAATTAAGAACAGAAGGCAGTTGTATCCTCGAGCTTTTTTTGCCTATCATCTTCTAGCTCATTTCTATTAATCTATATTAAAAAATGTCTTCTTTAAGTTAATAGATATTTGCAGACTGTGGTAACAGCTGCTAACTAGTAAGGAAATGCCAGCAGAAATATTTTATGGTCACACGTTCAAATACCACTGAAAACTTGTTTATAGCTAATGCCAACTGAAATGGTTATGTTCTAGGCATATTTTTCATAGTGATCAAAAACTAGTAGTTCAAAAGTCTCCCCACTTAATCACTGACAGGGCCAAGGGCCAAAGAAAATCAAATCAGTTAATCACAGAAAGAAAACGAAGTTGCAAGTTTTAAAATTTGTTTGCTAAATAAAGTAATTGTTAACTGTGTTGCACACCCACGTGCACACATCCTTCCACAACCACAAATAACTCTGAAATAAATACCTGGAGTTTAGAAATTCCACTGAAAAGGACAGAAATCTATTCTGAAATTACTGGCAGAGTAACTTCCTTGATGTGCTCTCCCTCAGATCAGCGCCTCCCTACCTGACAATAGCAGGGATGGAAGGGCTCAAGCCCAGCCTGGGCTACTGAACACCCTGAAGGATGAGGTCACAGGACAGGACTTTTTATCAGAACCTTGTAGAAAATCTTACAGAACTAGAAATGGTTGCTTCCATCTCTACACAAAGGGGTGAAAGTCACAGTGAGTCTTTCTTAC
>NC_141701.1:30766852-30811852 GCF_971803275.1 Cyanistes caeruleus
ATAGGGTACTTGTGGGACATTCTTACACCAGTTGGTCCATAATGAATAAAAATTACATTAATATAAAGAAGCAAGGAGAATCTGAAAGCCACATTTCATTTTGTTTCAATCCAGCACTGTCCAGGGCAGAATATTCCTTGTAACTCAGACTTGTGAAAAAAAAGCAGGCTCTGCTATTCAGCTTGTCTCATCAGCTGTGAGTTTTAATTTGAAGCACTTTTGCAATAAACATAGTTTTTTGCCAGCCCATCCTCACTAAAGTTGCACCACCTAAAGCATTCAGCCACTGCTCTCCCCCTGCAAGCTAGCCAAGCATATCAAGTGTGCCTGCAACACTCACAGCCTAATGAACAATGCACAAAAACAAAAGTAACAGCAAGACTCCTATTATCTGATCTTCCGTAAAACACAAAAACTGCCTTCTCTGGTACAGAGGAAGTGCCAGTAAGCCTGCAGGTGTGAGCCAGTTAAAAGAAAAGGCTTTGGCTAAATAGATTCTTTGACTGCCAGGGATTAGAGTCATGGCACCAGTGGTAACACACATCTTTTCCTTTAATTTACAAAATTTTCTCACGAGTTTGCAAGAGTTCACCCCATCAGGGGCTTTCTGAGGCCATTGAAATGTCTTAAGTTTTAATTAAGTTGGAGTTGTCAGAAGAAAGCTTTTTTGGCACAGAGTCAGGGTCATTAATTACTGCTATCTTTGTTTCTTTCAGAAAAAAGAACTCTACTGACTTGTTGGGTTACTTATACAGCCTACATTTTCTATCCTGCAGTCCTTATTCACCTCCAAGCAAGGCTTGATTAAGCAGTTTACCAATTACTTCCATCAATCTGGTTTACAAGTCGTATAGGTAATCACAACTTCAGAAGCTTTTCTCTCTTCGAGCTACAGTAGTAATGAAAGCAAAATTACTGTTAGAACCATAAAGCATTTTAAAATTCTAGATTTTCCACCCAAAATGATACTTGAATGACATTCCTGATTTTTATCATTTAGTACACATCCTTTTATATGCTTTTTGCTGGATGGCCAGTTATTAGCAGACACGAGCCATGTTGCATAAAACTAAGCAAAATAAACATAATTTCCTTGCTGTCTTGCAATTCTGGAGTTAAAGGTAATGGTTTTCATCAGTCAAATACCCCTGAACAAGGCTGCATTCAAATCAAAGGACATGGTATCTGCATTAAACAATAGTAAAAACTTTATTGCTAGGTGCCACTTATCAAAAATTTAAAAGTCTAGAATAATAAGCTGAAATTGCTCCCCTGTAACAATTATTCACTGGACTAAGTAAAGGTTAATCTGTAGGCGTCATTTTTACCAGATGCATTCACATCACAAAAAAAGCCAACACCATAACTGGTACTAATTTGCTGCTTCATCAGAATTTGAGATATTGGGAACATGCTGTCTCCCTCCTTCCTAGAGATAATAGCCTTGAGGCTCAGTGTAAAATACAGTATTATACAGCAACATTCTATCTATCAATTCCACAGTTAAAGGGAAGATTTTGGGTTCTAAGTTTGTCCATTCTTTGCCTCTGGTTGTCACTAATTTCATATGCATACACAATTTAAAAATATTCCTCTAAAATATACCAGAGTTTGATAGCCCTATAGCTTCACATGCCTGGTAAAATCCTGGGTTTAGCCAAAGTGTTTTGCATAAATACCATTACCATTATTAGATAGTTTCATAACTATATATCTTTCTAAGTAAACTGCTTGTTCATTTAAATTAAGTTTGTTTTATCAAAATACTCAAATTCCTTGAAGACTGCAAAAGACCTATGTCAAACTACATATTTTTTACTGTTTTTAATAAAAACATTGGCAAAATAATGTTTTTTCAGGAACTCTGACTTGGATTTCTGATTTATAGAGTATACTTTACCATTCTGAGCTACTCAACTCAGCAAGTGGCTGCTCAGAGACTGCAAGACTTGAAATGTCTGTGGTATGGTATAAATTGTTTTGATCCTCCCTTGGGTATTTACTTAATTTCTCAATCATTTACTGTATTTTGCATAAAATGGCAGAAGCGAGATAGAAACTATTAGAAAACTGGAAATACCACCAACAAACTCTAGAAAGTTAGGATACCTGCAACAGAGGCAATCTGCTAATAAAGAAATTCCTTTTCTGTGCATTATGTTTCTGTCTGCTATGTCTGTTTTCCTAAATCCAACACGCAAAAAAGTAATCCCACAGGTATTTGGTCCCATAGGACCTTCCACACGTAAGGTCCTTATTTAATAAAATATTGAAAGTGGTTCTACAAGGTGATTACAAAACTGTGTTGAACCTTCGTATAAAATAGCATAAAATCTTTGCTGTTTGCAGCCTTTTTCCCCTAACAAAACAATGCACAACTGCATTGATTTTTGTTAACCTTCTCATATTTTTCATCTTAGTTAAAATCATCTCTATCACCAAAAAGTTTCTAGCCACTTATGTCTGCAGGATGAATCTAAATACAGATACACAGCTGTCATCATATCTCTGAGTCCTTTCTTTCCACACACAATCCCACTGTCACTAGCTCTGCCGGTGAAGACCTGCAACTTGTTGATTAAGTGCTGTTGAAATGGAACACTGGAGGAACCTAACCTCAGGGACCTGCCCTCCCACCCTTACGTTATTCAGGCTGCATCTACCCCCAGTGTAGCTACAGTACCTGTACCTACAACACTGTGAATGGACACTAGAACTTGGGCTCTTTTCTCTCTCCTTCAGTAAGGACTTGACCCAGCCTTTTTGGCCTACATTTTTTTTTTTTCTTCTGTAGTTGAACAATATCTTTAAAATCCAACTCTCTCTTTAAATAGATACACACAGAAATAAATACGCTGATAAGAAAAGACCTACGAGTCTGCCACTGTCAAAAAGCCTGTTTAAGAGGCTTACTTTTTTTATTCTACAGCTAACTGCAATTCCAACCTTTTTTAGCCGTGATGAGAAATAGGAAACTTTAATAGCCTAGTTCTGGTCTTAAATGCTGTGTGTGTGCACCAGCATATATATTTTAAAAATTGGAAACCTTTACATGAACACAGTACATCAAAAGCTGTTTTAACAAGCTGATTTAACAAGGTATTAAGATGCGTATTCAACCGAGGAGGTGGAGACTCGGATTCTGCAAATTTATGAACACAAATGTAGCACAAGTGCTGTTTAAAAAAAAAGAAGAGTTTGTACATAATTTCTGAATATTCATCCAACTTATACTTTTCACTGTGAGCTTAGTCCTTTATATATAACTCTCTATTTGATAGAGAAAACAAGCAACTACTGCTTTATTCAATATTGCTTGAATATAGTGGATTATTCCCTTGTAATTTTTGTCCCTTGCATGATTTTAGCTTATTTAATCTAAAATAACTTAATATAACAATATAACCACGCTACTTGACCCAAAGGGTCTCTGTCTTAATAAGAGCATTGCTAATACATCTAAGTAAGGGTGAAACTCCCTCTAAATCTGTTAAAGTACCAATAGACTAGTAGAACCTTTCAAATGAAACATTTCATGATGAAATTCCATTTCTGTTCTTTATCAAGCAACAAGTTAAAAGACATTTAGACAGGTTCATCTACCAGTAGAAAAATGACCAGTTGTTAGAGAGAGCATTTACCTGTACTGACAACTTTGCTGAAGGTCAACAAGTAAGTGTATTTCTGTGCTGATATTAAGAGATATTTTCATAAAATAAAAGAGGGAACAGTAGATCCTTTCATTTTAATAAAAATAAATTTTCAATGGCATTAGTAACTCAAAATCTCTGTTGGTTCCTTCTATATTAGAAACATTTTTGAAATACATATTTCTCCATTTTTTTTCCTTATCAATTTGTCAATACACATACTTATATTCTGTAGTAGTTGGTGTGGCATGAAAAATTACAATGGCTAACAGCCCCATATTTCCTGTTCTGTGAAGGACATAGGTGAGATATGGGTGTCTAGCAGCCTGTTTGTATTAACTCTAGGTAATAAACATACATTTGGATATAAGAAATAGAACATTGGCAAAAAGGCCGAGGCAACTAGGACTTGGTTGACTTTCTAGAATCACCAAAAGCATAGAAACCAGCTGAATAAAAATCAAAAGGTCTGCAGCACCCACACATGCCTGGAGTAATGGCTGTACTTATTGAAGTATTCAGCAACTGTTTCATCCTTCTGCACCTGATTTCAGGAGTCATTGTTCCAAAAGACAGAATTTCCTGTATTTCTGCTTCTGCCAAAGACAGCACTCTTCCAGGAAAGCAGACTTAGGTAAAAGGGTAAGTGAAGTCACCTATACAAATTACAGAGCAAGTTACCAAATTTCACTAGTTGACTACTTTAAAGTGGGGCATACATATTAGTATAAAGATAGAATAGATAGATAGGTAGATTTACACACATATAATGTGACCTTTGATTGAGTGGCTGAAAAATACTCAGACTGCAAATGCACAAAAATCTAAGCACATAGGTTAATGATAAGTGTGTTTTAAAATGGTCTTTTCTTTTGGTTAGACTGCTTCCACCTACTGTGTCAGAAAAGAAAACTAACATATCCTGATACAGATCACCTTGCAATGAACTGAACCACTTGGGCTAGGGGCAGTTTATTATGGTTAATTTGGTGCCAAGATGTCATGGTTAACGAAATACCTGACCCAATAAAAAAATGAAATTAACATGTTTGGTGTGCAAAGATACTTGGTTAAACAATAACTACTGTTCATTTTACTCACCTTATATGGAAACATGAAAATTAAAGCTGAAAAAGACAGCAGCGTTCATCCATCCGTGCAGAATGACTTCCTATTATATGCTTCAAAATTCATTGTCCAGTCTCATTTCACTATGAGAGAGCTTCCAATTACTATACCTATTCATATCTATTATTGTTTTATGACATGCCTAAAGCTGTGAGCAGTATTATATCTTATCACAGTCTGTAGAAAGCGGGTCCATCCCATTTCTAGTCTATAACACGATGCAAGCAAGAACAAAACTGTTGGGGGGTGGGGTGGGGGCGCAGTTGCTTCTTCTGTTATATTGCCAACTTGTAGCGAATTTGCTGCCCGCTATCACCCCTGCCTTTTTTTCAACATCAATTCTTTACAAGCATCTTTCTCCTGCTGAATACTTGTGTTTTGCACTATTATTTCAGCAGATGTATCAGATTCCATTTGCCAGGCTGAATCCCATTTTGTGATTTCCTCTTCATATTTCTAACCTGTCCTCACTTTTTATATGTCTGCACTCTGTCCTCGCTGGTGTTGGCAACACCTTCCAGTTTTAGTACAACCTGCGGATTTAATAAATGGTCTGTTTACCTCCCCTTTCCTTAATCACATGATCAACAAATTAAGTATGCCACTCACAACTACAGAAAGCCTCCAGACACCTTACTCCATCCCCAAAATATAACTTGAACTCCTACAACCAAAGGACAAATTCACATGGCAATATGGGCACACCCATGGCCATTTCAACTGCCCAAAACCTTTTCCAAAATTCTGTCTCTATCCCTTCATTTAAGCACAGATCTGTGAGGCTATTTCCTCCATACTATTTTTTTTTTATTAAATCACAGTTTCCAAGTATTTTTGCCTGACTTTCTGCACTTAAACTCATTTATTCCCCATAGTACATCATATTCATCATAGTACATCATAATCTGGACACTGCATTCCGGTGTTTCTTCAGGAAGTGTCTGGTCCAATTCATTTGGACCTTCAGTAACCATGTTCTCCTCCATATTTCTCAAAGAGCTGGAAAAAGTGGAGGGAGTTCCACTAGATGTCATGGTCTCCTTCTTCCTGAAACCTCAGAAGCCCCTGGGTACACTCTCTTGAGAGCAGGGACTAGGAGAAGAGAGATTGAGACTATGCACACAAGAAGTCTACGGGCAAGCAAGCCCAGCAGATCACTTCTATTATTTATCTCCCTGTTCATTTTTGTTTCCATACTGTGTGTCTGCATAGCTCGGGAACAAACTATGGTCAAGAACTCTTGGAAGCACAGCTCCATCATCATGAGGCAGTAAGAGGGGCCAGGCAGAAGGGAAGAGGGAAGTAGCACCTGCCTGGTTATTCTTGGCCTCCTGAAATGCCTTTGGGTTTAGCAAGTGGAGACAAGAGAAACCATGGGGTAAAACCTTCAGTGTCAGAGCAATAATATTTGTTATCTTATTTCTTAATCATTGTTATTACTTCAGATAGACCACAAGTCTTTATGCAGTCATGAAGATATGTACACATAGAGAATGAACCAAAAAGAAAAACCAACCCAACCCTGTATTCATACTCTTCTCATCATCCTAACTTCCCTACTTTTTGGTCATCTTTGACTAAGGCATATCTAGTGGAAAATTCAATTGTTTTGGGGTAAAGATTGCTCCTTGCAGATTCAGTAAAGTTCCTATTACACCACTAGGCTTTATAAACAACAACAGGCAGCCCTATGGTAATTACCAGAATTACGCTTTTTTTTTTTTTTTCTTTTATTAAAGATTGGTATTAGATTTGCTTTTTCCCAATCTTATGATAATTCCTAAATTGTACTTTACTTTTCAGAAATAATTACTAGCGATTATGTAAATTCATTATCTATGTCTCTTAAGACCATACTATGCTTATCATCCAGACCTGCTGATTTACTTTATTCCATTTTTTTCTAAGTATTGCCTTACTCTTTTTTTATCAACAACTATTTTGAAAAGGTCTTAATTACTTGAGCTATTATGTCCTTACTCCTTTTATTTTTCTTGTCAAAGACTGATTTTGAAAGTAGCTCAGTGCATCAGCCATTTCAGAACCAGCCTTCATTTTGTCACCCCATTTATTATTGAGCTTAGTTTTTCATTCCATTATTTCTTTTTTTCTCCGACATATTTAAAATGCTATTCTTATTTCCCCTGGCTCCTTTGGCTAGTATTAACTCATTCTGCTTTTGCATTTCTTTTAACTTTCCCAAGTCTTAAAAGAGTTTTAATTTTCCTGGTTGTTTCCATCTTTCGTTTTTGCCTTGGGAGAGATCTGGCTTCCACAGATCTTTAGGCAGCCCCTGGTGAAAACACACCAACTTCTCCTTATCCCATATATTTTCATATTTCTCAAAGCTATAGTTTAGCGTCTTTTAGAGAGGCAAGTCGCAGCTGGAAAATATGATTGGGAATATCTGATTGCAATTCTCAATTCTGACTGAACTGCAAAACATAATAAATGATTTGACAATCCTGTGACTCAGTTTATCCATCAGTGCAACCTGTGTATTATCAATGTCTTCAGAGGACTTTGCTAATACTTATTTAATACGAATATATCCTCTGACTTTCTCAAGTATCATAAACATGGAAACTCTTGTGATTTTAAAGGTTCTACAATTACGTTTCAAAGGGGAGAAATAGACCAAATTCCTCCCTTTCACACTGAACACCTTAAAGCACCTAGAAAATCTGTCTACCTCAAAGTAACAAAAGGCAGGATTTTCTTCAGTTATTATATATTAATAAGATTTTAAACACTCCTTTATGTTCAATAGGTGCAATTTTCTATCCAATTAGCTCTGGTTGGCTGCAAAATATGCAAATATCTGAAATGTTTTCCCATTTCCTGTATTTACAGAACTTTAAAAATATGTTGCTAAGATTTGGTGTGTTTTACAATGTTATGGCTAGAAAAGGCATATCCTAGTAAAATTACACCCATCAGAATTCAGTGCTCTTTGGAAAAAGGAAAAATTATTGCTTGCAAGGCCAGTAGTGGAACAAAACCCAGCATTCCCAGCCCTGACTTGCAAAGCAAACAATGAAAACAATTTGCTAATAATTTGTCAAATTTCTAGCTTTGTTGCCACTACTAAATGCTTAAATGTGTGCACGAGTATGACAGCAGCAACTGACACAACATTTTTATGAAAGAGGAAAAAACAATGGGACCATAAAACCCTGCGTTTTAATAAGGAAGTCAAGAAGAGCACAGTTGTCTCAGAAACTGAGTCAGTTCTTTCTTACTTTCATCTCTTCTTTCTCTCACCTCCAGCTTTGGAAGGAAAATAAAGCTGAAATTGAAAAATTAAATGCTAATTTTAAATATATGGATATCCAAATCCCCTATGTTCAAACAAACCCCAAAGAAATTAGTATACCCCAGTGAAAATAAATGTCCTGATCACTCTTTCCCTCTGGAATTCTCTGCTTTTCCAGGTGCCTGCAGTGAGATCTCTTGCAATAATGGAGTAGTCCAATCTTGGATACTTAATTGTACTGGATTACTGTTTGGCAATGAACCAAGTGGCTGGCCTGGGGACAGATCATTTTATTTAACGGCTCATCACCAGAACCTCACCAGCATGCAAACAGAAATCACTATTCTGCTGCTGCCAAAAGACTGTAAGAACACAGGAGGCTAATCAGCCTGGGAGACACTCATCTTATGACATACACAGGTAAGCGTCCACTTAAAAAAATGAAGGGCAAAAGGCCATAAAAAGACTCAAAAACTTGAAATTATGAAGAACCAGAAAACCACAGCAAAAAGACACTTTTATCTTAAGGGAAAAATCAACTAAAATCAAAACAAGTAGGTTTTTTTTCATGGTTAATTACCATTACACTTAAAATAACTTGTTACTTATTGTTTATGTAATTTAGGCTTGAGGGAGGAATATGTGAAAAGTCCTGCTCCAGAAAAGCTTCAAGGAAATAATTTATGAGAGCTCACAGATAAGAGCCTTTAGATTTGACATTTTGATTTCTATAATAAATTGTTTTATTTTAAAAGTAAAACATCATGTAAATTAATTCATCCCTCAAGCAACATGTAGAAAATGCCTCAGACATGTTTCAACAAATGTTCACTCTTCAGCTATGTTCATTATAATGTTCTACTATGATAATAAGTGCTCTGTAAATCAATAAGTAAAACTACACAGTGCCCAATTTAGAAATGCAGTTTCCGTCTCCTCTTGTCCTTAGCAGAAGCAAATGGCTTTAGTCCTGTTGTGTCCTCTCCTCCACTGTGACTGCAGAAAGAGTATGAAAGGCATTTTGTTTGACTGGTTATGAAAGCCACTCAGCAGGGCAGTGAAAAGTTTTATGGGGGCTGCAGAAAATATTAACAGTTTACAGGGAAGGAGAAAAACAGGTGTCAAAAGTGATTGTTTTCATCTCCAAGCAATGAGGTGAGTGAGGAAAAGAAACTAAAGCCTATCAACTAGCAAAAATCCATTTCTTCTTCTTTCTTTGCCCCCTCCTAATTAGCAGTCAGGTTCTTTACTATTAAATGAAATTGCCTATAAAGCTTTCTGGAAAAAATCACTGTCCCTTCTCTTTTTCTTTTTAATGCCTCTCCACACAACCTTTTCATCTTTTGTTTCATTTCCATGCTGCAAAGACACAGTTCAGAGGGAGGGTTTGGTGCTGCAGACCTAGTACGCAAGAAGATGATTTGTTTCTTGCCACCAAGTTTTTCAGGGACACTAAAGAGATAAGGGTCAGTCTGATTCCTTTGAATTGCCGCCTTCTTCCCCTTGCATAGGTGCTGCTTGCTGCCAGGTCAGTAGGGTTTTTTATTCCTTAAGTACTAGGTACACTCCAGACTGAATGTGCTTATCTAAATAAATAGACTATACAACACAACAGTGAGTTTGTAATACAAACATACACAAAAAAAATCAAATATAAGCAACTTTGTACATATCGTTTATTACAGCTTTTTCTTAATCAAGATGTTTGCAGAAAAGCCTGACACACAGATACTAGAAGCACACATAATAGGAAACATGTTCATATCTTTGCAGATACTGAATTTCTGTAGAACACTCTGCACTAACCAAGTAGAAAACAGCATCAGGTAACCACGTGATGAAGCATAATTCTGTGTTGCCATATGCTTACACGACTTAGTGCACATACACAGAAACAAGTATGCATTTTATTTGCATGTACAAACACAAGATCAATGTTACAACACATGGCATGTCCTGATTCTCCAACTGTTGTATTAAACTTAACCATGTTAAATATCATAGCTGCTCTGTCATCCAGACAAAATAAGGAGTTGAAGTGATAGTGTGAAGAAGGAAGCATATATTAAAAGTTTATAAATGGGTCCCTAAAAATGCACATTTATAGTAAAAGCAATCAAACATATCGAGGCAATGATCAGGATCACTGAGCAAAATCTTGCATAGAGCAACAAAGAAATATAGGAAACAAATTGCCTTCTAGCACTACCAATAGTAATGTCATAAAGATGATAGCTATTTTCTACAAATAAATCTAAAATGACCTTTTTGGCCACATACAGTCTGTGATAATTTTTAATTTACTTTCTTTGATAATAATTTCACTGGAAGCCTGAATTTTCCTTAATTTACCATATAGGATGAGTTAAGTGCAAAGACACCAAGAAGCAGAGACAGTGAATTAGCTGGGGTTAGAAGCAAAAATTCTATTAGCCAGCTAATTCTATGAACATTGGGCCACATAATTTTAAATTACTTAAACATCTGTACAGAAACAAATAAATCCTGAAGGGTCAAATCCTGCAGTCTTTACTCAAACAAAATTCCCATTGGCTCATGGGATTTGACCCTTAGTTGGGAATATGCACAGGTTCAGACCATCTTTTTCAAGCTCAGATGTGGAAATTCTCTTTGGAGCAGAAAAGTCCTCAGGGAAAGGCTTTCTGATACCACAAGCATTCAAGACACTAGTCTGGGCTAATCACTAACAGGTTAGCATCTCTGAAAATAATACTGTCTAACAGCAGAGGAATGTGTAGTCTGGTTCTCATAAAATTTCAAACCTGGGACAAAACAGAAGAATCTGGTAGAGCTACCTCTTTTTTTCATCTGAATTAATAACACATTATCAGTTTGGTAAGAAAATATGAACTGTTATTATCAAGCTTCCAGATATACAATGGAACTTGGAAGCAAATGTAGCAGTAAATATTTGCTACTGCATAGTAACAGTAAATACCAAATATTGAATACTTATTTTTTTCAGCATTGTTTCACTTTATAAATACTTAATGAGTTATGCTATAAAACTGTAAAATAATTCTAAATTTGAACATCCTTTGGATTTAAAAAAAAAAAAAAAAAAAAGGCTACCCCACCACAGTAAACAGTAGTGTATCCTCAAGAAAATAATACTCCCTCTTTCATTAAAGAAAAATGAGAAGTTCCATGGCAGGAAAAAGTAAAGGCCAAATTCTAATATCCCTTTGCTTTAAAAATAACTGACACAAAATTTGACCCAGCTTATCAGTATCTCAAGGTTTTGCTTGTTATTTTCCAAAAAACAGTCAGGTTTTTTTTTGTTGGGTTTTTTGGGGTTTTTTTGAGAGGTGGATTTTCAGCTTTAGAAGCTCAACTTGAGACAGTACAGGCCAAATTTTCACAAAGAATAAACAAAGCAGAGTAGCCTCTGAAGGTGCTCAGAACCCCTGTAATGCAGGTGTAAGGTATATGAACCAGTGCATCTGCATTAAGCAACTTCTTTTCAACAGCTGGTATGAAGTGCTGGCAAGCTTTTGCTGGCCACCTTACCAAGCTGATAGATTTATATATTCAGCCACAGGAGAAAAGAGTCCAGGGTAGCAGATACCCGTAAAGCAAAAGGGAAGTTTGTCACCTGGGGAAAGCACGCAGAGATCAGAGGATCCAAGCGCTGCTGCCGAAACTCTGCTCCTGGCAGGCGTCTTAATTCCACTTACAGAAGGTTCTCCCTGGCTACAGTGTCCTGAGGACCCACAGACTCGAATTTTTCACAGCCCTATTCCTTTCTCTTGGGAATGCTTACAGAATTATGGGGAATGGTATTATTAAACATCTTTAACTATCACACATCCAACATGTGTCCAATGTCTCCCCCAGAAGAGATCTTAGGTGTGCACAGCAACCAACGTAAAGTCTTAGTATGAAAAGGGATGGTCTATACTAAATCTCCATGTCTCAGAAAGGACACACCAAAATTTTCAGAGTCACAGAAGCACGTCTGCAGGGATGCAATACACAAATTATCAGATCTGGTAGAGAAAGAAACTACACGAGGGAAGCAACATTTAAAGCATGTTCTGACAGAGGTGAATATTTTTTTCTTATTTAAAGTTCTTTTAAAATATTAGATGTTTGTCTTAAGTACTTATTCCTGATTATTACACTAGTTTAGCCTACTGAAAAGTGAAACAGAGAGACCAAAGTCCCTTTCCATAAATAAAATAGATTAAAAAAAAAACAAGTGATGGAAGTGAATCCCACTTTATCACTCTGCCAGGAATTTCTATTGCAGAAATACAAAAGTCTGATTTATTTTTAAAGCATTTTAAACACATACCAACATTACTTGGAAAAAGGCCAGGTAAAAAAATTCCATCAGAACTGACACCCTACAAACACATGTTACCAGTAACCGCTATTGAGCCTAAAGAAATAAATGAAATGCTATACCTTTGGCAATGCAACACTTGGCACTTTGTCAAAGATTCATAGCAGCAAGGTATATATCTACTTTAAATATACAGAAAGCTCAGGACTATGTATTAAACACATGCACTACACCTCCCCCACCTTAAGAAAAGTCTTTTGTCCCCACAACTTCTAAAGTTATTTAAGGTCTTTTTTTTTTTTTTTTTTTTTAAGCAAAACGCTTTGCTACTTGTATTCCGTAGCTGAAAAAAAGTCATGACTATGAATTCTCAGAAAATCTAATCCTTGCTAAAACAAGCTTTACCTATTATTCAGAAAGTGTAGCTTAAAAAACAGGAGGGGAAGAATATCAAGCATAGGTGGATATAATTTGAGAGAATACATTCTTGAAAATGTTACCTCTAACACAGGTTTATTAGGGCTCTGGATATCTCTACCAAATCATGGCCTGAAAGGCCATCATCATCTTTAGCAGTCAATTAAATAAAAAGAAACAAATTCAAATTTCACATAAACAGGAGTGGTTTCTAGGGCTAAAAAGCTACCTACAATATCTGTGTTAACTGCATCTTTACCTACTCCATAACAAGACAACCTCAAACACATAGAAATTCTCAAACAGCCAATGATATTTCTGTAAAACACTACAAAGCACACATATGCAGTCTTACAGCAAACACATGGATAAGCTTAAAATACCTCAAGATCTTCTTGTACTTTGGGGTAATTTAGACTCATAGTTATTACAAAAGTGATTCCATGGGAAGAAAATAAATTATAATAAATAAAAAAGACTTGTGTCTTTTGAAAGTAATGCTTCCACTCAGTTTCTAAAAGTGTAAGCTCACCAAAAGACAGAGTAAATTTCACCTCTATTTACATATACTTTTCATGCTGGCATTTGAATACTACATGTGGAATACAACCACTGAAGTCAGGAGTCAAACACCCCATTCACACCTTCCATTAACAAACATGCTGAAAAAAAATTCCTATGCCACTGCTGCAACACGTGGAGGCACAACAACCAAGATTTTATGGCAAAAGATACAGGCTTGCAGGACTTTAAGCATATTCAAGGGGGATTCCATGTGGATCAGCAGATGAGATCACATGCATCTGTGGTGCTGAGGAGAGGTGTTAATTTTAAAATCTGTTCACTAGCCTAAAGGTGCAAGAGGGATGGCCTCTCTGCTGCTCAGCTTCTAACAGTAAATGATATCACCTTTTAGGAATTTTTTTCTGGTAATGAAAGCCATGGTGGGCTGGAGGGAGAGAGTAAAGGACATCTGGATCCTCTTCTGGAATGACAATTAGGCAGTGGTCCATATTAACAACAGGCGGCCAGTAAAAATTGGACTCATGCATCAGATATAAAGTGATTACCTTCAAATATTGATTTTACAGCAAGACCGGTCCCAGAGGTTACAATGGTTGTTGCTTGTTTCTAAGTGGACGGTTTTTGAGCACTGGAAGTGAACTCTGCAAGGAGCTGTTACTCCTCAACAAATATTTCATGCACTTTTGGTGGTTAGTGCCATGGAGACTATCCCAACAATCAGTATGTCTAAGGGATTAGAAGAAATTATTAGGCCAAAGTATTTTGTTGTTGCTCACTTTCCCTATCTTTTATGTCACAGTGACTTTGGACATTTTGCTAGGAGACTTTAAGTTCTCCAATTACTCTAATAAGGTCAGTGAGTCATACAGCTCTCCTACTGCCTGAATAAAGCGGGGTTTGGATAAGTGCTAATGATGTAAGGCTGGAGACAGGACAAAGTTAGAGTGGTTCACCACAGCATGTAGGGATATACACAGATACATTCTGGGGCTGGATGGATATACCTGCTTGGAGGCTTTTACACTTGTAATGTATGGATATTTGGGGGTACGGCACATCCACAAGTCAGGCACAAACATGACTGCTTTTCATCATAGCTGTGTGTGCTTCTGTGTGGCACTCAACACTGCTGTATCTTCTCTTCCTTCAGAAAAAAGTGACTTGAATGCAGCCTTTCCCTAAACCTGTGACAAACCTGAGCTGTCTTTGAAAGATTTGTGTCTTTACAAATGCCTGTGACAACCTGAAGCAGCCAAAGCCAGCAGGTGCAGGTGCCCGAGCCTCCAAACATCAACAGGCTGTAGCAGGACCAGGGTTTGGTGCAGAGCTTTGCTCCATCACCCAGCTGGGTCCCACCTGAGGGACCTACTGCACAATCAGTCCTAATTCCCTCAAATGAGCATCTCTTGTGCACTTCCCTCAAGGACTACAGTCATGTTTCTACTTACAGCCACTTGTGAAGACCACTGAAAAACGGTAGCTAATGCTGAAAGCAGCTGCCCACTTGTTTAGCAAATTTTCCTGTAGATAGCACTTACACTCTTGACACTGCAGCTGCTACTAGCTCCTATCTATGTGAATCTTTAAGAATTTCTTTAGATGAGGATCTCTAACACATCAAAATATGTTTCCCAGAAAAACTTAAAAGCCTTTAACTCAGCTAGGTTGAGTCAAACCTTCACAGAAAGCTTAGGTTTTAACTTGACCAGGTTCTAATGCGAAAGTTTATATTGTTTGGTTATGTCATGCTTAAAATGTACAAGCTAACATGTTCTCATCAAAGCCATTATCTAACATATTGGTATCTACTGCTGTCTCAGTTTCTACCTCTCCCTCCTGACTGTGTCTAATAGCAGGTTCCAGACAAGTTTTATAAATCCGAGCATCATGAGCTGGTGTCAGTAGAAGTCCCTTGACCACAGTGTCCAGCTGCTGTAACAAAAAAGCTCTTTGGTTTCTGTGAGGTACCAACACCATCCTGGTATCAGCCATACTCCCACAGAAAATGGGCTGAGTTGAGAAATCTGCAGAACTTACTTCATCGTTTTGTTTTACGCAATTTTACAAAATGGTTTTAGTTCCAACCATTGGGTCTTAAAATATTATAATAATATCCTATATAATACAAGGTAATAAAATATTATAAGGATGGAATAAGGAAAAAGTTATTTTTCCTTTAAAAAAATACAACATATTTTCAGTTTATAAACCCAGAACAGCATGTGTTATACTGGCAGTTACCTTTATTTTGAATATACTGAAAAATTGTAACTTTTTACTTTCCAATGACTGATACTGATTATTCCATAAAACACAACTAATTTTTTAACAGCTGTTGGTCTGTTAGGTACATTTGCATACCCACACAACTTGTGCTACCCATATATGCATATATTAGACAGCTCACTTATTTACCCTAGTACATATCACTTTAATATGAGCTAACACCATTGAAATATATAAAGAATGTCCCTGACACTCAGATGAAAGATTTGACTGAAGCATTACAAAAACATGTTGAGCAATCGACACCAACACACAGTTAAAATAGATTCTCCTTTTGCATAGGAGGACATTGCTGCTGACATCTTAAGCCTAATATAACATGAAATTAGCAGAAAACATCAAGAAAAATCCACCTCCAGGTATGTCATCTATAACAGTGTGTGACTCCATTAACACAGACAAACTTTTAGAAAGTATAATATGATCCTTGATGGAGGGACTAACTGTCCACTGTTAGGTATTCTGATGCTTTTTGAAATATGCTAGCAAGTCTAGCATAAATAAAAATTGCCAAGGTGACTTATTGATATGCAAAGCTACCATTTGTAGTGGGCCTTCAAATACTATATATGCCTTTGGCTACCTTTGACAACAGGGTAGCATGTAACATCTATTTTTTTTTCTTCTTTTTTTACATTACTTACTGAGTACTTTCAAAATCTTTCAGGTGCAGATCAGTACAGCAGGACTAAATCTCTTGCCAATTGTTAGGTCTCTACTGGGCAGTAATGAAGATGAAACTGTACTTTTACTCTGTGGTATGGTCATTCCCTTTCAATACAACTGAGGAAATTAATAAAATATGAAATTTCCTGTAAAATCCAGATAGTTTCTGGCTTTTGCAGAAGTGTTATAGAATAAGGACACAAATCAGCTTCTCATTCTTATTAGGTCTAAGAGAGAGACATGATAGCAAGCTTCTATCCTTAAGGTAAAAGGCCCATTTTCTCTGAGCAACTTCAGGACCAGAAAGCATCCCAAAGACAGAGATATAGAAATAGGAACAGTCATTTGCTTCCTCAGTATTTCTCAAGGGAATTCATCTGTAAATAACAGAAGTTTTAGGTGATTTCTGGCAAACCATGTGAAGCAAAATGCAACTTTTAAGGCCGTAACAGAAGCAAAGTTGGTATGTAGGTTTTTTATTTACCTCTATATTGCTCAGGCTGCATTTCAGCTCTCACAATATCCTCACTGATCCATGTTCTGACAGCTGTATCAGTTAAGGTAGCACCTTACTCTCCAAAGGACATCAAAATACATTAAAGATTCATCACAGAAGAAAGTATTCTTTGTATGACTATTCTTGTCAGAATAGGGTCCTTGGATGATGACTCACTGGGCAGGAATGTGGTGCATTGCTATTATTCATTTACCATTTAATGATACAGACTTTTAAAGTACAGCTCATACTAGAGTGTTCTAAATACTCAGCGCAAAGAAATCTCAAATTAGCTGAAAATTATTCGAGACCTTCAAAATGCCATGATAGTTAAAATCAGTAAAAGCAGAGAAAGACATGCAGATAATAAAGCAATCAATAAGACAGCCTGAGTGAAAAATGTTTTAGGAATGGTGATGTCAAAATAAACTTTCTTTTTAAATCACATCTATATGGGCATGAAAGATAAATCTAATTGGGTCAAGTATTTTAATTACACTTTACATCGCTAGTATTAATACCAAAATAAGACTATTTCACAGATCCATTTTTTGCCCATTTTTCATATTTCATCTTTTATTTTGATCTGACTCCTTCATACTGCATATCATACTTGTTTATAATTGCAGAATATTTAATCTTTATAAATACTCTCTCTCTCTCTTCAAATTCTGTACTTTGAACATACCCAGAATTTCCAGGAAAAGCTTAGAATGAACAGATCAAAATTGATCTGTGGTACAGTAACCAACTGATTTCTGTTAATGCAAACTCCATTCACTGATTTTTGAAAATAAACATTCAATGATTTTTTTTTTTCCCCATTATCAGTGTTTGACATGCCACTCAAGGATACATTTAAATCAGACACACAGAACTCTTGGACTGATGTAAGAGTGTTAGGTTAAACTCATTTTTTAAAAAAATTATATTTTAATCCCTAAAGGATAAACATTTATCCTCTAAGATACAGGGATAAAGATTTTAATGGCATCTTGCTTTGGGATTCAAAATAAATAAGGCAAAGATGAGTTTCCATCTTCTTAAAACTAAATTACAGAGATTAAAATATATAAACACAAAATGAAGGTATTCCATTTGCATATTATATTTCGCTCTTAAAGTTGATATTGAAGATTAAGGGTCAGCATTTAATCCTCACTATCCTAATCCCTAAAATTACAAAGACAGGCGTAAGTGCATGTCTGCTCCACTAAATTACCTTGAAAGAAAGCAAATTCCGGATGAAAAGGGAAGCATATTTATATTATGGTGATTTAAAATCTGTCGCCTAAACACATCTTCTCCCCTCTATCCATTGACCTAAATTGCACACTAAAAGCTTGCTTGTCTGCAAATGGGCAGCTAACACTTTGAGACAATCCAGAGATTCTTCACTTACGCACAATCATGCCAACTATTTTTCTGACTACAATAAACACTGTCTTGTTCATATTTTGCAGAAACAAGAGTCAAGTTACAAACCAGAAGAGTTTCTCTGCTTTTCTCAGTCTGATTCCTAGATATAGATAATTCTATAAATTTAAGGTTCTGAGAGGAAAAAAAATGTATTAATGAAAATTAGTAGGTCAAGCATGCTCTGACTTAAACTCTAAGGGGAATCACACCCCAGAGGATACCGTACCTCAGACGAAGCAGAATTATAACATAAAATAACCCTAGTCTCTAGAAGAAAAAAAGCTGGGAACCAGTACAGATTATACTCTATTCATGTGTTTCTCTAAAATATTACCTTTTTTCATAGGTTACATGGAGTAACTGAAATTAATGATGGAGCTGCCCCTGACTTGAATAGGACAAGGACATCAACCCTCCCTGTCTGTTCTGCCGCCTTACCAATATTAAATTGCAATGCAGAAAAAACCCTCACAGATGAACCACCAAAAATACCAGGATATAAAAGACTAAAAGCAAACTGAAGCTCATAGGAGTGTATTCTGTGTCTTACATTCAGCATTTATCTACTTCCTAATATTGCAGGTTGACAGAAGTGCTACACCGTGTGCTGAGGTAAAATATCTATGCTGCACTCAGCCCTTCAGATTCGCCATGAGAATTGTCTGTCTATGTCTGTATCAAGATGTTCTAAAATTAATTTTTGAAGAATTTCTTTGTAATTTGAGCCATCTAGAAGAGAACTATTTTATCATGATTATCAAAATAAGCAGCTCTGCAATTATAATCATAAAGAGGGCACTCCTTTCCCTCTTTTGAAGTTTATTTAACATAATTTTATACTCTAAGCAAAGACAAAATCCCTGTAAAAAAACCTATTAGCAAATACGGCTTTTTATCTGTAAGGACATTTCTATTACTGGCCATAAGATTTCTCTCTACTTATCAGATGTCTGGAGCTACAATGCTACCACTACATATAAGAAAACTGAAAAACATCTCAAGCTTAGTAACTGAATTTGAACTCTGCATATTCCTCCATTACAAGCATATTTTAGAATTATCCTAACAGTTTTGCCACTAATTTTCATCTTCTGTAGGTATAAACAAACCTTGACCAAGAAAAAACCCTTATTAAAAGGTTCAGTCATCTCAAGAAAAAAAAAACTCCACACAACAAATGCTGCTGTGATATTCGGTATTTCAGAGCCAAACCCCTGCTGCTTGGTCATGATAGTTATAAAAGCACACTAATGAAAGCAGCAAAATTTATAATTAATTTTAATTCTGATGAAACCATACTGCTCTAATCAACTGCCTATCAAACGTCGGTGCAAATTACACTAACAAAAATAATTATTACGACAGGTTGGCAGAATAAAATTTTCCATATACTCCATCTGCATAAAGAATGCCTGTGTGGGAATTGCTTTTAATGAACAACAAATTACAATTACTATACTAAATGAACCATCTGCCTTTTTTGTTTGTTTTCACAGTCTCACTGGTACAGGGTGCACTGTCAGCTTAATTGCCATTCAAAATGGCAGACTGACCTATCACCAGACTTTCAAGTCCACATTTTAACTGAAAAGCCATAGCAGATGTTTTTAATTTTATGAAGAGGACAAGTATGTTTTATAAATATATTCTAAATATAAAAGGCCAGTGTTTAAATAATAATCATAAAGTACATGCCTATTTCAGACTGGAGGGCTTGTATGACTAAGTATCTCTAAACCCTAAATTAGCACATGAAGTATTCATGGATCAATACTAATAGAAACAAGTCCTTATGTGCTTTATTAACAACTTTTTCAAGAAAATGTTCTGTCTCTAGGCTTTAATAAGTGACCACTGTTTTTCAAAGGGGCACACATGAGGACTTGTAGTAATGGCGTCTATTAATAAACTTTTACCAAGCATATTTCAAGTGCTTATTTGGATTTATTTGGATATGTCATCTGGCATCTTCATTAACAAAAAAAAGCAAAAAGCAAAGAAACTCAAAAAAAAAATCCAAACAAAAAAACACAACTGAAAAAAAAAGGGAAAACCAGTGTCTTATTTGAGCATGTCTCTCAACAGCTGCCCTTTCCTTGCTGAGTTTTTGGGGACCATGATATTGTTGGAAGACAAACTCTTAAGCACAGTCACTGAGGGGAAAAGAATCTGACCTGGACATGCGCTTAAAAAAACTACTACTGCATAACAAAGGAGGGGTGGCTGAGGAGGGACTTTTTATTTCATTATATTCTTACTTTTATAGTGGATACATCAGCCCTGTTTTCGAAAAGCCTGGCTCATTGCTAATTATTAAAAAAATTCAAATATTTCTGAAAATAACCCTTTTCTATCAAAGGGGCTGAACTGAAAGCCTTTGGGACAAAAGCTTCCTCTTTGTCTGAGCTACCAAAATCTTTCAAGCAAAACCTAAAAGTACCACTGCTATAGAAGAGAAAAAAATAGAGAAGGAAAAAAATGCACACAACAGACAAAAAAAAAAACAAAATGAGGCAACCAAACTCTAAGACTGTGTCAGTATCCAGTGAAACTCTCATTTCTCTGAGACTGTCTCCAAATGCCACGGTGTTATTTCAGGTTTGAATCCCTGATTCGAAGGATAGCTGTAAAAAGGAGAGAGTTAGGAAGACACTTGTTTGTTCCAAACAGCTGTGGTACAGGTCTTTGGGGAAGTGATCAGTAAATGTAAATACTATTTTATGTTCTGTTTTTAATGTAATTTATATGTTTATTTTTAATTAATTCCAGGCTATTGTGACAATGCATAAGACAAAGGGAAAAAAGTGACTAAGGGAACGGGCATCTCACTTCTAAGAATATTAAGTCATTTAATGACCCGTATACAAAGAGTGATGCAAAGTAAAATCAACTTCTATTTCCAGACCTCCATGAAGCCGGGTAAGTGAAGGTGGCTTAAAATCATTCCTGTTTCAGGTCAATGTTATTTATCATTGTCCATACTTGGAGCTACTATACACTGCTTCAAAATAATAGATTTAGCTGGTCTGCATGCCAGTGCCCACTCACATACCCATGTCTGATTTGAGGATTAAAATAATCCTTATCCCCTCCCCCTTCTACACACCTCTGGTTAAGACTAGAAATAACAAAGAAAAATCTGCTTCTTCTACTAGGATATTTGATTTTGAAAGGTGCATTACAGTGATTATATCACAATGTTATTACACTTACTATGTACAATTACTAACTTGTAATACCAGTATTACTAACTACAGTTCTTTGCAGAGATATGTGAGGAAAAGATGTTAAAAACCTACTGCATGTTAGTTCATTCACTGAACAGTATTAATAAAACTGCTTCATTCTCATTTTCACTTTGCAGTAGTCTTGTTTCTCTTGCTACTTGGACTTTATTTGAAGAACCTTTTATTTGAAAGCCTTTGACTGACTTCCACATTGGTTTACCTTCCAGGGTCTGCATTGTTTGGGGTAACATTCTTCCCTCTGTAGTTCTTACCATCACAGCCTGGATGTCTGGAAAAAATTACATCTCAATTTTCCCTTTGAGGTCTTTCCTCAAATAATCAATGTATTTTCTTTCTTTCTTTCTTTCTACCAGAAGAAGCTTTCCTCTTCTTTTGGGTCAAACAAAACCTTTCCCTCCTACAGCTTTTCTTCCAGTCCCACTGACAAACTAAAGTCTGTGAATTCTCCAATACATTATTAATACTCTGCAGGGAAAGAGAAAACAGGAAATGTGAAAAATACCATGCTCAACAACATGCCTCTCCCGAAAGAAGACTGATCCCTCTATAGCAATTCAAATCTGCTCTCTCACACTCTGTACTACAGTAAACACTGGTGCTTCCTAGCAGAGTCCAAGTGCATGCCCTGCCTTCTCCCAGCTCTGCACTGGGGCAAATTCCTGCAGTGCTCTGTGTTACCTCTGCTTCCCCTATTCCCTCTAAGACCTGGGCTCCACACACAGATTGACTGCCCGTGGTTGGAGAGTTGCTGTGTCAAGATCCAGACAGCTATGTGCACACAGCCTCCATGGGCCTGGGTTGTTTATTCTGCTCATAAGGTTCACAACACTGGAGTTTGTCTTCCTAATCCTTGCTTGGAGCAGAGTGTACAGAACAATTAATAACAGCTAGCACACAGAGTTAACATGTTATTGTGATGCCTGCAAAACTGCAGTGAAAAACAGTAACCTGAGTCAAGCCCTATCTCACATGGTGCCACGTGGATTCTGCAGAACTAGCTGTCACAGGAGCCAGGCTGCAGATGCTTCATCCTCTTCCAAGAGGTGGAATAAAATTGTGCTTCCTAGAAACGTGGAGAGATCTTGTGTGGTACTGAATCATAACTGGTCTTAGAATGATCCAAGAGTTTCCAATAGTCATCTAAATTTAAAAAAAAATATTCAAAGCCTATACCTTTACATGCTGTATTGAGGATATCAAATTATCTATGGAGTAATGCTGATGAATTATTACTCAAACGCAAATCCACAGTCTGTGAATGCTCATCTGAAGGCAAACTTTTTGTCATGCTCTTTGAGCAGAAACAAATTAATTAGTTGTCAAATGGCCCTTTCTGTCTATTGTTTGTACTTCCAAATTAAATAAATGAAACACTAATTATGACACAGACACTCCTCTCCCACGCTGAGTGATAAGCTGACAAAGAAAACCAAAATAACCCAGACATGCAGATTCAGTTGTTTACTGTTGGAGTAGTACCTTTCCTCAGTGAGACTAAAATTGCGAACAGAAAGGCATCTTATTTACATTTGAAACACTCAGTTCTCGCATTCATTTTTGAAGTCTAATGTCGTCCTCTGAGAACAGTCACCGAGGGAGACAGAGAGATGGAAACACGGGAGCAGCACTGTGAATCATCCCCTTGGCCCAGGTGTTCTGACACGCTCTCCGTGAGAACACCTAATGTCAGATCCACAAAAAGGCAGGGTACAAACACAAGCCTCAGAGAGCCTGACTGAATCTGCAGTGTGACGAGGGATCCTCGCCTGACCCTGGAAGACAGTCTGTTTATATCCTGACTTTAACAATAATAATAGAGAACTAAACGTTCTTGTATCTTTTTGTTTTAGCCCACATAATCAGAAACATCATTAATGTTCATGCCCTTATCCTCCTTAAAAATCCTGATAAACTGTTTATCCGGATAACCCCCACTGCAGCAGTGAATTTCACAGGCTGATTATTTACTGCAGAAAAAATGAGTAGCTCTGAGTTTCACTGAATGCCACCTCCCTCTTCTACTACAGTGTCAAGTAAAGGGAGCACATGGCTGGATTTCACTCTCTCCTTCATCATTTTATATACAGCCCTAAGCCATACCACCTTGTGCTGTGATCCCTTCAGATCTCACAGGCTAAAGCAGGGTCAGAACTCGGAGGGGAGATCTCCAAGGAAAACATCAGCACTACAAAAAAGAGTTTTGGTAATTCATTGATGGTGCTCTCTGTCTAAATTAGTAATGAGTCAGTGCCCTAGCTTGGTGTTTAACAGCACCGTCCTGTTAGGAAATGTTTTGGTTGAAACAAAGAACAGATTTCACAACTGCTTGTACTTAATAAAGTTATTAAGTACGTGGCACATTTTTTTTCAAAGGAGGAAGAGTGTTAAGACAAATGTCTTGGCCAAATTTCAACTTGTAATTATGTTTTGCCTACCTACAGGCAATTCCCTGTACAGTTTCACTTGAACACGGCTTTTTTTCTTTTTTTTTTTCACCTGCCTTGAAAATACTTGCAGTGCAATGCTGCTGCACAGAGTTAAACACGAGCTTTCTTCCATTCCACCAGTATGTACATGAAGATGGCCCTATATGCACTTAGGCTAACACAGAATGAAGGAGCACTGAATTTAATTAACATTGTTAAAACATTTTGAAAGCCTCTGAATAAAGGCTTTACAGAAGTGTAAAGTATTACGGTTTCTACAGTCTATTTATTTAGACTTAATAAGATTCCCTTCACACACACACACACACATAACCTTTTTTTGCTTTGCTAAGTAAATGCACATTAATAAATAGTAGTGTTACCCAAGCCATCAAAAATGTATTTCATCTAAGAACAAACTCTCCCAACGTGGCCACCCTGTACTCCCTTTGTCCTGTAAGACACTGAAGGACAAATGCAACTTGATAACGGGTGGAATGATCGAAAATTGAAATTTTTGATCAAGCAAATCAAGAAAGCAGATTCTTCATTTGCCAACCATGCTGAAAATGCAAGCTTTTAGTATATTTTGAGATTTAGCCCAGGGCACAGTTAGCTGATCCGAGTTATGTATATGAAGCGAGGTTTTCAGAAAGAATTGGGGTCTGACTCATTTCAGTCTTTATAGGTTGAAACAGAGTGAAACTGCAACTAGAGGCAAGCTGAGAGAGTTGGAACAGAAGAGAAACTGCATCTGCAAAATACTTGCTGTCAGAAAATCTGGTTAATGGATAGACAGCTATATTCCTGGCAGCTCAAATCTCATCAAACTTCACAGGTTTGCCTCTCTTATCTCAGCAAATCTGAAGGTGGCAACCTGTAGGCCACTAAATTCTGCAAGTTCTGCATTTAGAATTAAAGCATCAGATGGAGAGATGGAAAATACTGGCTATATTCATCTGAAATTCTTGAATTAGTTCCGTCCATGCCCCACCTCTTGGCTGTTTGCTTTCCACGAATTTCTCCATACTAAATATGCTGACCTAAGCAAGGAATTTGTTTCAGAAACAGCTATGTTTAAACACATACTGCAGAATATCCAGGGAAAACACATTCTGAATGTGTAAACTTAGCATTTCATGAAACAGCCCATTTCTAATGGTACATTTGCAATCAGTCAGGGAACAGAAATATACCAGGTGTCAAACCAAAACCAACCAACAAAGCACAGAAGTTTTAATGTATTAAATATTGCAATTGACTCTAGCATTCAGCAGCAGCAGGACTGGGTACAGTTTTTGGAAGATACTGCTAAGATGAAAAAATTTAAGAGAAGCCAATTTGAAAGAGAAGCAACATCTATTCATTTAGCAACTAGCCATATAGAGACACAGATATTACCAAGGAATGCTTATCACTCCTTGGGTTACCTCAGGAGCTAAATGCAGAATCAGCACAGCTTATAGGACAGCTATGTGGTGCTGCCTTGGCCATTCCTACCACCTGTGCATGCCACCAGCAGGACTTCAGTTTACAACACAGCTGCTGGATCCAAACCCCAAGGCTGGCAAGACAGGGAGTCAAACAATTGATTTTGCCATCCAAGTCTAATGATATTGCTCTGGAGATGAAAATCATCTGCATCACAGAGACACCCACACCTCAAGCATAGATTCACCCATAATGGCCTTGGGCATATGTTAATCAAGAAGGGTGACAGACTAGAACTCAGCAATACTCCACGTGGGAGCACATGAGTGAACCACTGGGCTGATGAACAACCACCCCAAACTACCCCCACTCTTGAGTCCTCCTGCAAAAAAAGAATGGAATCACTCAAGAGTAACTTCATTTATTGCTCTCATGGCCTTCAGCTATTCATCAATACCACTTTATCATCAGCTGTATCAAGAGTATCCAACTCTTTAATGCTTTAATAGTGTCTAAAGGGTAAAGAACTGCCCTGATGCCTCTGTCATCAAGTGCAGCTAGTAGTACTGATTCTGCCTGTCATCCTGCCTTTAAATATAGCAATTCCACATGCAGGTGTATTGAAGTGGCAGTAGTTTCACCAATTGGTGCCTCAATGTGCATATTCAGTCAGTCCTAATTTGACTCTCTCTTCTGCTAAGACAGTAGGTTAGAGTTCCCAAGTCAAACTCTCCACCATTTTTCATTGTAATTGACATAAAATATTCTAAAATATATACATATATTTATTTAAATAATCAGTACAATTAGTTGTGCACATAAATATTTAATGAGCTTTAGAACTAAAGGTTCAACAGTTTAAGAGACTGGTAATAAGAAACAATATTTAATTCACTGGTGAGTTTTAGGATACTGAAAATGAAAGAAACAAAAGATATGTTCCTTCTTATTGTTAGCATAGAGTTATTCCCTACAGTAATTTGACCAAATTAAAAATCAGCATTTAAACAGAAGTCACCAGTTCAAAAGAGTAGTCCAAACCTGGAGTGATTACAATGCTTTTGCACACTGACTGTCTCATGGTCCATCGGAAATGCTCTGACACTCTCACTCTGTTTTTAGCTCAGGGCATAACTCATCATAAGTCAGGATTGCCCATTGTTGCTATAACCAAAAAAGCTTGGAAATGATAGCTCAGGTATCACTACCCCTCCTCTTTACCACAGGACCATGCTTGCATTCAAGTCATTATACTGGGAGATTCTGCACTGATGCTCTGTAGTTAGCAGGTATCACTTGTCTGCCCTTCCAATGCAACCTTGAGAACTACAATTTATTTAAACATTTTTTAAAAAGCAATGCACAGATTGAGACCAGCCTGTTTAAAGACACTATTGAACTGCAAAAAGCACCTGAACATTAGAATTAAAATAAACTCTGAGGATTTATGCTATAGGAGGTAAATTCATTTCAATGTGAATTTTGATCACCGCGCAAAAGTCTATTCTTTAAAACACATAGATAAGTTTTTATATGTATCTGCCATTGTTTGTTATAATGTTTTATTATTTAAAGCAGCATAAACCACCCAAGTTCCCAAAGGGTTAATACAACTAGATGACTGAAATTCATGAGCATAATCCTAAACAAGTGAGTTGAAGTTCTATCAGGTCTATTTCATAGCATCAGGGATTACTGCTAGCAGTCTAATCCTACTGAGCCTAAGGGAGGTACGTTGTATTGTATTTGAAATCCTGGCCAGGAAAGAACGGAAGGTTAAATGGGTGCCTTGCTCTGTAATCAAATATCACAGGCACTACTTATCTATTCAATGAACAACTAACGTAGAAAATCAATTAGGAAACAAATAGCTTCTTCTTTTGATTTTTTTTTACCTAACAAAAAGAGAGAGTGAAGAGTAAATGTTTTTATAATACATGTTTAATGAAACTATATCATATTATAAAATAATCTATACATAGACTGGCAAGCATTAACTAGAAGGTACAAAATACCCCATAGCAACTGCTGGTGTTTTAATGCTATTTCTTTAAGTACTAGGGCTATTTTCAAGGCTAGCGTGTATTCAAACTCTGGCAATTGAGCGTCTTCTGAGCACATAAAGCAGCACACAGAAACTACTCGCACAAAAATATTAACTGACTGCAGATAATTGGACTGTGCTCAAATGAAATCACAAATACATATCCGGTTGTTTGTAACTGAACATCTTAAATTATGTATCAGCTGTGAAGAGCATTTCTTCAGCTGTGCATCATCTTTTGTTCACTTGGTTAAAATCCCAGGAGTACTGAAAAAGGCTGAAGCTCCTGCTGGTCTTTGTTCCCAGCAGGGAGAACTCCCTTTTGGTGGTCTTGAGGTTAACACCCTACCCGCCTCCCCCCCCATACCTGTCATTCTGAATAGACTTCACAGTCTGTGCACACAGACAAACAGCCTGACCTGGCCAGCTAGCTTGACCCCTGGGCAGGAAGAAGATCACATCTGGTTATTAATATTGGGACATTAAAAAAAATGTAATCTTCAAGGCACTTGGAGAAGCAGGCTGGCAATTATACAGTATGTACGGGATGTCAGTCAGGGAGCATGTTAGCCTGATATTATGTCCGAGAACACTGAAACGTTCATTTTGCTCTGATGAGGGGTTTCAAATACAGTCTCCCTCTGTATCTCTGAAAGCTGGCAAGAGAAGTTTGCCCAAAGCACTTAAATCTCCAGATTATCTGTTCTTACACTTCACAATTTTTAGTCTGTTTTACACAGTTTTATAATGTAAAACATTTGTAGCTGAAAATTGATGCAACTAGAAAAAAGATCCCACGTGATTTTATAGTAGAGAAAGGCAACTGATAAAGGGAACAAAACCTCTCAAAATTACAGTTGTGAAAAACACGTTCCCATTTCATTCTCTGAGTATTTTACCTCTATCCAGATTTTTTAGTTTGTTCATTCTAGGCTGCATAGTAGACAGTTTAAACACAGTTTATGTAATTGGCTAAAATATACAGAAACACATTTGTACATGCTTGTGATATATATTATATTCAGATGTATTTATACAAAGCTTTATATAGCACAGATTTAAGCGTCGTGTGTGAAATCTTAGTTCCGTCAAATTCAATGGAAAATTTACCCTTAGCTGGAGTTGGGACAAAAATTAACCCTACTTAAACAACAACACACTCCCATCAGGATATGTACTGTGAATATCAAAGCCTTGATTTGACCCCTTTACAAAGCCAGACAGTTATTTATATGTGGCCCTAGTGGTTATACCTAAAAGAGAATGAAAGACCATGGTCTGGAACTATTATATGTCATGTGTTTTATCCCAGCCTTATTGATGCCACATGGAAGATTTTATATTGTCAATATGAACCCAGCACAGGTCCTTCATTTTTAACAAAGGGTACTCTGACTGCTCAAGGTACACTTCTACACCTGTCATGTGAAAGGTAGAGCAGCATGGTCTTCAGAGAATTTTCAGCTGAGTCCTAGATGATGATGTCAACAAAATCTCTGCGCTTGAAGCAAGACCTGAAATTGTCTCCAAGAGTAATTATTATAAATGCCTCCAGCCCAGTTAGCTTAAATCAGCTGTCACTAGTTTGGTTTCACTGCAAACCACCATCAAGACTTTTTCCTTGCTTTCAAACAAAAAAATTTCCTTTCAGATTACATTGGGGCAACACCCAGGATGAGCCTTTCACCAATGATGTGTTAATCTTATGATCTCTGAGTCTGAAAAAGGAGCTTCATAGCACTGGAGGTGGGAAGTTTCCAGCTTTTCAACACTGGCACTTGTTTTTAGCTCTGATAGGCTTTGAGAAGTCAGACCTTCAAACTGAAATGCTACTATGTATGGAAAAGCTATTACAGGAAAAATGTAAGACGTTTCTAAAATATATTAGTCACAAAGTTACAGCAGTGTTTTTTCCCTTTAATATTACTAGGGCTTGGCTTGGTACATGCAACCATATGAAAAAGAGTATTGATACAGTTAAAGAGCACCCTACAAATTTCTAACATATTTTTCCTAATGAAAAATATGCAGCAGGTTCAAAATGCATGATAGCTTCCTGTGAGACATTCTGCATACCTTTTTTCCCTCTTTATTTCTTGAAACAACACAGCCAACTCAAGCTCAAGACAATAAAATTTTTACCCCAGTCATCCCAGATGAACAGAAATGCATATCTGACAATGCACGTAAACACATACACAAGAGAAAGTGGAAAATAAAGTTATTGGCAGAAAAGGAGGAAAAATATAGGGCTTTGCAAGAGTGAAACTGCGCTAAGTGCTGTAGAAATCCAGGTGCAAATGGCACTGTGGAAAACAGACACATAGAGATGTGGATAGAGAAGGAAGAAGAATGTGATGAGGTGGTAAAAAATGTCTGTGTGTGCAACTGAGGTTGCAAAAAGTAAACCACAAGGCAAGGATGACACTGTGCACACTCCTGAGGGAGCTGGCATTTTGGAGTGAAATTCCAAGCTTCAGGCAAGAGAGGAAATGTTTCTGACAGGTTGGGGCCCTTTAGGGCGGAGGCTTTCTGGTTTTAAATAGTAGCTGCTTAAAAAATGCTCACAAATGTGGAATAATTCAGGAGGAGAAATTGCCTATACATGAGGTGTCCTAGTGTGTATGCTCACCCACAAAATATGTCATGTTTATCAATACTCACTAACCTGGTTTGATCTGTAAAAAAGATGTTTAGGAGGTGGATTTCACTGTATCAACTAACAGTCTGTATCAAACAGGCAAAATGCTTCCATGAGAGGGAAAACAGTCCCAAATTCACACCCTCTCCTCTTTTACACATCCTCATTGCAGAGCAGTCTCTCTGGCTCTGCCTTTGTGACTAGCCTTTTATCTACAGCACCAGAAACAAATGGGAAAGCCCTAGAAATAAACTTTGGGAGAAAAACAGGAACAGTAACCATCAATTTCAGCAAGAAATTACCCAAATAACAGGACTTTTTGAACTGGATAATTTCTCACAGTAGTGACAAACCACAGTAGTCAAACCACAGGAGAGCCATGTCCCAGTCAATTGACAGAGTTAAGAAACACTGTCGTTTTGGAAAACTTCTCTATCCTTGGAGTAATACTACTGAGATGAGAAATACTGCAACAAAGATAGATTTGGCCTACATTCTTCCTGTCTCTTTCCTCTCATCACCATTTTAACAGGAAACAAACAATGTTTTTAAAGCTTCAAACAAATTCTGCAGAGGATAAAAACTAGAAAAACCACTGTATTTTTCCTGAATCTTTGCAAATATTTAGACTTTAGCTTAACAATTTGACCTATCTCATACTAAAGACACTTCACAGACTCTGCTCATGCCACTGGAAGCTGAGAATCTCATCTTTGTGGAAATAATCCTCACTAAAAACTAAATGCTGGGTGAAAAGTTGGGGGATGGGATGTGTGAATGAGAGCCTCGTGCATGTTTTAGCACTGAAAAAGAACAACTGGTGCTGGGAAAGAACTGTGGTAGTTCATCAGATCTAGCCCAGAACACACTGACACAGCCCAGGAAGACTCCCTGCAAGGTGAGCATAAGAAAAACGAAACCTACCTGAGCAGGGGATCAAAACACAAGACTGCAGTCAGACCCTGCAGCTTGTGACAGATGCCACTGCCTTTCTGTAGCACATAAAAAGTTTTCTGCAGTCACCAGCATCCTCCTGAGCCGGCTCTGCCTGGGAGCTCCCCACGTCTCCCAGTGCAGCAGGGATTTCACTCTCATCACAGACACACTTCCCTGTACTCCAGCTCCTGCCATTGCTGGTCCTTCTCCTGGCACATCTCCTGCGTGCTGTGCGCTGCCAGGACAGGGCACACACAGCTGCCTCCCTGCCACAAGCAGAAAAACCCTGCCCTCCCCCACGACAGGGAACTTGCATCAGATCCCCAGTTTCTTTTTTGTCCCATTAATGGCAGGAAGGGAGCTGAGCCAAAATTAGAGAGGGCTGTCCTGTGACTGTGTGTTTGTCATATGCTTCCTTGTCTCAAGTTTTCTTCAATGGCTAATAGCCTCTTTAAGAGGTCCAAACAAAAGTTAGCCATTCTAAGATGGAAATTGCTGGACATAGTGAGAAGCATTTAGAAGAATTTCTTTTTATGGGGGCATAGGAAATAAAAAAGGAAAAAAAAAACCCTCAACGTTTATATACTTCTCCAAAAAAAGGGAGGGGGATGAATGTAAAGCATTTCAAACCTAATTTTGTGAAAAAAAAACATTCAGTGATCTGCTGCCAAGATAAGTACCTCTTTTGCTTTAACTAATTAGCACTATTACAGGGTTCAGTAGTGACATTTCAAACTAGCCAATGCATCCAGCCAAGAAGGCTGTGCAAGGATGGAGGCTGGCAGTCAGCACAGAGGTGACAGTCACTCGTGAGCATGACCTTGGATCCTGGGATGCTAAACAGATGCTGCCAGAAGGAGCCTCTAGGACTCAGTATTCTAGAAAAACAGACCCTAATCCTTCCACTTTTAGCACTTTCTACTGGTAGGTAGCACAGCTAATTTAAATTCAGGTATTGACTGTCCTGAGCTAGTGTTTATATACAGTCACACAGGGAATTTAAACTTCCTGGCTTGCTCTGAAATTAGTATTTCATTTCAAATTTTGTGCTGACTTGGTGGGGAGGGAATTTGGCATCATATTTTCACATTACTTCACACTACATACAGGGTAGCATAGTTACTATATATTTCTTTCTCTTCTAAACCCTAATGTGAAAGGTTTTAATGTCAAGCAGCATGAAGGCCAGAACAATCTGAAAGTCAACATCGCTCCCACAGTATGAGTTCAACCACAACAGACATCCCATCTGTATTTCATGGTATACCTTAATAACAATCAATAATACATTAAAGTTAGCACTGAACAGTATGAAAAGAGCGCACTACAAAGAGTCAATTGCAGTTATGCCTCAGCCTTGTAGTCCCCATGCAGAAACAGCATCTTCTATTTTGCATCAGTAAATAAATATCTGGGGTAAATATTTGTAGATGTGTGGTTAATTAGCTATTTCTGTTCTTCAGGATCAGCAAATAGTTAACTGCCTACAGGCATTAACTGCACCTCAAGCCACCAGGTATAGCAATACATGTGGGAAAGCAAGGAGAGGCAGCTATCTGAGGAGACAGGCAATGTGACATGGGCACAAGGAGATGCTTCTTTCTCTCACTCTCCTAATATTAGGGGGAATTTAATCATTCCATGGGTTAATTTAGAGCTGGATCTTTTTTTTTCCACTAAGCTGACAATGCAGAAGCAGCCTAACCACGTAACGTAGGCACTTAACAGAGGGGCAAAAAACTCATGGATTAAAAACTGACAGAGACAGAAAACAAACTAGATGAACTAACAGAGCATTTAACAGAACAAAAGTTACCTCTGTCTTCTAACTGCAAACTAGGATTGATCCTGCAGAAGTCATAAATAAATTAATGACAGTCAAGACCAGCCAAAGAACTGTGAGAAATGCCAGATACATTTAAAGTTAACACATCGTGAAGAAGAAACTCAGTATTGATGGATAAATCCAAGAAAATGTATGTTAAAAGGAATACTTTGAACCAATCAAACATGTTACTGGTGTCTAAGTTAAATGTAGCCACTCTAGGACACTTCAGCATCAGTTTGAAGGGGCGGCGTGGGAAGAAGCATGTAATGAAAGGCAACATATTTTCAGAACAGACTGCAATAGGATTTGTTTAAAGCAGATAATATTTTTGGATGCACTAGGCATGGGACAGTAAGATCATACAGTTCCACTGAGAACAGTGTGTTCAGTTCTGAAATATCTGTGTATCTCCAGAAAAATTTAACAGCGGTAAAAGGAGTTCAGAGATCAGTGATGGGATTAGCAGAAATGTGGAAAAACTTCCACTAAAAGCAAGACTGAATGGATTGAAATTTTTTGTGTAAATAAAAGAGAGGCATTATAAAAAGACCATAAAGTAATCATAAAGATTATTCTGAAGTTATAAAGGTTATGTAAAAGATTGTAAAGCGAGTAAGAACACATGACCTCTTTCATTCTATTACCAGATTAATAAAAACAAACAAAACTTAATAAACTAATAACAGAAAAAATTAAAAACCTAAAGAATATTCGTATGCAGGTTAAATTGATCTGTGGAACTCCTTCCCACTGCATGTGATTGAGCCAGTTCACTTTATAAACTGATTTGATATTTGGATACCTATAAGACTACCCAAAGACAATTTTGGAGGGCAAAAAATATAACATAATAATCAAAAATACTTGAATTTGTATGATGTTAATTCATTGCAAAGTACAGAGGACATATGAAAAGAACAAGAATTTTCCTGTATAAGCAACATTATTCTATATTTGCCCATGAAATCTTTCTTTTATTTATTTTTTTTTGTCTGCTTTGCTCTGAGAAGCAATTGTTAGGCAGTCTGTAGCAAAGAGATTAGATAAGGTGGACTAATGGTATAATTTGCTGTGATAGGACAATGATTGCATACTTGGCCTATTAATGTGTTGTTGCTTTTAAAATAACATTCTCTTCTGTTATGGACAGCCACTGCAAGAAATGTACTTAACTAACTTTATTTGCAATGGAGTATTTTTCATTAGGACAGGTTGCAAAGATATCTCATGATTAAGTGACTCAGAAAGAGCTCCAAAGGAGAAAGAAATATTCTTTATACCCAGACCAAATCCTGATAATTTCAGCCCTAAAAGTGTGTATAAGAAAATTGTAAGTAACTGGGAAAAGGAAATTAGAAGAAAAATGGAAATCCAACCTTTACTACAACATATAGACACTAACATATATAGACCTTTGTACAGCATTATAGAAGATGACAGTAGCAGCCCGGGGTATGTATGGACACAGATAGTTTTAAATACTGTTTATGCTCCTGGGAAGTGCACACTCTTATAGGAACACACACTTGCCCTTTTGTCACCATCCATTGCAACCCCTGTGCAAGAAACACAGCCTCAAACAACTACCACTACTGTTGGATAACCGTCTCTCTGAGCTCTTGTGAGCATCAACAACTTCAGACTCCACCTCTACCTCTGCCCAGTACTCGAATTCACCCTTCCCAACTACAGACACTCTATTAAGTCCATGTAAAAATAAATATATGCAGACAGAAAGATAGACATATGTGAAGAACTTGTTATGCTTAATTCTAATTCTACGAGGTTCATTTAGACTGTCGGATGTACTACAGGCCAACCTCTCACTCACCTCTGCTTGGTTAGAGACACATAGGTTTTTTTTTCTCCCAAAGCCATGCTCTGTTTCCCAGTACAGACAGTATTGACCTTACCTTCCAAATCTATTAGGACAAACAACCACTAAAAGTAAAGGAAAGACATTTGTTTAGTTCCTGTTGTGGACACATGAGGCATAAAACCTTTGTATCTGGAGAGCACAAAAGCTGAGTGAACTGGGATACAGGCTCTCTGTAGCATGAGATTTCAGAGTCTCCTTATTGATTACCAGCTCAACTCTTCCTTATCATAAAAATTGTTACTTACACAGAACTCTTCAAAACCAGCAGAGCTGTTGTACTTTGTGTGCCCCAAAATGCTTTGGGTAAACCATATCATCTGTTTGATGATTTTCAGGTAGCTGAGGCCACAAAATTTGGGCTGCTCAGTGAAAAACTCATGAAATAAAAGAAAAAACATACCGCAGAAAGACTTCTTGGATCCAGGCCCTACATGTAACATGTTGAGTCAGAGATGATCCCAAAAACCTATTTTTGTTTTTTTGAGAAATTAAAAGAAAAAGACAATCCAAAAAGAAAAAAAAATTCAAAGTGACTACAGAGTGTCTGAGAAAGGATTTGCTTTGTCAAAAAATACCTGTAAGCAGTCCTAATGACTAGCTACAAAGATTTTCATTCCTTGAGTTCCATAAGTCACAGAAATTCAAGTGTTGCGAAGATATTGTTGAAGCCTGACACACTACAAAACACACCAGTGGAGACAGGAACAGAGAGACAGAGCACATTGACAGCATATCCAATTCATCATGACCTACGAGACTACCTTAGTAAATCAAAAAGTGACAAAGAAAATCCATAGCCTAGGTACAACACCTATTACTAAGAAGCATCTGCAACAGGGTTAGACCCAGGGGACTAACAATACAGCAGTGCTTTCAAATCTGCCCAAACTCTAGGTCAGAAATTTGATAAAATTAGTCCCAAACTATTTTCTGTGTCCTGTGATCTTTGTCATCTGAGAGCTGACTTCAAAAGATCCTGTCCTGACATATCCCAGGATTCCAGCTTCCTCCTGGGTCAAGATTTTGAGTCACAGAAGTTCCTGAACAAATAAGGACATAAGGTTTTCAGAAAAACTTGCAGTTTGGACTCTTTTTTTCCACCAGCTTTATTCTTCTGAATTTCCAGTCATTCATTAGCTGCTTACATATCTGCAAATGCCAAAGGGTGTTTCCAAAATAGTAACATCTAGATATTAAAGCTGTCTCATTTCAGTAGTAAAGCAAGCATTTTTCCATGCTCTCATCACTAGCACACAAAGAACAAGAATACCAAGATCCTCCTTAGACTTTGTTTCATTGTTCTAGTTGTAAAAATATCAAGTTTCTGGTCATTCACAAAGTGTTTATTCAATTAGAGAATGTTAGTATTTTTTTCCTTAATCTATTTCCCATAGAGAAAGTTTTTGTCTAGGTTACGTAGAAAATAGGAACATTGTTGTCTGAATGGTACGATGTAAAGCTGCGTCAGGGGAAGTTCAGCTTGGGCAGTAGGGAAAGGTTCTTTTTGAGAGAGTGGTTGGTCACTGGAACAAGTTTCTCAAAGAAACTTTGGTTAGTCACAGCACGAATTGTGTCAGAGTTCAAGGAGCATCTGGATGACACTCTTAGTCACATAGTTTAGTTTTAGGTAGTCTTGCGAGGAGCAGGAAGTTTGATTCAATAATCCTTATGAGTCCCTTCCAACACCAGACATTCTATGATTCTGTGAATAAGAAGTGCCCTTCCTTCTCCTTCACCATAAGGACACAGAGTTTTGAATTTAGGATAAGGATTATATCAATCATAGCTATTATGATACCTGAGCCACTTGTAACATTTTAGGATTTTCCACGGAAAACATCTTCCTTTTTAATAAAGTTGTTTGGAGACAACTGACCTCTCCCACCCAAGAACTGCTATAGGTCCAAACACAAGCTTAGGATGCCAATGGAAAAATTCCTTATCTGCTAAACAAGTTTAAAATCAAGAGATGTAGACCTTTGGAGATACCTGATAACGTTCTGGAAAGAAGAATTTCCTCTGTTGGCCTTTGTTTTAAAAGGTTCATCTTGAACTTTCTTTAAGAGTAATCCAGTTTTCTGTTAAAGGCTGGGGTACAAACTATCCCAGATTCTGTGCCCTCTTTATGGGTAAAGGTGGCTCTATGGTTCTTTTCTCCAGGAGCAGTGCAAGGAAGTAGTGCGTGCTCTTGATTTTTAAGAGAGTTTACAAGGGAGAACAGGGACTACAAATAAATAACCTCTTTGGGCAGAACACTAAATACTGTCCCTATATGCTAGGCTTCCTGCATACAATCCAACAACAAACCAGTAGTTGTACAGTCATGTATTTTACACGTGTGAATCATGGCAACAGCTTGGTTTGATTAATACTCTAAGGTAACAATTTTAAATAGAAAAAAGTCACATTTTTTGCTGGGCGGTCAAACTTGCACTCTTGGAATGAGGCTAGTATGTTGGTATTCATCACTCCCATTAGCAATATGTTTCCTATTCATGCATATGACCAAGGAGTATTGCTCATACTCCTTGTATATGACAAAATCATTTTTTTTCTGTTATTGTAACTGCTACTGCAGTAGGATGCCCAAGGCATGGGAATCTGCACACTTCATCATTCAAGGACTACCTTTGCTCAATTTTTGTTTTCTTCAATACCCCCTGCCTTTAAAAGCTAAGGATTATTTTAATGCATTCCTTCCCACTGGTAGAGTAGAACATGCAGTTTCCCCTGAGGCTATGGCGCACAATACGCTGTGTATCTGTCTGCTGCAGTACTGAAGGGTTGGCACCTTCTGCTGCAGACCAAGGGGGGTAATTTCTATGACATCCTCTTTCGTGGTTGTCCACAAAGCAAAGGTCTTGAAGTTCTTAGCAAAGCTTCATTTTTTTTATGTATCAGCATGAGGTTGTATGATCACCAGTCTGCACTATCTGCCTGTATTATACCAGCCTAACAGGCAAAACATCAGGTTCAAAAATTATTACAAGCCACCACTTGTAATTTATGTTTTATCAACATAACACGCCTATTTACATTTAACATAATTAATACCTATTTCTACTTGTACTGTATTATATTTTACTCCCAAACATACACATAGAAGTTTATCCAAGAAAATACATCTCCTCCATTGTGCCAAATCCTTGCTGAAACCAACACAAATTGCATTACTTAGTATTTCACACCAGCATCTTCACTATACTTTCTCATCCTTTCCTGCTCCAGTAGTACCCCAAAGGAGAAAAAAAGAAGAAATGCTGAAAATTAATTTGCCCATCTAGCAATATAGAGCCAATACAGTCTCAAAACCTGGGTATCAAAAAGCAAATGTGTGTCCTGTACATCTGACATCTGTAAGATTTTACACCCATTAACTCTCCTATAAAATCACAATTCTGGCATTTTGTGTGGATGGACCAACAAATGCACAGACCAAGGGAAAGTTTCTTCTAAATTATTTAGCAAAAACAATAGCAAAGCTGAATTACATGTATCCATGACAAAATATAACTCTCCTGTCATGCATCAGTCTTTTTACTTTTTTTTACTGCTCATTTTTAAATATGTGGAAGAGTGTAGAGAAAAATCTCATCTGGGAGAGTCTGGCAAACTAATTACAATTTTAGAAAAGACACCTGTAGTGAGTTGCATAATATCAGCTAAAATCTCCTAAGGGTAACAAGAAAATCTATGTTGCAAGGCTGTTGGAGGGAATGGCTGCTAAATCCATAGCTGCAATCTATTAATGCACACATACATATGCACTCACATTGACATAATACTCTTACATACACTATACACTGCATCTCTGCTTTGAATCTCAGTCAGAAATAATTACATATTTCTCTTAATGTCAGAATCAAAGAACTCCAGGCACAAAAAATAGCTGTTATACAGCCATTTTGTGTGTTGAGCATACTGAATAAATGAGGCTGATCCTCTTTCTGCTGCTTTGGCTCTCCTTGCTCACTTTTCCTGCTCTGCAAGAGGACCTACCCACTCGGGCTCCACTGGGGCAGGCTGCACACTGCAAGCAGTCTGGTACAGCCTCCTTTCCAAGAGCAGCCTCACACACCCTTACCCAGGACAGCACACAGACTGGGGTTCTGGACAACATTTCAGCAGAAAAACATGAGGATTCTTTAAACCATGATTTGAGAACACCTCCCTATTTCAGCAGTGTACCATAAGCTGAATACAAAATACGGTATTTTTTAACAAGGACCATTATGTAAGATAACCTGAGAGAGACACCTGAATATCAGATTAAACTTACATAAAATATAATGCAAAAATGTTTTCTCTACTGTTTAATTTTAAATTTATCATAAAAAAGGATAGTTTTGGAATTGCTATTTTACCAGCCAACACTATTTTTTTTTGTTAGTTTGGGTTTCATTTTTTTTTATTTTTTAAAATAAATATTCTTGTCTACAGTGTACAAATACATACAGTAGCCATGACTACACAATATATATATATATATAGCTGTGACTAAATAGTGTGTTCTTTGAACACCACTTTCTCTTTATATATGTAAGCACATATATACATGAATTATAGTAACTAACACTTGCAATGGAAATTAAATTTCATAAAACATTTAAAACCTTAAGTGAATATAAATCTCAAAGGACTTTAAAAATTGAAATACCTTCTCTCCTCTATATAAGGTTTGTGTTGAGGAACAAATTAGAACAACTTTAGTTTATCACTGAAAACAGTTTTCTTCTAAACAGACAATAAGAATAACATCAAGCAAAGCTTGCTTTGGCTCCTCAGGTGTGTGGGCATATTCCAATTTCCTTTCCACAATGATTTTTATGCAAATCAATGCTGCACAATCTCCTGACCTCTTTTACCACCATACTGGGACAATGACAGTTAAATAATTGGATTGGCATATTTGTAGGATATTTTATTTTATATTAAAAAGTTAATGCAGGACAACTGAAACGAAAAGAATGTGACTTTCTGTTAATTCCAAACTGATGAAGTACCAATATTTCATGCCAAACAGAGTAAAGCAAACAAAGTGATTTGGGATGTTAGTCCATTCATCCCCATGTGCATATACTTCACACCCCCCTCAGTTGTTAATTCCTAACAACAATGCTTTCATCCAGAACAAGGATAATGAGAAAAAACCAAGCAGTGTTCCTTGGGGAACTGTTACACTAAAAGTTACCTAAGGACTAAATCCCACTTGTGCCTCCTGCACGTGATAAAGATGAGCAAAGCATTCAATACTCCTGGCTGATTTAAAATCCAAATATGCAAACAGCATTATGGAATCCAGACAGACTATTCTGCTTCGCTGATGACAGATGAGGAAAAAAAGCTGGTCTGATTAATCTTTTGACTTTGAACCAGCAGAGAAGTGGACACCTCGCTTTAAGGAGCAATGCAGAGTCCCAGCTGAAGAGCAGGTGCTGCACAGTATTTGCCTTTCCTGCAGAGGATGCTAGCTAGCAGGACCAAGCAGCTGACCATGAAAATTCTTGGCCCTAAGTGACCCAAGAACAGATTATAAATCTATCATATAAAATATTGCAAAAGCCCCATTTGTTCTTCCACCCTTTCAATACGTGATGTTATACATTTGTGATTCTCTCATTTTATTGGGCTCTTCAGAAAGCTGTTTATGATCATTTGTGGACAAAACAAAGGCTCATTGTAAACTCTCTTTTAAATAAGTTGGAAGGTCAATATGAAACAAAGGGCAGCACTTTCATAAATGCTTACATGCAAACTATGCTTGTGTGTGTAGTATTACAATGCATTTCAGCAAAGGGATAGAGTCCTAGCTAATTACAAAGCTAACATATAATAGTATTGCATTAGCAGCCCAAGAAATTCCTATTGAATTGCATACATCTGAAAATAGAAAGACATGCTTGTGCTGAAACTTAATTATCTTGGCAAAAACTGTGAGGGCTTGATTCTCAGAAGACACAGACACAAAGCTCTGCTTTACAGTCCCAAGGATCTAATTCTTTGTTTATTCAGACAACCTCCATCAGATAAAACTTACCATTTGTATTTCACTAATTTGCCTTCTTATTTATGGTATCTACAGTTAAGTAACACAATTACTGAAGGGAAAGAATACTTCTGATCTACAAATACAAGGTCTGAAAGAGACAATCGGTGTGCTCTGCCAGGTTAAAAAAGTTAATGCTGCTGCATTCCACCCGAGGCAAAGAAGACAAGCCTTTTCCAAGGACAGGTCTGACTGAAATGCTTTTTTATGGGTTCAAAGTAAAACATTATGGTACAAAAATGAATACAGCTTTGTTTGTTTCTTCAGTCATCGTTAGCAATAGACATAAGAGTATTCTGGTTTTGAGCCCATATGGAAAGACCATCAACACTTTCTGCTTCTGGGTCCTTTGCCAAAATACCATATCCCACATGCCTTTTACCTTAAAACATAAAAGAAAAGGTGTTGTTCTGGTCAAATAAAGAAATAATTTTTACTAGCATACGTCTAATGTTAAAGCTGCCTAAATCCTGCCAAAGACATTACAACACCATCTGCAAAACAGATTTTCATTAAATTGATCAGTTTAAAGTTAAGCAGCTAGGCAGATGATGCTTTTGAGCTAACCTTTAACCTTAAACCGAAATCAGGTCACTCCTTTTGGGAAATATCTTTGCCACTTGAGAACATGGAAGGTAAAGTGATCTACCAAAATTTAAAAATCATAGTGTTAATAGTGTTGTGGATCAATACTTTGTCAATACAAGGAAGACCAAGGTAGTTCTTGCACAGCTGAGTATTAGTCTGCTAACTGCTGCCTCTCACTTTCCCTGAGCTCCTAAATAGTTGCATACACAATGTAAACTGAAGTAAATATACAATATAAAAACAATGTCTACTGAAGGTATTATCAGCTAGTCAAATACTATTTTTGATAAACCAGCTGCAAATATTTATTTGTGATTAGAAATTGATCATGTCATTCAGTTAATTGGTTAAGTAAGCTTTATTTTCAGCCATTCCAGTTTACTTTACAAAACAGCTATCTTGTACTTATTTACTTATCAATAAAAGTATTTGGAAACGATTTTATGAGCACAGATATATGCCATTCTTTGAATCAAAAGTTATTTGACTAAGCTACAAAATGGCTGCCTTAAGAGCAGTTCCTGCTGTATGTATTTTACATCTACAGAGATAGATCACTGTCCTGCCTCAGCTTCCCAAATCTGCAGAAGTGGAATGCTTCCTCCTGCAGAATGGAAATGCACTTTGTTGCTATAGAAGCTTTCTCTGTTTACTTGTGGAGTCACTGAATGCTTCTTGATGGAGGCTGCCAAGAACTTGCAACTCTTCTGTGGTTTAATTTGCTAATATCGAGCTCCACAATTCCAAAAGTAAGTCTTTGGGAAATTCATTTAGGCCAAGCTGAGTTCACTCAGGGTAAGGCTGTCTTTGTTCTGGTTCTTAGAAGCCACATTACCAACACCATTTGAATACTGCACTTCTGTAAGGAACAACCAGGCCATTCCTTCTTTAAATAACTTAGAAAACAGCTAAAGGTTCCACTTTGCCACATTTAGAATCTAACTCTAAAAGTGACATTTCCGTACTGACTAAAATTATACAGCTTCAGAAGAGAAGCTCTGATGTTCATGGTCGCTTTAAAAGCTAGGACTATGAAAAGACATCCTTTTATTCCATCAATAGTTAAGAACAGGGAGAAAAACCAAGCTGTTATAGCAACATTTATAAAAAGAAAATTCACAAAACAATAACATTTAAATAAATATAAATGACTGAAGAAAAACTTTGAGGTACTTGACAAAGCAAAGGAACAAAGTCACTGTTTCTTTTTCTGTGCTTTCAGATGGTTTTAATATTAAACTTTTTATTGCCGAGCCATATTCACAGCACCCTAATTTTAAAAGAGAGGAGCTGCTTGAATATAAACACAGTTCATGAATATTCAATATTGCTCCCAAGGCATATATCTATTATTCATATAAATTAATGTTCTTTTTTTCCTTAGGTTCTCTAAAAGTTTATCTGATGTATCAAGAGAAAAAAGTTTACAACTCTCTTGGTGTCAACAGCTTCACCAAGGCCTGACAAAACTATCAAGTCTGCTAGCTGATAACTTAAGAGACTTTCAAAGTTGCATTTATTTCCATCTTGAGGCCTGAATGTACACTTACAAGAGTCAAGTTTTCTGGGTGATGTGCAGAGGCATTACATTCTATTACAGAGCACACACATCTAGAACATTTTGGTTATTTGGGGCACATTGTAGCACTTCATGCCAACCTCCAAATCTTAAAAAATAACACTAATACTCCAACTGATACTTTAAATGAGACATCACTCTCCTTCAAATTAACCTTAAAATGAAATTTTATAAAAACAGTGTATGCATCTGTCAATGCTATCCACTTTCTGAGAGTCCTTAAACCTAGTGGGGTTCAAATTTCCAAGAATCTCCAAGAGGTCATGAGGGACAGAAACTTTTTTAAAAAACTGAGATACTCACTAGCAATCCTTGGGACAAGTCCTTTAAAAATACAAGCATCAGGAGAATTGGAACCCTGTGGTAAACAGCCAGACACTTTCAATTGTCCTACTTAGGCCATGAAGCCTAGAGGGTATCTGGGAGTTTATGGATTCTGTTTCCACTGGGACATCCTTAACTGATTCAAAGACTGAGCTCCAAAGGCTACTGATGGTCCCTTGCTGTGTATGATACCCACATTACATAGATGCTACTGAACTGCTCCAGCTAACAAACCAGCATCTGGCTAAGAAGCAGATCCAGCAGCAGGACATTTTTAGTGATGAGGGCCATGAGCTAAGACTCTCTCCCTTAGCATCCCACATCAAATATTTTGTAGGACTGGCTGGAAACCCAAATATTTGATGAAAGTTTCTCTAGGGATCGGGATGAGTGAGTGAAGAGAAAGTACTGTTTTGAGTAGATAGTTTGTGTACCTTTTGACTATAGGTTGTTTATTTTTTTGTAAAAAAAGAAAGGTGGCATCTAATTTTCAACACTCTCAGAAGCTTTGACAGTGAAGCCATCCAAGAAAAGCCTTCTGCCTTCCCTTCTCCTACTCCATTATTCCTGTCTGGGGCTACATTTGCAATAGCATTTCTTCAAATGGTGGCATAATAGAACAAATAATTGAAATAATGCAGGTTAACACTCAAAAAAAACAGGTGAGGACCTAAAATGTGTGGTTTGTTTGTTTGTTTGTTTTGAAACCCTGACTCAGAATGTGGTTGCACAGTGTAAATGGAGGAAGCAAGGAATGGCTTCACAGATGACAGGGAGCAGGAACCTCTAAAGGGACTTTTGCTGCTGAGGAAGGCTATGTCACTACACCCTCAGCTCTTTTCATACTTTTCATAACAGGATTTAAAAAAAAAAAAGCCAAAAAAACCCCAACAACCTCTAGAACTAAGAAAAAATACAATTTAAATAAAATACATTATTAAATTAGAAGAGTAGCCAGCACTGTGGGACAGTATAATAGACCAAAACTTGTGTTACTGCCATTTCTTCTCACTGCTGATGCACCAAGATCACAACTATCAGGTTATAAAATGAAAATCTATGTTAGCACCTGTGCAGCATGTATTAGCTCACACCAACCATTTGAACATGGCTGAACACCAGAAAAATGTTATTTCTAAACTAGAGATCTACTGAGACTTTTCCATATTTGCTCTGCATGTGCAGGTCTTCAACATGATTAGAGAACCAGCATAATTCCTGTAATCAGCAGATGACTCCTGATAGTTTAGTTATCACAGAATCCTAGTATAAATCAATAGATAACACTTGCAAAATGGATTTTCTAATCATATTTAGAGCTTGTTACAGTGACTAATGGTTTGCAATATTTCCTGAATTTTTATATCCCCTAGACAAAAGAAGTTTTTAATAAGTTACAAAGTTATTCATCTTGGAAATGAATGTGTTATATTTTGTACATGAACCAAGACAATCAAGCCAATCCAGTAAACACACTGCAGAAAATAAGTTACCCCATAATTAGGGTTTGGAAAAAGTCATGACAAGTTGTGTAATAAATGGTATTCATCACTCCCACATATTCATTATATCCACATAGTTTTTTCCAGTAAAGATAAAAATATAGTTGCCATTCTACTAACATATTTATCTACACCACACCCTTTCATGTTTGTGTAAAATCATTGCTGGTTTGGAAAAGAAGGGCAGACAAAAGGATGACAGTGCTTACTTTTGAATAGCATTTGTAATAATGTGGCATATTGCATGTGCTTACTGAAAATACCAATGTAAAATAACTTGGCTGTGACACATTATGGTTGCAAACAGATACATATGCCAGAAAGTGACTCCTTTCCCTATGCACAGTATGGGAAAAACATCATTTTCCATCATCTC
>NC_141701.1:30816852-30819352 GCF_971803275.1 Cyanistes caeruleus
CTTTTCAGCTAGTTTATTTGCTTGGTCTTTATTTCTCCCTAATGACAGCAAGATAATGTAAACTAAGAGTTCTAAATATTGCAGCATTGTCAACACAGGCAGAACTCTTTGAAGGTTCTCATTTTACCAAGTAAATCAGCTTACTACAAATCTTCCTTGTGCAAAAGTCCCCAGCAGGTAGCTGGCTATCCCTGATTAAGCACCAATCACAATTTTTCCCCACACTTTAGTCACCTCAATGGGCAACGGAACAGAAATTAATATTTACTGCAACCAGTCCCATCATCCATGGGGACAATTGCATGCACTCAGTTTTTTCGTTGCAAAACGTAATGAACACCATTTCAAATACCATTTTGATGTTATCAATCCTGGTGAGTTGCCCATCTCTCAACCACTGCCTCAATCAACATCTTCCCTAGCTTAACAAATCATACGCAAGCACTACTGATGAAAATCCTTCAATCATTTCTTGCGGGCAGGCGTCTTAGACCATAAACTCCCTTTGTTGAGAACAAGATGCACTCTATAAAAGCCATATCAGTGTCTGGCAGCAGGGTAAAAGCACCAGAGGAAAGTCGGGCACACATTGGTTAAAAGTCTGCTTTCCTTCATTTTTTTTCCTGAGCCTGCAAGGCTCCAACCACTGTAATAGTAGCCTGATTACAGCCTAAGCTACCCCGAGTCCTTGCAGATCTCTCAGTTTGCAGAATGATGGCACTGTACACAACAGCTGAGTACTCTGAAACTTTAGTGGTTTTTTTTCAGCCTATGTTATAGACCTTGCCTGGCTTTTATGCAGGAGGTAAGCAATCTTCATTCCAGTCATAAGTCAGCATGATAGATCTCATTAATTTTAGACAAAAGCAGTAACCAATTTATCAGATAAGTTTTCAATTAAGTACAAAAGTTTGATTTCATCATGAAAAGTATTGTTTTAGATATCTGAAGCATTAATTTTTTCTACATCTTCTCATTTACAAGAAAAGGAAATCTTATTCAAAAATTTTGCGTAGCTGGACAATATAAGTTTATATACATAATAGACAGGTGCTATATCCCTGCATAAAATCACTCAGTGTGATTTGGGGATTAAAAAAATCCTTCCCTAGAAAGGCTTCAGTGAAGGTCACTGAGATATTAAGTATGAAGGATAGCTGCTTAATTTTTTTTAAGTGTAATCAAGTCTAATCTTGTCAGCTACATCAGAGAGAGGAAGTGATCAGTTTAAGATACATCAGAAGATTTGCATAGAATGAAAATGAATCAAAATTAGTTTTGGTATCTGAAATGGCTAAAATGACAGCCTAATTGCTCCTGAATCAAACGTCACAAAGCTTGGTGTGTAATTTTAATCACTGATGAGAACCAGGTTAAGTTTGCTCGTGGCACACATACAATTTAAAAACCTTTTGAAATAATCTGATCACAATAAGCATGAAAACTTAATAATTCTCTAATTAGTCCAGAGACAAGCATGTTTACCTTCCCATTTGGCAAATCTGCACAAATACTATATGCATCCTGAAGAAAGGCTACACATGTAATGCATTCTCCTCCAAAGGCCTTATCTACAGATATAAAGCTGTACAAGGAGAGTTGCACCAGAAAGCAACTCCCAGCCCCTTCCATCTGTAGAGGACTGGTACAAATGTCTTCATATTGGCATCTCTCAACTCTGATACAAAAGGATAAACAATGCTGGTACAAAGTATTTTTACATGTATCCATTCTGCTACTGCACTTGTGAGGCAATTTCAGTCACATGTAAACCTGCATGCAGGCATGAAGATACACACACAGCTGGCGCACAACATGTGTACAAAAAAGTCTTCTGGGCTATAGCACAGAAAAAAAGTCAGTAGTGCTTCTGTTTTGTTTCCCAGCAGTGACACAGGGATGGATGTGCGGTAACACTGCCCTACCCAGTACCATGAAAGGATCAGTCAGGGTGAAACCTCTTTAGTAAGTAAAACTAACTGATAAAAAGGAGTTAATACAGCAAATGGAACCAGCTGCAACTCCCCTAAAACTATTCTAGCCCTATCTGAGGCTTTCCATTTAACCTTTTCTTCTCTCAGCAGGCTTTACCCATACTGCAGCGTACTGTGGTATCGCACAGCACCAGTGTCCAGTGCACACACAGAACCAGTTACACTGGTTAGTGTATGAGTGTATTGCCAGTTACACTCATGGGCATGCACACTATACTGGGGCCAGATGGCATTTATGAGCAGTAAGTAATTTTAGGCAGATACAAAATGGGTTCTGCAGCATAGCATCTCACCCTTCCCCTTCTTCCCACAGCCCTGTGCTGAACAGTCGTGCTGTTGCAATTTTCTCTTAAAAGATTTAGCAGAAGTAAACTATATTTTTAAACCTTCCACCGCATAGTCAAAGAGAAATACAAAACCAGCGCAGTAACAAGTGTCATAACATCTTTTCTGTTACTTAATCAACATTTTTAAATAAGCTGCACATTTATAATTGTCTCCTTATA
>NC_141701.1:30824352-30899352 GCF_971803275.1 Cyanistes caeruleus
ATGTCAACCATAATTATAAGCTCCTTGGTTTAACCACATATTATCCCTTTTCAAACAAACTTGATGTCAGACAAATTAAAATCAAGCAGCCAGCAATTTTGAGTTGAATTTTACATGATCTGCCAGTAACCTGATTACTTTAACTTCAATATCATTACAGGAAAAGTATTTCAAGAAAAATAATTACAAGAATTCCAACAGGAGACAAGCTTAATTGTATTGATTCAAAAGATGCATGTATATAGGAACCATGCTGAAGGAATAATGTTATCTTAAATCTACAGTTACTATTAAAATTATATTGTCTGGCATGAAAAAGGCAATTTGAGATCAGTGTCTGGAAAAGCAGAGATACAAAACTAACTGAAATAATTATCTTTACGCCATTATACTTTAAGCAACAAAATATCAGTGAGGAACAACTTGAAGGCATGAAGGTTTGCAGGTTTATTTACTGACTGGTGTATCTATTAGTACCAGGAACAAGTGGAGCTGTCAGGACATAATGAAGGTAAATGATTAGTTAGCACAGAGACTGAGCTCTTCTTCAATGCAATAAGAGTTAATTAAAGTTTACCACCAAACATCAACCAAAGCAGGATGTTGATCAGGTTTCAGCATTAAGTGCAAACAGACAATGGTTGGCAGCAATTAGTGCAGCTATCAAATGACATGCAATTATAATTATACATTTAAAACAGCTAAAGGCTTGTGGAAGGGAGGGAAGAATCCCATCAGCTTCTTTGACTACGTACAGTCAAAGTGCAGGAAACAGGTATCAGATATATCACTTCAATATTGTAAATCAATAGAATTAAACAAAAAAAAAAAGGTTGTACAAGCACATTATCTGAAAAAGGACAATCCACTGTACATGAAATGGAAGAAATCTGCAGGCAACTCCTAACAAAGATAAGTACTAGTTAGATTAAATAAATTACTTTACTGCTGCCACTCACACTGACATGCATAAACAGGGAAGTGTTTGGGGTTTAAAGACTGGTGGCTGCAGCTTTATTACACATTTTTATGCCAGACTCAAGGTAACCTGGTATCTTTAGTCCCTGTGGCCACATTGACAGCATGAAGGACCAGAAGGACCGTGGGCCCGAAGCCCATGACCACAAGAGCTGGTTTCACATGCTAGCTGCAAGCCTGCTGCAAGGAAGCCTGGGCTTACCAGAGGCAATTGCCTGGTACCTGAGCCACAGCCTAAGGCTCTGCCACACATCCCCTCCTCTCCAGCCCCTCCAGTCAGCACGTGCACCAGCTCTGCCTGCTCCCAACCTTACGCCCAAGTCTTGGGAAAGAAATAGGAAGTGAGAGATTTCCACCCTGGACAAACGCTGTGCATCGCACAGCAGTGACGCAGACGCGCGAATGATCCAGAGCACAGCGAGGCTGGCGCTGCCACCGCCACGCGCCGCTCCTGTCCCAAGGCCTTGCGGAATGGTGGCAGCCACCAGATCCGCCATGCAACGGAGGCGGTAACAATTTTCTTCTCAGCCTCCCATTAAAACCAAAGGAAAGATGATAAAATTGCAGCAGCACCTTTAAGAGCAACACCAAACAAAGGGAAAAACTGCTGTCGGCCCAGTGCTGACAGCCTGCTGAACGCCCTGTTAAAACACCCCCAGTTCTGCAGTATCAAACACACAAGGCAGGCAGCAAAGCAGGTAAACAGCCATTATTACCTGGAGTAGCCTCACAGACAATTAGCTACACAAATCTAGTATCCAGACAATTCTCAGTAACTGCTCCCCGCCCTGGAGGTGGAATAACTCACACTCACTCCTCTTGGGCTGGCGTAAGTGCAGGTAGTGGGATTACCTGGTTAAACATCTACACTACTCCACATCAGCTGATTAAGTCTGGCAAGAAGGATCCCGGCCTCAAAGAAATCAAGATCTCTTCAGCATTTTTATGGACAACACAGTGGGAAAAGCACCGTGCTCTTCCTAGGTATGTAACAGGAAGCAAGACAAAGCTTTCCAGCAGACAAGTAGCAGGTTTCCAAGAAAGCTAAGCTGTGACAAATTAAAACCTGATGATGAGAAGAGCAAAGGGGTTAGACAGTAGGATTCATTGCTGAAGGATACCACTGAAACCATGAATCTACCAAGATTTTAAAAAAAAGAATGGAAACTGGCTGCCAAAATTACCCAGAGTTATTGTAATGAATGTGAACAAAACAAAAACAAAAACATAAATTGCAAGGGATATTAAATCTTGTTTTTCAGAGGTCTAAAAAATTTGCATTTGCAATCTTGCCAAGGCAGGCGTATACAATAGATTATCCTACATCTGCCTACTGTGATATTCTTCAGAAGCATTTTGCACAGACTAGTCAAAGAGAGAAAAGGCTGGCCACCACAGAGTCCCAGTTTGGCAATCAGTATGTTTTTATATTATGAATTACCCCCTGAGTAAAGAAGTGTCTACAGCAGGGAGACTATCATTATATTTTATTTTAACTAACCCATGCAAAAAGACCATCAGCATCAGTCTGTTGTTTTAATTTTGCATAAATTTCCACTGTGTCAAATTCAGTAAACCTTCTTTTAAGATTGTAAACAGTATATTTTTTTTAATGCCCTTTTTTTTAAATTTTTTTATTTTAGAAAGAAACCCACATACACATGCAAAATGCATCAGGATGGGTTGCGTTAGTATGTTGGCTACCAGTTCTGATTTTCACTGGAAAGTGCACACGTTCACATTGCTAAAATTATTTTAATAAAATGCTTTACTGCTTTTCATAGTTCCTGGGCTGAAGCCTAGAGCAGTTCTACAGATTTTTTTTTTCCCTAACAAACCTCATTTTCCCAACTAATTCTGTTATGCTAGGGATTTGTGCACAGAGTTGGCTAATCCCAGTATTTCCCTAGAGCTGCATCTAAGCTATGGCCCACTCCCAGCACAAAAGTGTCTCCAAAAGCCCTTTCGCCCCCTTCAGCACTGATACACTCATTGGTCCTGACATTTTCACTTCAGCCATGACAAATGAGCTGATGGCTGTGATCAGATTGCACACGAGGACTGCTTTATCAAAGACGTATCATTAACTCTCATCACTGTCTTCCATTATGACTCTTTTGGTCAAATCTGTTGTGAAAATGCAAGTGAGTTTAAAAATATAACCAAAACACAGCAACAAACAAACTCCATTAAAAAGCAGGAAAAGAAAACCAGACTCGGACGGGATCAGAAAGAGTCTAGCGTTAACTAAATGTTTCTCTGGGGATTTAAGTAACTGTACTCAACCTCTGCCCCAGTGCAAACATGGCAGTTGACCGTCTTCGAAAGGTCCCTTCCCCCATTGCGGACCGTGAGCACTACTTTGCCTTTTTTAGAGAAACAAAAATATAGCAGCAGCCATCAAATATGTCTAAAAACAAAGTCAACTTTTTTTTCCCTTTTTAGTCTCTGAATCACTTCACATTCTGTGTGTCTGCTCTTATCAAAATATGTTTCTCAAATAAATCCCTTAAAGAATATAAAATTTTCATTTGAATCGCAGCCACATAATCATACTGTTTTCTGACTCACATTAAAAACACCAACATAAAGCACTGTCTGAAACGGAAATCGCTCAGCTCCCTATGAATACCACAACCTTTCTGTCAAGTTAGAACCTAAGTTCCAGTTACACGGTTCTTGTTACATCTAGAGGCTTTACAAAGTATATATTTGTTGTACCGTATTCTAACAATTCATCTGAGAATACACATCTAGCAGAGTCAACTGTAACACAACAGATCTTGGGAATGGAGGTCATGCTTTGAGATAAAGTGCTATTCACTTTTGGACCATGCAAGAAGCTCTTTATTCCTGTTCTTATTGGCATCAGTTCCCCCTTACCAGAGCAAGAACAAAGCCAAGTGCTCGTGTGAGGTTTATGAATAAATCAGAGGTGAGCCACTTTAAGTGCTGCCCATGATTTCCTTGTTGACAGTGAGCACTTAAACAGGCTTCTATGACCAGCAACTCCTGGCAAACCTTAATGGCTCCTAATCTGTACCCTGCTTCATTTCAGGAAAGAAACGACCTACCCCAATTTTTCTCAAGTCTTCACCTTTTGGGCAACTACTGTCCCACCTTTTTATGAAATTCACATTTGGGGACTGTCCTGTTTCAGTGCCAAGTTTTCACATAACACACAACATAAAAATCACCATTTTTTTTCCTTGAAAACAAATGACAGCTAATAAAATATTATTATGCTGTGCAGCCTAAGTAATTCCCAGACAAACCATTACACAATTCGGCGTTTGTTTAAATTGCATAGATTTTTAAATTAACCTAAAAGATATGCAGTATATTTGCCTCCAATTATTAAAATAATGTAAAAAATAAGCTGAGAGCAGACTCAACCCTTCTGTACAGCTACAGCTGAAATCAGGAATGTTTATAAATCATTACCACTGAACGTGTTTTAAAAATTCAAACAGCCTCAAAATCTATTTTTAAATAATACTAACATCGAAAATCAAACTAATTTCAACAGTAAACTCTTTGCTGGGCCAAACAAATCTGGTCTGGGAACATTAGAATCCAGCTGTGGCATGACACTAGGTGTTTCAGTATGTACGTCTTTGATGCACAAAACCACTCAGAGTGCTATGCTGTTCAACATTAAAGCTGTATCCTGCATGGAGAATAGATTTCAACATGGAATGAAATTCTTCATTTTTAAGTACTGTCTCTCCCTCACAACGCCTCTTCTTCCCCCCGTCCCCCCCCCTTTTTTTTTGACATGTCACCATCTCCAGATGGCTGAATTGACTCTGTAGTAGCTGAGTTATTGTCAGGCTCCCTGTTTCTGCTCTACTTAAATACTAACATTTTTTTACTCGGCTGTCTCTTGTTGCCTTTCCACCCACTCGGGAAGAAGCTGTGATTTCAGTGAGCGTTCCCCTCGGGGCCAGGGGCCGGCGGCCTGGCAGCGCTGACCTGCCGCTGCTGGAATTGCGGCGGGTGCCTCAGCAGATGACGCTCTTCTTTGCAAGGGCCTGATCCAAACCTGGGGAAATCGATGAGGCGGCGCTGGACTTTGGAACAGGCCCTCAGACAAAACTGGAAACTGCAAAAATGCTGCGGAAACCACCCCGTCAAGCGACAGAGAAATCCACGGCCCAGACCAGCTAAGACTTAAACTCCAGTGATGCTTTTCACTGGAACCAAAATGTCTGTCCCAGTGCACTGACAGACGACTCAGTGAGAAATTGTATTTTTCTTCCCTACAGAAATTAGTTGCTCCTGCTGGAAAAAGTCCCAAAGCACATTGTTTTGTTTTAGCAGAGTGGCTCGTGGTATTATGTGCATGGGGTGGCACTTCCCACCCCAGAGATAACTGCACTGCAAAGAAAATTATTTTTTTTTTGTGAACAGTTTGTGAAAACTCAAAGGAACTGAGAGATTGAGGGATAACATATGCCATATAACTAAATACTTTATTTTAGAAATGTTACATTTTCTTTAATTTAAACTCTTGGTGCTATGAACAAAATCAATAACCATATTTCAATTTAAAAAAAAACAAAAAAAACCAGAATAAAACAGAAAAGGACCTCAGTAAAACCCACAGGAATAAATTCCCTGTTTAAGGAGCTACTTTTCACTCAGAGCCTTATTTTCTGGAGTGGGGAAGGCACGGGAAGTGTTAGGTGGTAAACAAGGAGAATCTTAATTAAAGGCGGACAGCCATGGTTTCTCAAACAGGCAAACCACCTGCATTTGAAAACACCATGTAACACCTGGCAAATCCAAGGATATTTTTCCCCTCCCTTGTTATGAAAGTTCTGGTCCCCTGGTTACCAAAAATCAAAGGACCATCCCCAACAGATAGACAGAAGTAAAGCTTTGGCCATGAAAAGAGATTATTCTTATCTGTTACACTACCATCTTCTGGGACAAGTGTGGAAACAACTGGGATTATTCCAGGTTTCCATCAGTGCCCCAAACACTGGAGCACTACCAGTGACAGGTGCCTTGTCATCTCAGATTAGGTGAATTTATAAGGCAGCCTCGGTGTCAAAACAGGGAGGAGCAAGCCTTCAGCAGCAGCCTCTCACAGACCCTCAGCTCTGCTGTTACCTGGTAAAAGGAACAGAATTGACCCTGCTCAGCCTCTCTGGAAAACCTCTTACTTACAGACCTTCTCGTGCCTTCCTTAAAAATGGAAATGGTAGTACAAAAAGAGGAGATGAATCCTTTCGAATTTTATTTTATGGGATTATTATCAAGTGGTAACTACAGGCCTGATTCTTTTTTCCATTAATATAAAAACAGTTTGTCTTGCCAGTTTTACACTCACATTGTTCCTCTAAATTCAGGGCAGTAACTGTTAAATCACTTTGGGGTGAATGGGAAGAATTTAGTTCTTTTGCTTATATGATTCATAGGCCTTTTGTATATATTTCTTTGTTGCAGAAACAGAGTATTTGTCTACTTAAACACAGTTTTAAATGTATATCTGGTGTGCACATCGCTTTTTCTGCAGACACTGCTGCAGCCTATATGGCAAATGTTTTTTCTGAGGCATGGAAAGACCATGTGTACGTGTACGTACAGCCTTTAGTTTGTGAACTATTGACCTGAAGGACTATAACACCTTCTTAGGACCTGGGATAACCGATCAGATCACTGGGAATATTAAAACTCTGCTAGATTTGTCTGTAAAGAGACCCCAGTTTATGTATGTGTCTTCAAATTTTTTCTCAAAAATACAAAAAAGCAAATTAAATAATATTCAGACAAATCCCAATCTAAATCTCTCACTCCCTCCTTTTTCTTTTCTTTAATTGAAAGCCGATTCTGAGTAATGTGAATGTAAAACAGAGTGTCTTGATACAGGAAACTTTTATTTTGACCATATAACTTAGTTAAACCATTCCTCAGAATATTTTTTTTAAGCTGAAAATGTAATTCCTCAACAAGTCTGCCATGTTTCAGTCTGGCGCAAACTTTTCTGGTTAGTTTGGAACACGGCAAAAGTTGCAATAATAATGAAAATACTGGTATAAAACAGCTATAGAGTGACTATTAAAAAGGAATAGAGTGACATGTATTATAGACTAAACTTCCTACTTTTACTTTTCCAAAACAAGTTTATCTTCACAGGTCTGCAAAATCCTGCTATCAATAAATGTGTTTATTATCCCTTTCAAAAACAACAAATCTCAAATATTACCAACCAAAACCTACTAGGTTTGTTATACCTATTTGGTAAAAGCAGTTCATACAAGTCTTAGTTTTGCCTATCTTTTCATCTATTCACATAAACATATTTTGTGTTACATCTTATTCTTTAAAATCTTGAATCTCAGAATCTCGCTGTGCTGGGTTTCTGCCCATTCAGAAAGAATGCAGACATCACATAAGTTATTATTAACCCATGTGTTATCCAGTTCTACAGTGGCTGGAACTTTGCCAGAGACAACACATGGTGCTTGGTTAACAATATTTTAAAATATAAATTAATTTATTTTTTTAATTAACACATTTTCCTTATAGAAATACACTAATAAGCTCTTCCCAGAATGAAAGATATACCCTAAGCATATTCCTTCCAAAGAAGTTTTAAGGAATTTCATAAAGTAAGCAGCAAAACAGTCTAAAACCTCCAGAAGGTTTTTATCTTTGAAAAAAGAGATTTTTTGTGACTATTCTTCCCAAGCACTTTCTGCACTTACAGTTTTGGTTCATTTATCCATAAGCAATCCTAATTTCTTAGAGGCATCTCCAACGTTTAAATATTATCAGATCAAGCCCAATACTGAACTAACAAGCATTTATAAATAAATGTTCTGCAAACTGGAAAAAAATCCCCAAAACAAGTTAATATTTAGTCTGACTACCAAGAGTTTTCCACAGTAGCTCTAAATCGGTAATTATGTTGACCTGATGAAAAAGAGAGCCTATTTAATATGCACACATACAAATAATTATTCACACTGCATTTGATTTACATATGTACAAAAGAACCACTTCCCACTTTCAAAAGTGGCTCAACACTTATGGTATTTTAACTGCCCTAATTACTGTTGAGAGAACATAATTAGAAGCACTGATCACATTGTCAACAGCTAACCAGTTGCAGCCCTGGCTGGGGGCCTGATCCTGCGCTGGCTGGAGGCGGAGGGGGCCAGCGCTGACTGCAGGAGGAGGCCAGGGCCCTTCTCGCACCTGAATCTACAGGAATCCAAATGTTTCAAACAACCTGAGTACGCTGACACAGTCACACTGAACACCCCGCTCCTTGTGTGCATGTATCAATTGCTATTTCGGTAAGCTTTCTCTGTTTTCAAAGGCGAGCGAACAGAGTAATTTTTTCCCCAGCAAGGCTCCTATACCACTTAAACACTTAGCACTGAGTCAGAATTCATAACTTTTTCCAAAGGAGAAACAGTTTAATAATTAAAACAGATATTGACTAAACCCTGCTTCCTTGAATACCAAACTTTTATTAGATTATTATGTGTTGATGCATAATTTCCATTGGCAACTTTTAAAGCAGCTCCTTCCCTCCCTGCCGGCCCCTGTCCTCCCTCTTTCTTTCCCCCAAGCAAAGTGCTGGGAATCCTTCATACCCAATAGTCAATATTTGGTTTGCCTGTCATGTTCCTGGAGCTCCCCTCCATGCAAACCTGTGTTTCTTATCCCTTCGTTGCACTACTCTCGTACGTGTTACTTCACATGATGATGTAAATTCAGGGCATCTTAGCAATTTGCTAAAATCTGAGCTTCTGCTTGTTTTCTCAAGTCTTGGACAAACATAACTTTGGGGAGAGCTGAACATAGGCATAAAGAAAGAGGAGCCTGCATTTTCATCTTCCTTTCATCTCAGTCATTCAGTCAACCATTCAGTGCCCTATTCAACAGAGCTTTTCATTATGCAAAAAAATGCTAATCCTTTTCCGATGCTTTCACACTTGTATAAACCCCCATTCCTTCGACTGAAAAGCAATTATATCAGTTTACCTTTCTGTCAAAAACAGGATTAATATTCCAATACCAGAATCTCCTTTATTTTCCTATCTTTTGCTTTAGGAAACTAGAGATTATTAGTGGCGGTATTCCTTAGAGCAAGAATACATTATTTTAAATATGATTATTTTAGCCAAAGCACGAGGGGGGAGGGGGAGAGAGAGAAAAAAAACTTCAGTTGCTGCGGAAACTCTTTTCAGTGACAGAACTGACCTTCCCTTTGCAGAGGCCTGAATAGAATGAGCCTCACTCTGGTCTATTAATCAGAAACAAATTATGAAAGAATGTGGCTGGACTGGTTGACACTATCCTGTCTTGGGAGACTCAGTAACAGCCTAGTAACAATGTCCTCTTCATGGGTAATGAACAGCCATGACAAATGGGGCAGAGAAACTATTTATTTGCATATGCAAATTCTCACACAAGGGAAACATGTACAAACAAGTGTCATTGTAAGGTGGATTAGGCAAACAACGCTTTCTTTTTAGGACACTCTGCAGCCCAGAACATTAGTCAGCACAATTAAACCAGTCTCCATGGAGACTAATGAAATTTCACCATGGTATGAGTTAAATTAGATAGCTAGTTATGTGTTTTCACAATCCAACTTGAAATCCATTATTGTTTCAGAACAATACAGCAATTGTGCCTGGCTGATCTTTGCCAGCTCAACAAGCTCCTAAGTTGACAATTTGCATATGTTAATATAATTAAGCACTAATTACATGAAACTTGTACATATTCACATGCACTTTCCCTGGGCGCTTCTCAGTTTGAACCTTGGCCAAGTCTTTAACCCTTTGAATGAATTTGGAGTAGCAAAGCTCTGCCTTCTGGGTACAGCCCCAAGGCAGATGCAGAAAAGCTCTTCATTTATAAACACAAAGCTTAACCTGGCTTCTCATATTTCTATCAACAGGCTAGAAAACATTTTTGTATGTGGTGGGGTAGGAGAAAGGCCGAGAGGTGGAGGGAGCTGGACTGGAAGTACTTTAGAGACCCAGCTCTGGTGACCTTTTTGCATATGAAAACACAAATATTTGCCCACCTAACAGGTCACAAACACACATATTGCCATTGTCACAGGTCTTCAAGACCCGAATTGTCAAAAACTAGACTGGGTTTTATGTCAGAGCTCTCAGATCCACAAAAATGGGAAAGAGAAAAGGAAAAAAAGAGCAAGCAGTAACTAATGAGCTTTACATAAATATATGCAGAGGCAATTAAGCAGTGTTAATTACTATGACAGCAGTTAATTGAATATAATTAGATATTTTAAGCTACTGACTAAGGCATAGTTAAGATTAATTTTATTGAGATTAATTGTAAATAAGAATAGATTAACTGTGTTTTGACAGGCATAAAAAGTAGATCTGCAAATTAACTAGGAGAGCAGAAACTAGCACAAAAATCATATATTATCTTAATGTCACACCTCAGAATCATCTGCTCAATAAACATGACTTTTCAAACCCAAACAGACAGGAATCTTGAAGAAAAACAAACAGCTTGCAGAGATTAAAGAGCCTTTTGTCCTTTTTCATGTGCATTTCTTTTAGCAGACTAAATTAAGCGAGTCTGGTGTACGTTTTTAGGAAGGAACATTTCACACTGAATGGAAAAAATGTTCTATCACATATGAAATTCATGCAGCTGTGCGGAACCTAGTCCAGATGGTCTAAGACTATAAAACAACACTAAATGATAGACAGTAGGGCCTTCCCAAGATTATGTGATAAAGTCACAACCTCATATTTTGACTTAAATTTTCTGTCATGTATTGTTTCCTCCCAGATCAGATAGCTCCATTTTAATTTTTAACTGATCCTGAATATTCAATGGGAACTCTCAATAAACATTACTGATAAGCATATGAGCATAAATCATAAAATATTTGCAAAATGCCCCCTTAGCTTCATTCAAACAATGCTGAATTCGAAGTCTCCTGGTCCCCCCACAACACTAAACTGTTCACACCACTTAGCTTAAATAGGTAAAAATGCCTGGGTTTAAATATGCTTCAAAAAAACACCAAAACACATTCTACCAGCAGATTAATTCATGCATGCTGCTTAAGAAAATTAACAACAAGGCTGAAGAATGCTGAACAAATCACTAATAAGAAAGGAGCTTCAATTGATTTTGAAATAAATCAATAGGTGATTAACACAATATTTTTAAAGCAGTAGAATGTATATATATTATATAAGCATATATATTATATTTTCAATACCTTTTTAGCTCTTAATCGAACAAGGGCTTTACAACAGTGAGCATGTCCCTATATTGACTATCAACTTCTCTGGAATGCCTTTAGTCTTTTATAACGAAAATCCAAAAAACGGTCTGTGAAACAAGGCTACGACAAGCCATTCTGCAGTGAAAGATTTTAAATCATCCAGCCTCTTCTAATAGACTTGAGACTTATTGAGGTAGAAACCATAAAAAATGAAGAAGGGAAATTTAATCCCTGAAATATTGATTTGCACATTAATATCATATAGGCAGAGGGCAATTTGGCTTCATGGAAATGACACATTGTCGACCCTTGGTGAAGTCAGAGCCAATCTAACTGCTGAACATGTCTGAATCTCAAGAGTTATTAAGGGCTTCCCTTCTTGCCTTTATGACTTTTCTTCAGCCTACCAATGCAATCTTAAATGTATTATCTTTAAGAAATAATTGTAAAACCTCAGGGGTTTTCCAGTTAATGGAAGGGAGGCTAAACCACATCAGATTCTGAAATGCAACATTAAACCCTTGCAATCAACAAAACCACCTCAATTCTCATCCATCCAGTGCAGGATCTAATATTGTTATTAGAGATAATCAAATTTCATTGTGTAAATTTAGGCTCATGGTCAGAATGGAAGCAGTAAATTCTGCAATATTAAACAGTGATTTTTCTCAGCCCCCTTTATACGTTCTTTCATGGTGCACTATCTTCAGAAATAAACCTAAACTATTGAAAAATCAAGGAACACATCTGTCGCTCTGTTCTGAAAGATGCACGCAATGTTGTTTGCCATCTCCCCAGCTTTCCTTTAGTTTTAACTTGATCTAGCGGATAAGTTCCATTTTAGAGAATAATAAAGCAGTATCACTGCATAAACCAAACAGCAGGTACTATTACTGTGACTTACACAGATGGTTTACCTGACCTTTCTTTGTTCCTGGGGTAGGTTTCACTTTTGCAGATTTACGACTTTTCCCTCTATATTTCATTGACCCTCTATGTTCATTATCATAAAAATGAAAACTATTGAATACATGTTTATGTTGGCAAAGTCCAAAAAGCCCACGACTAAAGGATAAAGAGATGCTACAATGCACTGTGTGGATCTCTAGATCGTACACTATAAATATTCAAGCACAGATAACACGAATAACTGAATAATCCTGGTGAGCCTCAGCTCTGGAGCCAGGTGCAAGAGGTTAAAACAGCTGGCTAGCCATCTTTTATTTTGTGTGCCTTCCTACCGGCTGAAACCGCAAACCCTGAAAACTAGCAGATATTCCCTCAAGGTTGATAGTCTGATTTTTTTCATTTCAACCAGTTTAGTAGGATCCCCCAGTAGAGAAAAGACAGAAACTCCTTAAATACAGGCAGTTGAATAGGAAGTGGAGCAATGATGATTAAGGCTCTTCCCCCCCCACACACACCCCAACCTTCAACCCCCCGTTTATTTCCACGATCTTCTTTGTGCACCTTCCCATCCAAATGTTTGTATTCCTTATTTCAAAGAAAAGCACTCCGGATCGTTCTGTCAGTTTTGCCAGTAAATATAAAGTAAAACAAGTGTTGATGGCACTGAGAGTGTTACATACCCAGGCTGTGTTTTTGCATTGCTCTCAATGGAAGCGATCGATGCCCATGTCACAGTCGCGTCCCAATCGCAGCCAAGTCTCTGCCTCAATCTAACCAACAACAGGCAGGGCTGCAAAGGCTTCTCACTACCTCTTCCATCCATCCACCACCAAACTAAAAATATAATGCTACATATGATCTTTTTAAACACTCCATCACCGCTCCTAAGGATCGAGCCACTGCAAATCCAGGGGAAACACGATTGGAAAAAAAAAAAAAAAAAAAAAAAATACACCATCAAAAAAAAAACACCCTCACAGCAGCCACCCCAAAAGCACCCGAGCCCTCTCTTTCCACTCTCTGGCTCTCCTCCTGCCAACTACATAATCCTTGATAAAACTGGAGCAAGGCTAATAAAAAGAAAATTTAAAAAAAAAAAAAAAAAAAAAAGAGGACGGAATGGAGCCGAGGAAATGCAACTGTCAGAAAACGGGATGGTCAGACTTCCTGAGTGAACCTGCCTGTGTCTGGCTTAATGTAAATCTCCACCATCTTCAGCCTGGCAAGTTGTCTTTTGGTTGGGCTCTTTTTTTTTTTTTTTTTTTTTTTTTTTTTTTTTTTTTTTTGGTGGGGAGGGGGGTGTTATGTTTGCGATCTCTGCCTTGGTACCTAAGGAGGAAGAGGAGGAGGAGGAGGGTGTGTTACTGAATGGTGGCTAAAGCCTCCTCGGGACGGCGCTGAGGTGAAACAGGCTGAACCCGACTGATGTGGCTCCTCTCTCGGTTGGACCCAGTGCCCTAAGCAGCCGATGAGAGACCCCCGGCCGCCCGGCTCGCAGGTAACAAAAGAAATACCAACCCGTGTGTTTTCTGCTGCCGCTGCTGGGGAGGCTGTGGGGGTGCGGGGGGGAAGAAGATGCAGCAGGGGAGGAGTGGAGGGGAACCGCCGTAAGTTGGCATCGGATGGGGGGGAAAGTTTATTAGCGATTTTGTAGGAAATTTCATGTCAGGAAAGACGGGGAAGCAGGGACGCGTCTGCCATTAGCCGCCGTGATGGGAAGGGATGCACTTGATTCTGGCACGAGCAGTTAGAGCAGGAACCAACTGCGGCTCGCTGTTTATGAGCTTATTTTTTCCTTCTTCCTTTTTTTTTTCTTTTTTTTTTTTTTTTTTTTTTTTTTTTTTGTCTACTGGCTGTCTTTTTTTTAATACACCTTAGCCCTCGGTTCAAAACAAAAAAAATGAGCGCCTGTCCCGCAAAACAACCACCACTCCCTTTGAAAAAAATCTCAGAAAGGCTTCGCTGAAAGCAGTCCCCCGACCCTGCCCACGAGAGCCTTTCCTACGGAGCGGCTCGGCTCGGCTCGGCTGGGCTCGGCTGGGCTCGGCTCGGCTCGGCTCGGCTGGGCTCGGCACGGCGGGGATGCCGCGGGCTCCGCCGCCGCCCGGCCGGCAGCCGCCCGCAGGCAGCGGCACCGAGCATCCCCGCATCCCCGCCAGCGGGGCCGCTCCGAGCCGAGCCGAGCCCGGCCAAGCCCAGCCCAGCCCAGCCGAGCCCAGCCGAGCCCAGCCGAGCCGGGCCGGGCCGGGCCGGGCCGCCTCCCCGCGCCGCGCGGCGAAACTGCCAGAGACGCAGAGCGCGCTCCTAACGGGCTCCTCTTCCTCCTGCGGCCGGAGCCGGCAGCCAGCAGCGATCCCCCTGCGCACACACACACACACACACACACGCCCGCACGGCCACCCTGCCTCTGCTCCTCAGAAACCTACCTGCAAAAGAAAAGGGGGGGAGAAGGAGGGGGGGAGAGGGGAAAAAGCACCCCACAACCTTCTCCTGTACACGCGCACGCAGTCAGGGTCCCCATTGCCCTGCTGGCATCCCCCCCCTCGCCCGAAAGCGAAAGTTTGAGAGGCCGAGGGGGGTGGAGATGAGGAGGAGAGGCAAGAAGGGTGGGAGAGCAGAATGTGCCTTCAAAAGGCACCTCAAAGTTTTGGGGGGACCGAGCTGAGAAAGAAGAGTGCGAGCTCTACAGGGGCTGGCAAGGGATGACTTCTGACAGCGGTGAAGTCTTTCTTAATCTGACAGTGCTCCCCACCTCCCCGAGCTCCCCAGAAAAAAACAGCGAAATAAAAAGTGGGGGGCATCCCCCGAACCTCTTCTGCAAAGCGAGCAGGGTCCTCCACTTAATCTGAAAGTTACAGCCCGAAAGAGGAAAAAGAGAAAAAAAAAAAAAAAGAAAAAAAAAAAGAAAAGAAAAAAGAAAAGAAACCCACAACCCCAAACCAAAACAAAACAAAACAAAAAAAAAATACACAAACAAAACGTAACCCCCGGAATAAAAGAGAAAGGCAGTGAGAGAAAGAAAGAAGGGACAGAGAAAAAGCATCCCCTCCTTCCGAAACGAGAGCAAATACTGTACCTAAAAGTGGGGAAACAGTCAGAAAAAGGGGGGAGAGAGAGAGGGGAGAGGTACATGGGATCTGGGGATGTGAGTGTGTGTGTGTGTATGTGAGAGAGAGAGAAAGAGGCACAGAGAGAGGGGGAGAGAGAGAGAGAGCGAGAGCGAAATATCAAAGATTGTGCAAGATCAGCCTGGAAAGATAATCGATACTCGACCTAAATTTAACACAAACTACTCAATAAAAGTTAAAGAAAAAACTTACTTTCCATTTCCCCTCGCAGTTCCTACTGGATCTTCGCCTCTCTTTTTTGTTTTGCTTTATTTACTTAACAGCTGATCACATCCAAGTAAACGAGAGAAGGTTCATTAAAAAAATAATAAAAAAAAATAATCCTCCAACTTTATTGGGTGAAAATAAAAATGATTGAGCAAGAAGTGGGGGGCATGGAGCGGTCCTTTGGGGTCCGGGAGTTGTTAAAGCATGTGCCGACCGCGGTCTCGCTGTTTGGTTGTGAAGGGGTTGGGAAAAGGAGGAAAGGAAATGAAAATCCGATATGTCTTTATTCTGCTAATTATTATCGTTTTAGCCCTGTTTAAAAAAATGGCTGATTAAGTTGAGTGCGCATGTCTTTGTGTGTCTATTCCCGATATGCACTCTGGGAATGAGAGAGAGAGAGAGAGAGAGAGGGAGAGAGGGGAGAGAGAGAGAGAGAGAGAGAGAGAGGAGAGAGAGTGAAGAGAGCGAGGGAGAGGGAGAGCGAGGGAGAGGGAGAGGAGAGGGAAGAGGAGAGGGAGAGGTGTAATTAGTGAGGTGATCAACATTCTCCGGGCTGCAAATGACGCGCAGCCCCGGAGCCGGAGAAGCCGGAGCTGCCGCGGCTGCCGGGGGCTCGCCGGGGCTGCGGGAGCCACAGAGCCAGCCCAGAGAAGAAGGGGCAGCAGAAGGGAGCTCATGGATACAAACACAAGTCTGCAAACTTCATTAGTAACACAGACACACACGCACAGGCACACAAAGTAGATGGCCAGGGAAAATTAAAAAAAAAAAAAAAAAAAAAAAAAAAAAGAAAGAAGAAGAAGAAAAAAAAAAAAAAAGGGTGGCAGACTTGTTTTTTTAACTGTTCGGAAACTTAAAAAGAGACGGGTCCAAATTAATTATTCAATTATTGCATCAGGGAGATATTTCTTTCTGTCTGTCTGTCTGTCTGTTCATCTTTTACATTTTCTCTCTTTTAATGGGGATTTAATGAAAAAAAAAATGCATCCCATCCATTTTTTGAATGGTCTAATGAATGTATGACACATCTGCAAAAGGAAAGGTAATATATCTAAGACAGAGAGCAACTACCCGTACGGAGATAAAGACAGATTTATTTACACATACACACACAAGTATACACATGTGCACATTCACATCCTACATCGTTTTTACACAAATGCACATACACCCAGCACACACACAGTCACACAACACATAGCACACTTTTATTTGTTGACCACCATGTAATTGCTTGGAGACACCAGCAAAGTAAAAAGCAAAGCCTTACAAAATATACAATATCAACTGTAAACAGTCTTGTCAAAATGAAGTAAATATCAGCCCAGGGAAAGGGTCCCTTTGCATACAATACAGGTTTTGTGCATATACATGCATCATCTTCCAGTTTCCCTGCAAGTATTGATATTTTATTAATATTTTATCTGCTATATTTTACCAGACATATTTCATTCTTGGGGGGAGGGGGGCACACTATTATGATGAAAAGTAGGGTAAAATGTACAGATGTCATTATAAATCGGAATCTTCTACAAATATTTTCCTGTGTGGGATTTAAGAAGATTGCTTCTCATTTGAAAATCTAATTATCTTAACCTAATACTGCAGATGTGAATATGACTGACACTTTCATTAAAAGATAATTAACTAAAACTAGGAATAGACATACTTTAAAATACCCCCTACTGAAGATAAAAACATGACTATTCAAAGAGCATCCGAATACACCGCAGGAACACGTGCAGATTTTTGATAATGCTATTCTAGAAATGGGTATACCAGGAATGGTCACTAAGTCACAGTTACATGCAGGAGATATTTACAGTACCAAGGACCCCGCGCAGGTGAACCGTAACCTTAGAGTTGACATGCCTTTGAAGTTCGTGATTCCTGCGATACACATCAAAACCTTGTCTTAGGCCTTAAACACTAAAAACCAGCAGGAAGGTTTTATCACAACCTTCCATTAAAAGCACACATGCACAATAACAACAACAAACCAGCAAAAACCAGGATGGCAGAAACATACACCTCTCTGGGCCCTAAACCTTCTGCTCCAGGAGAACATTTTGCAAGTACTGGAACTAACGCTAATAGGAAAATCCCCACCTGATGATGAATTAAGGCTGCCCTTAAGGAAGCACAGGCCAGTGTCAGGGAACCGAGTGTCTAAAAGCAGATGTTTAAGGTCAGAGTGAAGGTCCTGATAGTTTTGAAGGAAGGGGGGGAAAAAAAAAATAAAAAAAATAAAAAATAAGGAAAGTCTTTGGAAAGGGTTAGAAAAAAATACAAAAACAAAAACCCCACAAAACAAAACAAACCCAAAACAAACCACCAGCCTGAAAGTACAGCTATTCAAAAAATCAGAATCTGTAAATAAAGCAGGGGATGGACCCCTACCCCAATCCAGAGAAACCTTAAACTTCAGCAAAATCTTCCAAGATTCGAACTTAAAGGAAAAGTCAGGGGCATTGGAGGGTTAGTGAGAACAACTTTGTTGCTTTTCCAAGCCTCACCTATGCATTGCACCAGCTCATCAATGAAAAAAGGTGTGAGCATATGTATGCAGATTTCCACAGGCACTGCGCCTTGTCAATGAAGGTAATAAGGAAAGTAGCTATATTCTGCATTGTTGTTTACACGGTGGGAAAAAAAATGCAAACAAAGACTGAAAATGAAATCTCTGAAACCTGTTTACAGTTATCAGATTGAGGGAGTATGATGGAAAGAGGGCTTTTAGGTTTAAATGGTAGACGAAACGGGATTCTGAGATAGAAGGATGCATTGTCCATTCAAGTGCATGCCTGAAGGATGGCAACACATTTCCTAAGACTGAAGACAATTAAATACAATGTGATGAAGAAACACCTGAGAACAATACATCTATTTCAAATTCAAGTGAAGAAACACGTATACTTAATGTCACGGAAGAATAAGGAAACGAAGATAATTTAGTTTTAAAGTCGTCGCCCCCCCGCACTTCCCCCCACCTCTTTTATTCCTAGTGCTTTTTTCCTGGTGAAACATCAATATCATTAATGTCATTAATGTCAAAACACCAAACGTCAGAACAGTCAAGTCATTCTTTTTTGGCTGTAGATTTTTTCCCCCCTTTCTCTCGTCTTGGAGGGGGATATAGGTTTATGGTGTTCTTGAGTTACAGCTAAGGAACAAAGGAGGGGGGAATAAGGCAGGAATTGCGATAGGAGAGTCCACATTTTTCAGGGTTTCTTCTGCCACTGTTTACTGTCCATCCTAACATTTTAAACCTCTCTATTTCTCTGTCTCTCCCGCTTTCTTTCTCCCTAAAAATAGTACCTATCGGGGGGGGGCGGGGGGGGGGGGGGGGAGGTGCAGGGAAAAAAAGGCACTATGGGATGTCAACAGTTTAGAAGGAACCCGGGGATCGCCACGTAGATAGGAAAAATCGAAGGAGGTTAATTCCGGGAGGCAGCAGCAGCAGCAGCAGGTTTGTGGGATGTGATAAGAGCGGAGCGCAGCGCGGGCTGGGGGCGGCGGGCGAGGGGCGCCCGGCGCGGCCGCGGAGCGGAGCGGGGCTCCCGGCGGCGCGGCCCGGCCCGCATCCCGCTCCCACTCCCCTCTCTCCTCCCTCTCTCGCTCAGCTGATCGCCCCCGAAGAGTCTCGCCTAACCTCTCTGCTCCTCTCCTCTGGTCTCCATGGACCCCCCGCCCACCTCCTCCGAACTTCTCCTACAGGCACCGTTACATATTTTGGGATTTTTTTCGAGCCTCCTGTTGAAACCACAAAAAGCTCTTGATAGTGACGTTACATTTCAAAGAAAGGGAAGGGGAAAAAAAAACAAAACCTCAAAAAAACCTCAGCCTTTTCTGTCCTTTACCATCTCCAGCCTTAGCCCCAAGGAAAACTTATTGGCCTGAGCGAGACGGAGCTGGTGGGGGCCAGAGCCCGACACTGACCATTCTTTAATAGACAAAGAAATCGTAGCCCAAACCGGGCTCTGTTACACCACGTCTCCCCGTCAAGCGCATTTCACTCCCTAAATCTGCGCTGCGGACACACAGGGGCACAAGGATCTGCATAATTACAGACATAGCCGCTCCCCTCTTTAATAAACCGACATAATTCCCTAATAAGCGTTCCCTTCCCCCACTTTCTCCTCTCCCCAGACCCCAACCCAAGGGAAAGGGGATCCATGTCTTTTTACTGCGTTCCCTAAGTCTATAGATGAGCTCAGTTTGAAACGAGGTATTACAAGATTTCAGTGTTACAGACCCTTTATCTGAGCTACAGACACTTTCAGATCCCCAGCCCCCACCTCCTCTCCTTTTTGTTGTCTCTTCTCCTCCCGGGGGCTATTTGACAAAGGCAGTGTGTTAACTAACATTTTTGTTTAACTCAGCAACTTCTTTTCAAAACATACTTAAACCTGATAGCAATCTCTTGTACTTTTTTCTTTCTTTTTTTTCCTTTTTTTTTTTTTTTTTTTTTTTTCCCCAAGATGAAATTGACTCTGAACCCAAAGCGCTTGGCTATTATTAATAATTTCTTTCTTTACAGGTATCGTGTTAAATCTTTTGTTAATTTACAGCGCTTTTCGCCGCCACTCCCCCCCCCACCCCCAGCAAAACATTCCACTACACACTTAAAAAAAGGGGGGGGGGAGGTGGATGAGGCGGGGGGGGCGAGGAGAAGGGGAGGAGGGAAAGAAAACAAAAATTCCCGCTCTGATTCCTGGAAAGTTTTGTTCGAAAAAGAAATAAAACAACAATAACATACTGCATTTAAATTCTGCCTTCACTGCCCCAGATTTGGCATTCACCTACTGAAAGTGCGTCTAACGAGCAGTGACCTTAGAGAAAAAATCACAGCCGAATAGTATAGACATCTCGCTGAGATTTTGAGCTAAATAGTGCCGATCCCGATTGGCTTTTTCTTCTTGTTGTTATTTTGGCTGGAGCCGTACGAAAACGCGCACCCGGACATTACTATAAATAAAAGCCTTCCAGGTCTAAGTCTGCTGCCGGCGTTTCCTCCGGAGCCTTAACAGCCCTTTTTCAGCTCCTTTCTTGGGCAGATCGCGGGGATTAAATGCCCTGAACCTGAGCTCCTGGCCTTGGATGGGAAGGGAAAGAAAAAGGGAGAGGGAGAGAGAGAAAGGAGAGGGTGAAGGAGCCAGGCGCCCTCTGGGCTTTCAGAGGTCAGCGCTTTGACAGTGCTCTGACCTCCCTCCCCTCCCGGCAACCACCCCAGTGTTTATAAACAAAAACAGTCAGGACTAGCCCCAAACAATAGCAATTCACCAACTTCACAGGCACTTCACCAGCTCTTATGCAAATAAAGGAAAACGACCGCTTACCACCGCTCCCCCCCATCCCCTCCAGAAAGCCCAAGAGCATATTTCCAGCAGTGATATATCCAAGGGAAAAATTTTACATTCTATCCTGGAAAAGGACAAAAAGGGACTTCAGAAATAAAACGGTTCTGGTAGAAAGACAGACAAAAAGGAGAAAAAGCCAATAAAACTACCGATCTTACTGCAGAAAGAGGAAAGTTATGAAATATTTATACCTAAATCCAGCAATCCACACTGCCAATAAAACAGGAATCTTTGTTGTGTAGACAATATGCTAAACTACCTCAGCGACAAACAGCGATTATAAAGCAACCAGAAAAAGTTATTTTCGCCCAAGGAGCCAAGTTTTCAAAGAAAACGTGTGGATTTTACAGCTAAATAAAAGCCACCACCTCTGTGTTATCCGTAAAAACTACACATAAATTAAAAGCACCGTTAAAAGAAAAAAAAAAACAACAACCTTGTGCAAGCAAGCAGCACATCTGATCTGACTTACAAAAAAAAAGAGTATAATTAAAACCACCTTTAATTACAAAAAGCAGCAAGCGAAAACTAAATAAATCAATGATTTCTCCCCAAAATCTTGTCCGCCAAGGTATAGAAATGACAGTTCTATAGTCCTGCATTAAAGCATAACTGAAACCCCCCAATTCAGGAATTGATTATGCGATAAAGAAAAAAAAAGGAAAAGGGAAAAAAAAAAAAAGAGGTCCTAATGATTTTCAAACTTTTGTTTAAAAAATGATGAAGATCAGAAAAGGTTGGAGGAAAAGTTAAAGGAAATATACCTCAAGAGAAAAAAGACCATCTCCTTTTCTTCTTTGTCTATCAGTCTCCAGTTAAAGCATATGGAAAATGTTTTCAAAATGCCTAGATTTGGCACATTGTCATTGCAAAGAGAGGAGCGCAGTGATGCTGTTATAGAAAATGGGAAATAAATTCAGGATTGGGTGCTGCCTCCTTCAATGCGGATTTATCTAAGTTTAATTTAATATTCCGCAATCACTGTATGATCACATATAATTCACCAAGATTTTTAAGGGCTTTGCCTAAATATGTTGACCACAGGCACAAAGTAATTTCATCAGATTATTTCCTTCTTTTATTTGTGTTTATTTTTCTCATTAGAAACACTTTAAATTGTAATTGTAAATAGTAGAAATGATAGAATATTAGGTTTGGGGTGAACAAACGCTCAGAGAAAGCATTAGCTTTATTAAAATCATTCAGAACGTAAAATCAAAAAGCACAAAATGGTTGTTTGTAAAACACTAAACCTTTAATCGATTTATTGGCATTCCAATCGATTAGATAAACGGAAATCTATAGTAAACATAAAAGCATTTAAAATATTTTTCTCTCATTTATAAACAAAACTTTTCTTTTCAGTAGAAAAAAAAAATATTATCAAACGACTAACAGGAAATTCTTCAGATATCAAATTACGATAATAAAATTATTTCCACATGGAAAGGGATAATGACAATGATGATAGTAATTATAATAATGAATAATTCAACAGCCCTTTGACATATATGGAAGAGCCTAGTTCAAAAACAGCTTTTGAAGGGGGCTACTTTTAGGGGATTTTTTAAATAAAATTGAAATTTGAGGCTGAAATGCTTAGATTAAGTGACAGTTTAGGTGCATATGGTAAAATTGCGTTAATTTTTTTCCTGCAGTTTTTAAGGCAGAACTGTTCGCTTCCACATCACCCCTTAAATTAAGTTACCTCTTAATAGCAGTAAATAAGTATGTAAATATATAAGCTACCCCTGAATTTAGGGGGGGAAAAATTTTGTCTCCACACCAGGGCAATGGGAATGGGGACCTTTTACCTTATAATTTAAACAATTTGCCTAGCTGGCAGTGTACCTTCCAGATTACAGAAAAATTGTGCAAGCAATAATGTATTTGACCACTTAAGTGAAAGAACACAATTTATTTAGGGATGGAGGGTGGGGAACTGCAAGCCGGAGAAATGCAGCAATCAGCTTGTGGCATTCTGGCTGCGCGAAGAGGAAGTGTTGCTGTAACGGGTATTATGTTTATTTGATAAAGAAAATCAATGAAAGTGGCTGTAAAGTAGTTAGTGAGGCGTGTGTTTGGGACTCGGGTTGAATAGTGACTCCAGCGGTCTGGTCGATGAGCTCTAAGAGCTCTGGAAATCTAACCTAACCCTCCGAGCGAGCTCTCTCTCACTCTGCTGCACCTTCCCCAGGCTGGGAGACTTCAGCCCTTGTCTCCTCCCTCCGTCTCCTTCCCTCTCTCCCCACATCCCTCCCTCTGTCCCTCCTTCCCTCTCTCCTAGTTTTCCGCTCCTACTTTCCTTCTTCCCATCCGCTCCAACTGTTGTTCCCTCTCCCAGGTATATTTGCTCCCCTCAATCTCTCCCATTCTCTTTCTCTCTCATCCTCTCGCCCCATCTCTGCCGTAGCTGTTTCCTCCCGGTCCAGCTGCTTCTCTAAGTTTCCCTGTACTTTTGAGTCCTTTCTCCTTCTTTAATTCTCTTCCTCTCCCCTCGGGTATCAGTATTCCTAAATTTTCTTCCAGACTTTTTCCTATCTGTCTTCACCAGCCAAATTTATCTCTTATTTTGGATTGGTTCCTCCGGACATGTGCTATATTAGTAATTATCCCTACTCATTTCCCTTTCACACACCCATGTTGAAGGGATGAGCATACCACGCTCTTTCCACAGTTGAAATATTTTAGACATTGGCTAATCTTCAGTGGTGCTTTACTTCAGGCTTTCTGCAGCTATTTCCCCCCTTTCTCCCGCTATTCTTTATTCCCTCTAATTTACAACAGAAATGTTTCTCCTCCTCCTTTTCATTTCCTACTTTACAATTTCCTTTGGGGTTTCTAAATAGTAGTATGTCCTTTGCATTTCCCTACCCCCATCTCCTTCACTCTTTCACTTCAGCTATTTTGTTTACCCGGTTGCTTAGAGGAATATTTCTTTCCTTAACAAGTTTATCTCCCTGTCTTTCAGTCCCAGCCTATTAAAAAAAAAAAAAATAAAAAAATAGAAAGAGAGACAGAGAGAGGGAAAAAAAAAAAAAAAAAAAGTTGAACTGTTTTCAGCGAACTAACTTGGTTTCAAACTTCTGGTTTGGATTATGTGTCATTATCTATTTTCCCTTATCGCATCCCCCGTTGCCCTCCCCACCCCTCCGTCGCTAATAACATCTTTAGTGCGGTCAATGTTAAATATGGCAGATCTCTGAAAAATGCCTCCTCTCGAGCTCTCTGCTGGAATTCATTACCCGCCCCACTCTTCCCACCGCGCCGTGTCTGCGGGGCCCGGCGCGGCGGGTGCGCGGAGCCCCGCGGAGGCTGCGGAGCGGCCGCGTCCCGCCGCCGCCGGGCAGCGCCCCCGAGCCGCGCTGGCTGCGGCAGCGCCGGCGGCCCGCGGGGACCGGCCCCGGGCTCTGCGCTCCGCCGGGGCCCCGCGCCCGCCGCGGGAGCAGCGACGCCTCCGGCGGGGGCGGCCCGGGCAGGCGGCCCGGCGGGGCGGGGGCGGGGGCGCGGCCCCTCGGCCGGGCCGGCAGGTGCGAGCGCCCCGCTCCGCGCCCCGCGCCCCGCGCCCCGCTGGCGGCGGCAGCATCCCCTCCGCGGGAGGTGCCCGGCTTTCCCAGCCGGTCTACCTGCCCTTGTTTGTCTGGGGCAGGAGGTGGAGTTTGGAGTCTGGCTCTTCTTGTTATTTTCTTTCTTTCCTCCTTTTTCTTCCCCCCTTTCTTTTTTTTTTTTTTTTTTTCTTTTTTTTTTCTTTTTTTTTCTTTTTTTCTTTTTTTTTTTAATCTTTTTCTTTTTCCCTTGCTGTGTCTTGATTGTCTGGAGTGGGATCTAGATGAGGGATCCCCCCTGGCGAAGTCACTCATGTGCTGCTGGCTGTGACACATGCTACGTGTGTCGCCTTTGTATGGTCCTGGTTGGGCCACATGCACTTAGCCTGCAGTTTAAGGATTTGCTTTCGTGTGTGTAGTGAGTGCTGGAATAAAACAGGATTTCAAAGGGTACCACTAGAGTTGACATTTGAGGCCTGCTCTGGGTTTTATGTAAACCTTAACCAGAGGAAACGATTGTTCCAGGTTAAATGGCCCTAAACTTTCCTTTGTTTCATTAATTGGGATCTTCTGTTTAGTTCTTGTGACAATTCTTTTAAAGAAGCCGGAGGAATAAATCTAATTCATTAATTTCTTCCATACTGACTGAAGCGTTTTCACTGTTTTACACATGGCTGGAGTTATGCTTAGACTTACTTCTTGTCTTTAGGTTACACACATGAAGGGAAGAGAGGGGGCTTGATCCTGCCAGTCCCTTCTCCAGTGAGGAAACATAGGTCTGTCCCACTGTTAGAAACTCTCGCTACCATCAGGGCCTCTGTTTGGTGTGATGTCTGATAAAATGGTTTTACCTTCTCCAGGCCCCCATAAGGCTGCCCAAAACAAATGTTGCCATATAATTCTGATTTTCTAAAAGCATGCTATATGGTTTTTTAGCTAAGCCACTAGTAACTGTAACTTTCTTCCTTGCTTAAATGTGCTTGAGGGAGGAATGATACCTTCTACGTTAAATGTTTCATAGTACTGACAGAGGCACAAATGGAAATTAATATTTTTTATAGTTTCAGAGAAAATACAATGCACAAACAAGGCAAACAATATAATCCACAAGTCTTATTAATTAAAACCCAATGTAGAAGTGTACATTTTACAAATATTTACCTGGGAACTTGGACTCTTAAATTCTGTCAATATCTCCATCACCTCTGAAATTATTTCTCACCTATATCCACAGTGACCCCAAATTGTCAGAGAGGAAGCCTGCCAGTTGTAAATCCACACGGGGCTACAACAGGATTGCAATTTATTATAAAGCAGAAATGTTACTGAAGGCAAAATTGGTGCCTATTCCCAAGTCCACACCTGAAAGAAACACACTTTCCAGAAATAAAGACGTTACAGAGGATATTTTAATATTTTTTTTTTAATGAAATATCATCATATTAGGTAGATTATATTTTTTTCTGAATTCTTTTTTACCAACTGTGAATGTTTTTTAAAAAATTGTTTAAAAATAACAGGGACAACTTAAATTCAACACCACCTAGAAAAGATTAAAATATTTACTTTGGCTGCAGAATTTTTGCATGACAGTGCATTATAGAACAGTCAAGATAGAGAGAGATACTTTTTCCTTTTTTCCTCAAAAGGATCTAGCTTGGTATAATATTCTTGCTTCCTTTTGAAATGATGTAAATGAGTGCAAAAAATATTCTTGATATAATGTAAAAGAGGAAATGAAGGACTTTTATAAAACTAAATTTAAAAGTATGGTTTTATACTCTGGAAAACAAATACAGAATAGATGTATTTTGCAGGGAGATCTCAAATATGTGGAAAGAGCTTATTTTAAACAAGTGTGTCTGTACATTCCTTCAGATAAAAGTGTGCCCACTGTAGTTGTAGTCATAGAGTCATAGGATTTTTGATCTATTTGTCTACTTATTTTTATGAGAAAATGTTTGTAATGTAAGATATCCATAAACTAATTCAAAGAGCACCTGAAATTTATTCATAAAGATAAAGTAAATTAAAAAATTTAAAATGCTACTGATTATGAAGAAGTGTTTGTAAAACACATAATTCCTACAAGAAACCTGTGAATCAAAAAAGATGCTAACCTGCATACAAAATGTGAGCAACTTTCCCCTTTCAATTCATTTCTAGAGGAATAAAACTGAACACAAGGAAAGTATTTCACTCCTTTTCTCCTTAAGCTTCTTCAAAATTATCTATTCACAGAGACATCCTTAGAAATTAGGAGTACCCTAGGAATCAGAATTTCTACCAAATTTTTGAAAATGAATATATGTGCCATTTTCCTTTGTTTTTCAGCAGATAGTTGTGAGTATTGTCATCAGTAAAAAGGAAATAAAAACTAAAACATGTAGTAAGGCAACAAATAGATACTTATATATTTACACTAAAATATTTGTATTTTCTTTTAATAGGAAGCCTTCATAAATTATTAAATACACTTGATCGAGTTAACAATGGACTTAACTACAAGCAGGTAAAATGCTGTTTTCTGTGTAAGATTCATACTTGAACATGTCAGACACTTCATAGCTCTCTCTTCTGTGTATTTTTTCATTAACATAACATTATTAAAACTTTTATTTTGAGACTATTATAGTAAGAAAAACATATTTGTCTGTGTCTTTGTATTCACTAACACACAGGATCAACTCATCTGTCCCTGTTTCATACAAAAATACTTGTCTATAGTTAGAAATAAGAAGCATACAAAGGTCTGCTCAGTGTTTGGTTTTGGCACAGTAATTAAGGTGTCAGAATTCAGATATGCTTTAATGCTGAACATTCAAAATTTAGCATTAGAGCTCCTGGTTCATCTACAACAGGATGGATACTGTGTTTATAGAGTTCATTTTTGACCTTACCTGAGTAAGTACTTTAAGTTAAAGTATGAGATGCACCTAGAGGGGTAATACATTGAGTTTAATAGGAAGACAGTTAATAACCTTTTTTCATCCTCATGCACTATCAATCATGGCTGTCACCAGTCTGCTGAATCAAAGCAAAAGTGTTCTTCACAGATGACTGATTAGAAACGCAAAATCACAAGATCCATCTTCATGGTCACTTTTATTATAGTCATTTTTAAACTGACAGCAACCTGCTCAGTTTCAGCAGACTGGGCATCACAAATAGTGTCACTCAGTGCAGCTAAGCATGAGAAGATGTTGGCTGGATTATACTTAAAAATAATTAGGCCCAAAGCCTTTTGTGGAAGCAAGAAAAAGGATTTTTTGTGGTTCTAGCCCCATCTTTTCAACACCAGCAGTAGCCTACACTTTTATAATGGGTTACTATTGGAAAATATTTTTATCCTTCCACTTCAAGTGAATAAATCAGTTTTGGTGGCGCTTGGATACTTTTTTGGAAACAACACTTTTGTTGGTAATGTGGCCAGTGAGTTTTGATAGAAACCCCCATAAGCAGAGGCTTAACATTGCATGCTGCTATTTGTACAGTGCTGTGATGAACTGTTGGTTTCCAGCCTTCTGAGGAATATTGCAAAAGCTAATTACCTTGTTAACTAGATTTGTTTCAATAACACTGTCTCCAGTTCAAATAAACTAGTGAACTGTTCAAAGGTTTAAGGTTATTTATAAATTGAATGGGCTCCAGCAAATTTAAAATCAAAATGGTGTAGGTGAAAGGGAGAGGAAGGGAGAGAAGGAACACTGATGCTTCAATTTGTGCTCTGTTCTTGTGTGTTTCTGGAATGCTTGTGAAATATAATGTAAGTAGAGGTTTTAAATAATGCTGAAACATGAAAGCTGGTTTGTTTGGAGTTTTTTCTGTTTGATTAGTTTTGTTTTGTTTTTTTTTTTAGAAATATAAATTGCTATTGCCTCTAAAGGATGCTTTTCCTGTGTGAAAACTGTAAGATTGGTTCCATAATGTAAATAAAATCCTTTCCATCTACTTAATGCTGCTTAACATGAGTACGAAAATAATAGATTCTGATTTGGAATTTTGATTCAAGGACTGAAGGAGTGAGAAGACAGCCAAGACTAATTTTTAAATTAGGTGGAAGCTAAATAGGCCTCCCTCAAAACTCTTCAAAATCTTTACCGGTTTTTAAAATTTAAATTCCACTTCATCTTGTGAACACAAAATAATATATTGCACCAGCTGAGCATCATTTTAGAATTATGTTTAGAATTGCAGTGAAATGGTGCATCTGGTTTGCCACTTAACTTTAACCCCCAAAAGGTAGTCTTAAGAGTAAGCCAGATTTGTGTAGCTGTGATTCCTTTAATACAGCTCACAGGAGACTAAGTTCTGTATATCTAAAACTTTCCTTTAAAACATGTTTGGTAACTACAAGTGACTTCAGTGGGCTGCAGTGTCAGACTTTTCTTCAGTGCCCCTTCCCATCCTTCTCTCTCAAACTGGAGGGCAGGACTTTGGTCAAGCAGGGCTGTTCCAAAAGGAAATGCTCTTCATTTCCACCCTCAGACCCCAGTCTATCTTTTAGCACTAGGCTATGAACACACACACCCACAGAGTCACACATTCAGTGGTGATGAAATGTTTGCCTGCACAAGCATGCAAACACACACAAAGAACATGCTACATATGTGTTTTTAACCCTGGCACGCAATCACTGCTGCCTGGATATTTGTGCTGAAACAGGAATACCAAGCTAATCATGTCAGGAGAATATCTTTAAATAAAGCATCTTTAATAGTTTTAGTAATACTTGTAATAGCAATATTAATAATACTATTACAATATTATATTACTACTATAAGTAATAGTAATATTTCCATGTACTAAATAAGCAACTGTGAGACTGAAGAAGGAAAGCAGGAAGCAAAGCAGGCAGCTTTATGTCCAGTTGAGATTCACATGCTCTGTAAACAGTTTGATTCCCCTTTTTTCCCCAGTTAATACTTATCTTAAGGATATAATTAGCATTGATAAAATGGTGCCATGTAGAAACTCCATGTTTTTTGAAGTGGTTTTAACATGCATCTCTATTTTCTGATGAAAAATTGATACACTAATGCTGACTGACATCTGTCTAAAAATCAGAGGCTAAGTATGCCTGAATTTAAATTTCTGAGCATAAATCAAAACCTAATCAAGCAAAGAAACTAGCAGTGTCTACTGATAAATAGTATAATCATATTTTAATAATTATGCTTTTGGGGGGAAGACAATATTTTTTCCCCATTAGATATTTTAAATAGTATATTCTAGACATAAATGGCTAAACAAAGTTGGCTGTAAATTATTCCTGTGCACTTTTCTGTGTAGTAAGAACATATTTTAAAGAAATTCTGAGATTTGCAAGTATAACTTTGTGCATTAAAAAGAAAATTATGGGCTATAAATGCTTTCTAGTTTCATGTGTAAAAGTTGCTCTTTCTCCTAAATATTAAATAATACTAGTCTACTTCCTGGTTTGTTTTTTACCCAGTTAATATTTTAAGAGAGTATGGAAAAGGTGATCACTATAGTTTAACCTAAGCACATAGTAAATCCATGCATCTCAAAAAAATGAGCATAAACGATGAGGAATGGCAAGAAATTTTTTTGGTTTTCTTTTCTGTCACGACAAAAGGAGACGCAGGTAATAATTATTAAAATATTTTTATTACCTTAAGAAAAGAGCTACATCAAACTGATTTTGTAAACTTTTGGAATGCATGTGTTGTTTTGCTCTATATGCTGCATCTTCCTCAGAATGTATTGTTCATTGTATGCTTATTTCCTGTCAGTACACTTGCTTATCCAGAATATTTATTATGTATTAGGATATAGCACAGAGTTAACTTTAAAAGGGTAAGATTTTAGAAATGAACTTTGAATTAACTATATTTTGAACTACAATTCTATTTATCAATCCTTATAAGGCATGACTAAAATAAGTACTGACACAGTATTGAGGAAATGTTGCATTAGAACAATTTTAGCATGTTTAAGTACTGAAAGCATGTAAATATTTTGTAAAATTCACCAAGATGAAATTTATATAGTAAATAGGTAAAGGAATTTGCATCTACTTTAGTGATTACTAATGTAATTGGTGGGAAAAAATACTTAATGTGTAGGCACATGCATGGAAAAGAGAAGCTGAAATACAGCATAACTTTTATCTTAAAAAAGCAGATCTACCCAAGTAAATAGGCCAAACAGTACCTGGAAGGTTTCTCTTTCCAAGTACACTTATCATAAGCATATATATACCCATGAAAGTGCCCATCAAATCCTCCAGCAGCAAGGCAGCAACAGTACTGCAGACAAGAACACTAGGAATTCTCATACCACACCTGCCTTTTTGCTGCTTGAATATGCAGCTATTTCTCTCCTCACTGCTTTTTAATTTTTTTCTCCCTTTGGTTTCTGAAATGCTCCTTATAGAAACTTAGAAGGGGGAAGAAGCTTTTCTATGAGCATCAGGTTGCAATAAATGTGTGTATGTGAGAGAGAGTATGTGTGCATACAAAGATGTATCATGGTCATCTTTCAGCATCTGTCTCCTACCTGGGACTCAGAACCTCAGCTTTCAAGGGAAAAGAGCAGGGAGCAAGGTCATGCAAAACATTTCTGTTTATATATTCAAATTACTGGTATTTAGAATAAAGACATTGTCTGATATCAATATTACCAGTTGCTCACTAGGCAGATATTTTTTAACCTTCTCTCAAAAGGTATCGGTATCAGTACCTCTGCATATCAGTAAGTCCAGATGATTGCTCATCAGGACTTAAAAAGGATTCTGCATTTTTTTCTCAGTGTTTTCTAAAATATTTACCACATATTATGAGGTGGGGATTTCTATTTTGTTGTCTTTTTATTGATTTTTTTTTTTTTAAACTTTGTACTCCCAGACCTCTTTTTATTTTCTGCCTTCTGAAAAATATAATAGCCACAAATCCTTGCAGATTGTCTTTGAATTTATGCTTTATAAGAGCAATGCTTTATAGGAAAGATGTAAATATTTCTTTGCCAAATATGCCAAAACCAAGTATTTTTCTTCCAATAATTAGAAACAATACCTATTTATTTTCTACGGCTGAAGGATACACATAGAAACTTTAACATAAAAAAATCATGGATATGATGAATACAGTAAAGCAAGTGTGCCTAATAGAGATTGAAAACAAGAGGAGAGCTGTCTTATTTCTCAGGTAACAGATTTAGGGATAAGCACATATATTTTATTTTTCATCTATCTTTTATCTGCAGTCTAAATCATAGTTTTGATCATTAGGCTAAAAGGAAAAGATTATTTTTGCATAAATGTCCAACTAGGATATTGAAACCCTGCTGTGGAATGCAAAAGAGGTAAAAAAATGCCCCAAATTTCTTTGAATAGTTTAGGTGCTACAGTAGCAATTTTTTTTTCTTTTAATATTTGATCTTTCTTTGTAGCTGTATATAGGCCCTGTTTTCATTTTTGTAAAGCACAGGTTTTCCTTTTTTGTAAGCTGTTCTCCCATAGTGCATCTTAGTTTAATTCATTCTGAGCAAAAGAAACACCCAGGTTCAATCTGGAGACCTCCTTCCAACATAATTTAGCTAGACCTTTTCTTAGTAAAGGTTTTCTGGTTTTCATTTTCACTTCATATTCTCAAATAAAAGATCCTTTGTTGTCTACCATTTGATTGGACTTAATGAAAAACACTCCATTTTAACTTAACAGTATTTCCCTTTGAATTTATTATATTTAAGAACACTGTCAAAAATCAAGCATTTAATCTCAGGTTTTTATACTTAAAATTATATTGCTATCATATGGTTCAATGAGGTGATGTAGAAAATATATTGAATAGATTTCAAAAAGAAAAGTGAAAAACTAGCCTCATTTTAATATGAAACTAAATACTATGCCTAATGTGCAGATTGGGTATGGTAGTTGACTTTAAAGACTAACATGTGACAGGGTGCCAACAGCTGAATTGTGCAGTATTGACTAAATGAGGTTCACTGATTTGTATTGAGGCTAATATCTTCTTTAAACAATTCCGTGTAAATTGTGCGTATAAAGTCATTGGAAGCTATTTCTCAGGACAGCCTCGCTGGCTAGCTACCTGCTGGAGTGAGGAAGATAATCAATAGAAAGAAATAGAGCTGAGCATGAGACTAGGAAGCTTCAGAGCAGTTAGTGCTGATAAAAGTAGATGATGTCAATATTTGGGAATAACACAACTCTAGGATAACAGACAAAAGAGAAGTGCATATGTTGTAGAGTGTTCAAACAGGGGCAGAATTAATGCATAAGTGGCAGATGTTGCCCCAGGCTGCAAAAAAGACATTATTTATTCCAGGTATTGTTAAATTCCTAGTGATACACTGCTGCTCAATATAGTATATTAAAATTATATCTAGCAATGAGAGAACTGGAATACTTTTTACATGAGTCAAAATTCTAAGATATAAAGAAGCTGATGTACTCTGTTGACACAGAGAATTTTCCACACGACTCCTTGACCTCATAAGGACGATCCTCTGTCAGAACAGAATCCTGCAAAAACAGTGCTCAGTGGTATCTAATTAAATGAATACTTAGAACTCGTATTTAAAAGAGTAACAAAACCAAAATGCAATAGCACATTTTACCAGAAAACAATCCTTTGCCTGTAAAGATGTTGACATCCTTGAGTCCACCCTTTTCCCCCTCCCTTTTTTTTGTGTTTAAGGATTATTGAAACAAAAAATTCCCAATGCTCATTCAAATTTATAATATGGTGAATGTTTCTAGCCATGGTGTCTTTATTGGTAGTGAAATATTGGTATATTTTTGCTAATTTAATAGTAGAAATCAGTTTTCCTCTTGCTGTCAGGCGATGAATTTTTGTTCTTCTATGCTGATCTCTCTGTTGATGTATTATGACATAGTCTGTCAACATGAACAGATACGTGAAAAGGAGATTGGGTGACTGAGACGTGCAACCTGAATATGGCTCCTCTTCAATTTTTAGTGTATCATCATGTTTGGATGCAGTCAGTAGAAACGTATGATTTTTTCAAAAGAAGGCTATTATTTTGATGTAATTTAAGAAAAACCAAAACAGGTGGACTGTGACAAGGTCCTAAAAGAAGAATGAATGAGGTAACTCCAAAACATAGGCATGCAAACTTAAAATACTTTCACGTCTGAGTTATAGCCTTTTAAAACTAGCATTTGCAAAGCACAAAAGTTTTTGTGTAAGACGAACCAATCCAGGCTTATCTGATTATTAAATATTGCTATCTTTTCTTAAAAAAAAAAATTAAATAATTCCAAAAGCTTTACATGGTTTGTTGTCACAGATGTTTTTATTGTTTGGTGTTAGATATCTGGATTACATCAAGTAGGTGATTACTATGTCAGATAAAAAGGTCAAGTTCCATACTTTTTATTTCAAACCATCATAAAGAAACCTCTCTATAATGACACACTTGTCTATACTGTAGATCTACCTGTACTCATATTTAAAAAAAGGCTTCTATCTGATACATTGTTTAACATGAGAGAATTTCATATTTTGATAGTTAACAATTGTCAATATTCATGCTTAAGAGAAATACCTGTGTTCTGAAATAATTCATTTTTCAAAGCAAACTTCTTATTAAAAGATCAGATTTTACCATTAAAACTATACAATTTATTGCAATAAAAGTTGTTATTTTTAGAGTGATATGCCATAAAAACCTTCTTAAGACATTTTTTTTCAGGTTTCCCTTCTTTAGTTGTCAGACATGGTATCATTCCATCCCAAAATAACAAGAATTCATAAGGTTGCTGTCTAAGACTTAACTCTAAGAAAATCTTCATTTCAAATAAGCATGCATTTTGATTTGGGACATAGTCAAAAATCTTTAAAGATATATACATCAACTAATTTGTTAATCTTGTGCCACTTTTAGCATTTGTCACACATATAGACCAGGAAATTGGCTCCATCTCATTCTAGCTCTGTGTTGAATTAAAAACCTCTACTGCAAAGAAGAGCATGATGTGGGGAAAGAATAAATTTAGTTCTTTCCTTAGTAATGCACATATATTTCCATACATTTCACATCCTAAGGGAGCCTGTGAACGCATTCAATAAATACAAAACTGTAATTCCAGGAAAAAAGAATTTTTATATTATAAATTTCACATAGTACTTTGTTCTTAAAAGATCTGAAATTACAAATGTCTTTATGTTTTTATTCTCGAATAAAACGCAGGATACAGAAAAAAAAAGAAAAAAAGGAGAAGGCATTGAATTTTAGGTTCATCAGTATTTTTGAGGATATTAGGTGACTTAGAACAAAATAATATCTATTCTACAATGGAGCTTGTAAATTAAGAAAACTGTGTCCAGCCCAACTAGTTCTTCCTTACATATACTGAAATCAAAATCATATATGTAAGCATTTATATCAAACGATTGCCTATCTTCACCTTATATATTAAGGTCAGTGAAAAGAGCAGTTTATGGATAAAGGGCAATAATAAAGAGGTAGCCTTTAAACATGATTAGTTGGTGTCTATTAAAGATGTGTTAAGATGAAATATATACTGCAGGTGAAGGAAATTACTAACTCCTTCTAGGATGAGGGACTTGCTGTATGTGTATTTCACTATACCTTTCAAATATTTGTGAATTTGACTGCATTCTGAGGAGACAGAGCAATGTGGTAGATTTATGAGGGTCTGACGGAAACAGGGCTAGGAAAGATTATGGCATACTTGTTTAGAAAAACTGAGAACTGAAGGTTCCTGATTTACACTGACATATATCTAGATGAAACTATAGTTTGCAAATTGCCTAGAGGAGTTATCTTTTATTAAGTGTTTGATGGGTATAGAAATGAACATATCTATTCTATAACAGTCTAGGAATGCCAAGGCAATATTTGCAAATACTGTTTTCATGTTCTTAGATTTTCTTAAATATTTTCATTTTTATGGTCATCTCACCCAACCCTGTGCTGAGCTCCTGTGCCTACCTTACAAGCCACATGGTTAGAGTATTGTTGCATTATTTTGAATTCTTGAGATAGCATTGTGCTGAAATGTTCCCTGCATTGCAGGACTAGGAGAGATCAAACCACAGCTTAGGCACTTTTTACCTTTTTCAACAGCTTACCAACATATTTGACACTTTCTGCATCCTAACAGTTAGAAAAAGGTGTTAAAATCCCCAACATTCACAGTTAAGGCATTTCCAAAGGCTTTCAAGTTTGCCACTAGATTGTGATTACACATGTTTAGTTTGAAATTAGGCAAGGAGTTACAGACAAAGCATGCAGTTTTACCAAGCACTGTGAGATTTCTTGCAAAGAAAGCCTGAAAGACTGGTAAGTTTTCTAATCAGATAATTTTTCCTTGTTTTATTCTGACTGATACAAGATAGATGACTTGTCTAGGAGGAGGTGAGGGGCAGGTGGGATTTTCACTGTAATTTTTGGTACATTAACTTCCTCTTTCTTGAGGATATGCTACTTTTTAATTTTATTTTAAATCATTATTATCATAGGGAAAATCTATTAGTCACTACAATCCTACTTTCATAATTCATTTTATTAATGCAATTAAAATTGGTGTTTACTGATGCTTTAGCAGCAAAATTATGAATTTAATATCAATTTAACAATGGATGATGCTATGCATTCTAGTTCTGTCAGCATTTTTTCAAGCCTGGTGAATGCATTATACAAACATTAGGCAACATTTTACATAACAATCTACCTATTAAATGGGAAGTTTTGTCAGACTTGTATGTGCAGTTGGTCACCAATTATGTATATAAATTTTTTTCCACAAAGGTGTGGAAACAGGATTAAAATGTTTTAAAGATTTAAAGGCTTCTAATAATGACATAGCAAGCACTCTCTGTTAGTGTAAGCTTTTGATCAGCAACAGCAAAAATAAAGTTTATGACCAGACAATTATTTGTACTTTCATTACAAATATATGTTCAGTGCATTGATAGCATTAACAATTTTTTTCTGTCATAGCATTAGAAGAAGAGCTGTACATTTGTGATAAACAACATGCACTGACCCATTTTCATCCGTAACTTGCATGGTTTTCTTAAATCATTAACTTATCAGATCTGAGCAGGGATGTCTGGATCTTTCTGGATGGTCCCTAGTATAATATAATGTGTACTGGAATATAAGGAAATAATTGGCACTTGTTACTTATAAGCAGCACTTGTTAGCATAGGCTTTCTAGCCTGCCAACAAGCAATTAACCTCAGCATCAGTCAATCACCTTTTCCTAGTTAACTCACATTACACTTTGAGGACAGCTGCCATCTTCTTGTGGAAAAATACATGTAACTCTGCCCCTGACTGTCATGTGAGTTTTAGACCAGTGTAACTTTATTCTATCCAAAAGACTTAGAGCTTTCTAAATAGTAGGGTAATCAAGAAAATTATTTTTCTTCCATGACTGTAAATTAGGAGTAAGTGTACCTAATTCATTGGTGCTGCATCTGTTTAAAACTGTGGCACCAAAATTGGAATCAATCTTTTCTTTCTGTACCTAAGAGGTGAAAGTGTAGTACTGTACAGAAGTCAATCAATGCAATGATGTTGCTTAGCAATGTAAATGCAAAAGAGTAGATTGCTGATGCCAAGAAATTTGCACCCACATATTGCACCTGTCAGTAAATGGGAGTTTGCATTGCAACTGCACTGCAGTGTGGAATTAATGCCCTAATTAGAGACTTTTTCATCTCTATTAGGAATGCCTGACAAGACAATATGGTGAGGTTTTTTATCAGCTCATCATTGCTATGGGTGGCAGAAGTAACTGGTTTTGTTCTTTTTAGCTCTTTTTGTTAGGTTGGTTGTTTTTTTTAAGACATAGCAAACACTTTAAATCAATTTTTGATAGGAATAGATGACCAGAAGAGAATTTCTGTGTGTTATTTGTGTAGAAGAGAGAGGTTGACGGTGGGTTAATAAAACTGTTTTTTCCCATTTCCCTACATGTAAGCATGATTTTCTTGGAAGAAAGGTATGGAAGAACTGAACTGTGATTTAAAGCACATCATTTTATTTCAATAGCAGGAAGCAACTTCCATAAATGACAACTTTTTTTCTTTTGATAACTCCAGTAAAATACAGAGATGACACCTGTATGAAGCATTATTTTTAGAAAGAGGGACTGGGACACTTCTTCTCCCTTGACTATCAAAATGACATATAAATATCATTTCTTTTACTTTTTCTGTGAGTTTTGTGACTTGTGCCTTGGTGTGTGACTGCGATGTGCTTTTTTTGTTGACAGATGTGAATAAGGTATAGAGAGCACTAAATAAAAGCATGCCTGGTCCAAATAGGCAGCAATATGCAGCAGAACTTAAGGGAAAAAAAAAATTCAAACCAAACCAAAAACCCCAACCAAACACAAAAGCTTCTGGAAAAAAAAAACAAACCCAAAAAAACCCCCAAACCCACCCAACCAACAAACTAAAAAAAAAAAAAGAAACAAACCGAAAAAAAGATTTACTGTAGACTTACTTCTTCCTGGTCAGTATGTTAGGGAATAAACTGAAAAATATGGAGTATTTTTCCAGTGACTGATGAGAACAAAAAGGAGCGAGATGAGGCCTGTAAGGTATTTTAACAGTTCTTAAGAGTTTTACATATTCAATTCAGAATAAATCTTCAATTATGAATGGCTGTCTATCCAGCTCAGGTAAGATAACCATAGGAGTTTCTTTTTAGTTTTACAGAAGTTTTGTTATTATTGCTTAACATTTTCCATGTTTTGCTGACAGGAATTCTTTGGGGAATGTTTAAAGAGTGGACTTTTTAGTGGATTTCTTTGGGGTATTCTTTTCAAATAGTCACTGTTGAAATCATCCTGAGGCATACTTGGATCTTAAGTCACTTTACACTGTATTAAGTCACCCTGTAAAGTTCCTACCAGTAGCTGGGAATTACCTTAGTGATATTAATCCCTTTTCAAATATAAAACCATCTATTGGTGAAACAGTCTTATGATAATAAAATATAACTTGGTTTAACTTGGTTCTTGATATTATATTTTCTTCTAACTATATCTTTGGTATATATAACTACGATCTTCATCTTGCCCTAAGCTTCTGATCACTTTTCTCAGGACCAGAATTTACATTCCCAGAGCAATCCCTACCCTCTTTTACCAGTTCCCTATTTAAATTAGTTAAAATTTTAATTAAAATTAGATTAAACACCCTGGCTGAGTTGAGTAAGGAGGTGGCCCCACAAGCAGCTTCACTGTCAGCTCTGAAGGAGCAGTAACCTCCATCTGGGCTGTGACATTAAGCTAGAATAGACTGGCACTGCTTCCTTTAGTAGCTGGCACTCTTATGGTTAGAAAGCACAGTCAGGCTACACTTACACAAAGTATAAACTCATGCCAATGTGGGAACACAAGATATTGCAGAACCATAAAACAATTTTTTTTCTTTTTTAAATGTTAAGTAAACCTCATGGTGCAACTGGTAGAATAGGAAACTATGGGAAGTTTTTTTACATGTAACTAATATATGCCTCAAGAGAGCAAAATGTTTTTGTCTGTGTTTCTGCTTAAACTATTAAGCACACAACTGGAAAAGTTCTTAAAAGGAAACTGGATTATTTGGATTAAAATATTTTTTAGTAGTCTGATAATTATGTAAGAACATGAAGAAATGTGAGGGGAAATAGAACCATGTGAAGCAGAAGGAAGTGCACTCACTGGTAAAAATGAGGTGAGAAAATGTTGTGTTTTGGTATAAAACATGTTTTCTGGTAGTACTTTTGCTGAAATCAGCATTATGAAGTAGACCTATGATGATCATTAGTTACGTAAACTCATAATGCAAACTTGTAGTGTGTTGCAAGCCTGGTAAATTTAACTTTGGTTTTTTAGACTGACTGGTGATTTTACTCATATTTAACATGATAGATGACAGGGAGAGTAGGACAATTCTTTCTTTGTTTTGCCTCAATAACTGTTCTACTGCCTTTTTTGACTATTGGTTTAGAGAATCGTTTTGGCCATTTAATTTGTATCTTCAGTATGTTCATGCTTTGCCTCTTGTTGCTTTCAAGTTTTGCCTCTTGGTTATTAAGACCAGCCATAAAAATCCATTTTAAATGGTGACTTAAGAAATGTATCCTTGTCAATAAATGTGAATTTGTAGCCATAGTCATCTTTGATGATTAAAATATATGGTTGCAAAACATAAAATGGTATTAATTATTCAGTCTAAGTACTCTATTCTGATACCTTTTTTTGTACTTACAAAACCATTTTCTTTTTCTAGGTATCTTTTTAGTGCTGAAATGGACACACTAATTGTGAACCATGTGGTAAGGAGCTCCTTCTGAAATGTGCAGTGGCATATTTACGGGGATGTAGCAGGTTACTTTAAAGCTTCTTTTGCCTGTAACCAGGTGAACAAACCTTGCAAGCCACAATGCCAGCTCGAGATCCAGCCCAGCACGTAACAGCAGCACTGAAACAGCCCCCACCACTAGGCAAGGGACAGAAAGGAGATGGTGACCTGCAACGGGATGAGAGACCTCGCTTACCAGCATTTGCTCACAGTTTTGCTTCTGGCAACTAACATTTCCATTTTTCTCAAAGCTTCTACATCTGTGTCATCAGACAAAGCCCCATGAGTGGTGGCAGTGCAAACTGTAGCCTTCATGTTCAAGTTTGAAGAGAAAAAGTTATTTACATGTCTAAGTCCCAGAACCAGCTGCTCAGAGGTCACTCTTTGTTGCCCACTGCTATGAACCATTAAGGCTTCCGAAAGCTCTGAAAGGAACGGGACATATTATGGGGCAGAAAAGTCTTACTGTTTTAAATTTGTTTAAATTCTATTTCATTGTATTATATGATTTTTGTCCTACCAGAAGAACATGGAAGATGGGATGTTTCTGTCATTATTTGCATGAATGACTATTTAAATTGACTGTCAGACCTTGCAGGACAAATCTTTGGCCCTTCTTAAGATTGTTTTAAACTGAAGGAGGTTATCTTTTAATTGATTAGGACTTTCGACTATTTTTAAAGGAAAATTATTGATTGATGCAATGACTTTTACTGTTTTATCACCCTTCTGCCTCAGTATTTATGTATGTTTTTCGTTACAAATTTAGGTAAATGTTTAACTATGTGTTTTAATGTTTTCCTGGTTTTTTTTTTCCTTTCCTATTCTAGAAATGTTTTCCAGAATCAAACCCTTGAATTTAGTGACAATTAGTACAATTTCCAGACATATCAGTAAGAGTTTCTGTACTAAGTGTGGGAATGTAGATGTTAAGAGGAAGCACAAATAATGACTTTCTTTTTCCATTCACAGAGGAAGCACTAAGACATCAAGCTTATTCAACAGAAATGAATAAATGCAGCCTGGAAAGTTATTATTTTTCCAAACTGTGAGAATATCTCTGAAATAATAAAGATAACATAAAACAAAAACATGGAAAATTTGTCTAATTTTCTTGCAAAAAATAATAGGAAACAAAAAAGGGTATGTCACAGTGAAGAAAATCTTCAGGCAGGGAAAGAAAAGATTTGTTTGACAGTATTAGGGTAGCTTGAAAGAATGATCCAGGGCCTGTTCTTTTCTGCTACCTCAGAATTGTCTTGGATATTTAATTTTAGTTTCCCTGTCTACAAATAGAAGATGATAATGCCCTTTTTGGCAGTGTTGTGCAGTCTTTTGAAATTTCACAATGAAAGAGAAAATTTTCATGGGGTATTTAAAATTGCCTGTTGGACCTCATGATTTTAAAATAAAAGTTTGGACTATACATCCTGGAGGAGATGCCTCTCTAGGGCAGTGTAGGCAATGTTTAAGCAGGGTGACTTTTGGTTTTGTTTTGGATTTTTTGGGGTTTTTTTTTTTACCCTTTTAAACTGTTTAATGGACTGTTTCTTGGTATCCTCTCTGGAACATGCAGGTCCCTAGAGACTGATAGAAATGAGGGTTGCTCTGAATAAAAAAGCCTTCTTTAGGAGATCCCATCATCATCAGAATTCTGTCATCCTCACACAATACTTGAAATTAGTATGGCCCATATCTTGTATTTCAGCTACTAAACTTTCAGCAACATTTTGTCTGGCTAACATCTTAAATGCCATGGCTTTCCCATTAGATAAGCAGGCAGATTTCATTACTATTTCTTGACAGAACAAGATTAAAAAAAAAAAAAAAAAAAAGAAAAAGGCTTGTGTTGTGAATCTCCTGTAGAGAAATTTGGTGACAGAAACAGAATTGTTGCTATATGGCTGAACATATTTTATGATGCAGAAAAGGAAATTAGCCAGAAATTAATGGAATCTGTATAAAACCTATATAAATATAAAATACAGCAAGCAAATGGCCTCACCACAGTTCATTCTGGCAGTACCAATCATGTATGTTCTGACAATGGGCAAGGAGTGTGCTTAGGATGGCGTGTCCCCTGAGCCCTGCCCCATGTTGCCAGCCTTTAGCTCTGCTCTAGTGTGGCTGGTTGTCACCACAGAGCTATGCAGTGGGACTGTGAAGGAGATTTGTCCTCTGGCACATCCTATAACATGAGTGTAGCTATGTGCTCTTGCTGGCTTGAAATGTGTCCTGGCCTGGAACAAGGGACCAAATTTTTTAAGGCTGGAGACATAAAAAGCCTCATATTTTGACTCCTGTCTGAAGCTTTCAGCACTTAGGATAGGAAAGGCTATTAACAAACCAGATACAGAATGAAGATGTTTTATCATTATATTAAAAGTAAGAATGCAACATTTTCTCTTTAGGTTATCAGTGAAGGGACAACAGTGTCTGTTACCTGCAGTTTTGCCTGTGGTAGGTGGCAGTTCACAGCTGAAGCACAGGTGTATGAAATGCTTGTCCTTTATCACTGACGTGCTCACAAGTTGCCACCAAATGTACCAGGCTCTACTCTAACAGAAAAAAAACCATAATTACTCTATGATAAAAATGGATGTGCTGTAATTGTTGGTGAATTAAAGACTCAAAAAGAGATTAACCTTTGATAACAATTTGTTATCTGTCTTTAATTAAACACAGAGTGATTTAAATAAATAGGAACATCTTTAGGGCTTATGTTTTATTTGTGAAAATGACTAATTTGTGTATGTTGTTATTTCAAGTTACTTTAACTGCTTCACTTGCATAAGTTCAAGAAGCAGAATTTCATTCCATCTGGTGATTATTTGCTTTCATTAATCATACAGTCAGAAAACATAGAATTAAAAAAATAATTACTGAAAACCTGATTGAACGTAATAGAGAAATTTAAGTGACTTAATGTGTCCATATGGAACCTGAAAATTTCAACACATTTCAAAAAATGAGTAGAGAAGAGAGTCAGTGAGCTACAAATGCTGTAATTTCCTCAAAAAGCCCATCTTTCCTGGCACTTCAACTAGTTTATATATCAAGAGCAGATGTATATTAACTGCTTTTAAAGATATTTTAGTTTTTTTACAATTTAAATTAATTTAAAAATTAATATATTATGTGTGCTACTGAGATTGAAGCTGTTTACTTTCACTGCACTGTGAATCTCTAACCCATGTTAAATACACTAGGAGACCTAGTATGTTAATTTGAGGATCAAAAAATGTTTCCAATTGGTTATATTAGTTCTGTCAGTAAAACAATTTTAGACTTAAGGAGGTGTAAGAATCACCTGAGGCAGAGGTATGTTAAATCTTTTACAGGTTTGGTACTTCCCAAATCATGAGTACTATCATTCTGATACCCTTGAAAACCACTAAGCTGACTTGCAGACCATTGCCCTCTAGCAGAAAATTACTCAGAAGCCTCACTAGAGCAACAGCAAGCCTACAAGTGTGCCTCTCTACAGTGGGACATGACCACCCTGTCTCCTGTCTTAGACATGAAAGACATATAATAAAAAATAATAACAATAATAAAACCAATAACAATAATAAATATCTAATACCTAATAAATAAAAAGTCTTAATAATTTGGCATCTATCTAATATACTGAAATCCAGAATTATTAATGCTGGCACAAGGTATCAGATAGCATCACAAAAGAGTGATTTTTGCTGTATTGTTACAGATGTTCCAGCTATGCAAACAACAGGTTGCAGTGCTATACTTTTAAATCTCCACTGGTATGAGAATGTGCACATGTGCACAGCAGATCACTGGTTATTGCAGTAAAGGCAGTCTCTGCTTCTGCTGTATATTTTCCCAACTGATATGCTCTTTCTTTTATTTTTTTTTTTTTTTTTTTTTGAGGTTGTCATATGGTATAACACTTTTACTAGTTGACTCCTCCTACTTTTCTTCAAACCACATCCTGATTTTTGGCCTCAGAAACTAAACATATGCACAGCTTGCAGAACAACACATGATATTGTTTCTGTATAACATCATACCAGCTGGGATATAAATTCTTACAGACAATTTTATGTGAATGAAAAATACCTACATTATGACATTTTCCATAGTTGTGCAATACATACCACAGTAGTGCATATGGTTTAGAGTCAGAGATCCTCACTTACAATTATAACAAAAGTCTCAAGTCAGGCCACAGATCTTCAGACAATGTAATTTTGAATAAATCATCCTAATTTATTTCTATTTTATTTCTTGCTTCTTCTATTCTGTTTTGGATTTCTGAAATCCTGCTTAACTAGTTTGTGGGCTTTAAATTTTATCCATTTCATTCATTTGGTATCAAGTCCAATAAAATTATCATTTAACTGAGGAATAGGTAATTTGTGATGTAATTTTAACTTGCATCATGATTTGAAGATATATATGCCAATAGGTATGATTCCTCATTTTTGGGCAATATATTCCACGTTTATTTTCATCAGTAAAAAACTATTTTGTTTCTGTTTTTTCAGTGTTGTTTGTTTGTTTATTTATTTATTTATTTATTTGGGGTGATAGTGGAAGTCATTGGGTGGTTGTTACATTATCCTTCAGGATAAAGAATCTGCATGTGAGGGTTTTCTCCAATGATCTATAAGCTTTAATCAAGTCACACTCAGCCCTCTTTTTTGATGATTAAAGACACTGAGTTTATGCTTTCACAGCAAATAATTTTCTTTTGCTCTCAAATTAATTTTAAATGCAATTTTGTGAACTCTCTGTCTTTTTCCCCACCATTCTCATTAAAATATGGACAACAAACCTGTTGGGAATTATTCCAACAATTGCATCAGGATTCAAGGATTATGTTAATGGTGGGAGCTCATGTTGGGTTGCTGGTCTACTATGGCCCCTAATCCTTGTAGAGTCAAGGCACTCCATGTCACTGTACCCCATTTGTGGGGGGTGAAATCCATTTGTATTGTGTTTAACTATGAATTCATCTCTTCTAAGATGCTCATTTCTTGCAACGGATCTAGCTGATAAGGAGATCTCTTCCTTGGTTTCATAATTATGTACTCTCTGAGTAATCTTTCTGTCATCCTTAGATCCTTAGCATGGTAATTTGTACTTGCACCTCTGGGTCACTGCTGGGAATACTGAATAGCACTGGGCCTAGTAAAGATGCCTGCTAGATTCAACTAGAAAAAATTCGATATTAATTTTCTTTTAAATGTATCTTTTGATGATCTTCTAGCCAGCTCTTGATTGAAATTGTGTACATTGATGCTATGTAGCAGATCTTTTATTTTCGTAATAAAATTATCATACAGCATTTACAAACTTCTATTATGCATTTATCTATTAAACAAAAAGAAGGAAAGCATCCAATGGGCAGGTGAAAAAAATCTGTTTGCCACATAGCAGACAAAACACTCAGGATTAATATTCTTCAATTTTCTCTGCACATGTAACTTCATTTCAAAACATTTCATATATAAATAATACTGTTCATCTTTCAGAACTGGAAGGATTCTGACTTGCCTGACATATCTATCTCAAAATGTGCAAGGGCTTTCTGAATTTATTGAAACCACCTCTGAGAAGCTTACAGGACTGATGCCAGACACTGGTGCATGTACTTTCTTCTGCTGTATTTAAGATGTTTTGCCAACAGTTTGTCTCTCAGATTATGCTTAATAATTTGCCACAAAACCCAAATTCATAAAACTAAATAAATATTTTTAACTAATTCTTAATCCACCTTTTGGCAGACCTTATTTTCATTTCTGTAAAAGCAACAATACTGCATCTATTACATTGATAGATAAAGGTTCATCCAGAATCCTCCCAAAACTTAGGCATTGTCATAGCTTCCCTCCTTCTCACCCCACAGCATTTAAGGTTAACGTGCCTGAAAGGTGTTTGCATTTTTCCAAGTGAAGAAAAAGAAGGGAGTGAACTTTAAAATGAGTCAACTAATTTAAAATATCTCCCTTTCTTCCTTTGGATCCTTCTCTCATCCGGAAGAATGTTTTGGTGAAATTTATTAGAAAGAAATTTCCAAGCAGTTTATTCTTTTTAAAGCAAATCTAAAGCTTTTGGATTTATTGGACTTTTCTGTCTTTGTGTAAGTTGAATATCACAGCTAATAGCACAGTAATAATTACATGTCATTTTCTTCATCCTCTTTGTGCACTGCCAATCTGCAAAGGTGTCTCATTTCACACATCATTTGTGACGTCCTCTGGTAATACCACATATTTTGGGGAATAGCTGGTGAATGCAGTCATAAATCTCCATTTTGAGATGTCTAGTTCCAGATTCTGGACCCCATTCTATAATTATTCAAAGCAAAGCATTCTTGGTGAAGTCAAAGGGCCAACAAGACTAAGCTCAGATCCTAAGAGAAGGAGTAGAGGTAACTAAACTAAAGTTCAGGACTGCAGGATTTCCCAGTCCTTTAGCCGAGCTGCAGCGGTCACAGCCCAGGGTAGGAAAGAGGATTTCCCTATTTGTCTGCATCTAGTGACCCTCAGGGTCACTGCAACTGATGGGAATTGGGGTTGATGTGATACTCTGGACAGTCTGCCCACATCATGGAGAGAAAGGAAGCTATTCTGATGGTCCTGTTCCGTTCAAGACAGCTAGTACAAAGGAACACTGTTAATTCCTACCGAGGCAAAGCAACTACAATTCAACAGTGATCCAGACCTGATTTCAACACAGAGACAGCCTGTGAAATTGAAAAACAGGAATAAACCAAAAAGTACTGAATGTGTCTGAGAAATCTTATCAATCCTGGCAGGATATTTATTGCTCACTGATGACTGAGAATCTCATCTTGCTCAGAGACTGGTTGTGTGTTACTAATGGAGCAAAAATGTGGGGTGAGCAAAGAATGACAGTCTAGGGCTGATTACTCTGATGTCATGCTTAGGGAAAAGCAGCCAGAAATGTGCAACTCATTCTGCTTAAGAACCAAAGGCACCTAATTACAATCTCATTTTGTTAAAACACAGTGCTAATGACTTTCTTGTGCAGTAGCTGGATACCATATCAACTGCCATATAAGCTAAGTTTTTCCATTTTAACAGTCCCAGTTATGGTATTTGATTGCCTGTGCATAAACATTCACCAGTTGTTGCTGTGTGTCACTGGAGAGGAGGGATGCAGCAGTTTACACTAGGCAGTGAAAGTGAAAGGAGTAGCTGACAGATAAACTTTCTGCTAAGATGTCCTCACTTTAGAAGAGCTGTTTGAAGCAACTTATAAAACATGGTCTGTTAAAAATCCAACCATTTTTCTTCAGGTCAGATTATTCTGTGGTGCATCAGCAAAAATTAAACCCCATTCTCTCTTGTAATCTCCTCTTCTTTTTAATTTTTGTAATCTATTTTTTTGCTGGCACTCAGGTGCTTGTATCTTTGATTTTTTTTTTTTTTTTATTTAGATGGCTTCTGTATATTTTCTACAAGTTTTGCACCATCTTCCAAAACTTTCCTATGAAATGTATATATACACATTTTTAGAGCTCCTACTACTCGCTTTTGTTAAGGGTTGCTTCTATTATCTTCCAAGCATTCTTCTGAGAGTGAATGTATTGTTAAATATGAAGGGTACCTTGTTTTGCTCCCTACATATTCATTTCCTTCAATGGATCCTGAGTTAAGTATGTGCATGTATAATATGCATTGACATTTGTTATTATTTGATCTCATTCTGTAAAATCCTCTTCAACAAATTCTACACATTTAATCGGTTAATTACAGTAAAGTCTCTTCTATTAAATATTTATCTGAACGGAATTCTCTGAAAATACAGAAATGAAGATAGATTTCTAAGTAGCTGTGGGTTTTTGGGACACAATAAGGACAAACTACATACCAAACCACATTTTTCACATGGCATTAAATGGCTTTAGATTTTGATAAGTTTGGTTTTCTCCTATATGGCTGATGCAATCTATTACATGTGTAATTGTATTTCTCAGTATGTTCTTTCTTCAAATGTGAATTGCATTAATTCTTTCACTGTGGTTGGTCCTGTGACAGTGCCCATCCCTCTAAATCTATGTAGCTGGTATTTTCTCCAGGTTCATAGTTCTTGTCTCTCCAGGTCTCTGCCACTTGTTTTCAATAACCTTTCATATGAAGCAGTGTTACTCTAAGTTTTTGTGTCAAAAATCAGATAGGATCTCAAGAAAACAATGTGTGTTTAAAGCTTTTCACGGTCAGGTGATATTCAGAAGAGAGAAAAGCCTGTAATTATTATTTTTAAGGAGCATGGAGGCCAGCCAGAGTTGAAATAGGAGCATTTCCAATGCATCCTGAAGAAGCAAAAGGGGCAATAATAAAACCAAATTTACCCTATTAAGAGAAACATTTTTGGAAGGATGGACTCATTAGCTATGTGCTGGGGGCCAAGTCATTTTCTATTTCTTTCTCATTACTTCCAGGCCATGACCACGTTCTAGCTATATTCCAGATCAAAACACTACCTGGGAATATTAGTAAGCTGAAAAAGAAACCTGTAAAATAGTTATGGTCCCAATATTAGTATGAAATTCAGGACCATGATCTTTTCACTGCACCAGTAAAAAGTTATGTCAGTTGTAATTTTTGCTTCTTGGAGATGCCCAGCATTCAAAGAACTCTCCACAAGTTCACATTCAGTTCTGCTGAATTAAAAAATCAGCAGGAAAAGGCACTGATGAGATCAGTTTTCATGGGTTGCTTGGGGAAGAGAATCAAGAAGCCAGCCCACTCCCCAGTCTCTGCTAAGTCCTGTTTTGGGTGCAGGTTAACTCACGTGATTTGGCACCAGTCACTAAGTTACTTGCCAGCTGTGTGTATTTAGTGTATCAGGTACCACTGCTGTCTCCTCCTTTCCTAACTCTCCTAAAGAGTCAGCTGGTGACTGGACACCAGAGGGATTCTCCAGCCTCTGTCCTCAGGATCAGGGCAACAAAGCAAGGGCAAGCTGTAACACATCACTGCTCTTACTCCTCCCAGTGTTGTAAATTAAAACAAGAATATGAAAAACCCATATGATTTCATCCCTTAGACCACAAATGAAGCTGAGTCAGCAAGTGGCGAAGAAAACTACATGTATTTATAGTGAATGAGCAATTATTTCTTTTTCATGAAATGTTTGTAGCTAATCAACTCAAATATCTGCCCATCTAATAAATACAAGCTGCATACAATCCTGCCAAAAAACTGCACTTGGATGGTATATTTGGCAGTGATGAACTGCTCTCAAAGCATATTCAGTGTTCACTGTTTGAGTCAATAAGCTGAGACCTGAGTAAGATTAAAAAATTATTTTGATTTTTTTTTTATACTATATGTCACTTTTATTCATAACCATGTTCAGTTCCTCTGATTTCTGTAGCTGTAATGGTGACAGGCACTGAATCCAAAGCTAAGCACTTAACTATTTCTTTCCATATAACCTAACTTTTTCATATGTCCTAATTATGCTCCTTGTTTTTTTTTTTCTTCCCTCACCTTTTTAGCCATATCAAATGGATTCAGATTTCAGTTTGAAATTCTATGAAATCTAGCAATCAAATTTTAATTACAATTTAACCTAAACTCTAAGCACATCCTCTGAGTATTTTTTGTTGTTCATTGTAACAACAACAACAATAATAATAAATTTATATACTTCATTGAAATGTCTGACTTCAATATAAATATATATTTTTACACAGTTAAAAAATATGTCTCTGTGTACAACACTATGATAAATACAATTATGCTTTCAAAGGAGATTTTTAGGAGAATATCATATCAAAACTAGATTTGCTCCCATTTGATATTGATTACTTATTTTCTGCCTTGGAACACACACCACAGTCCACTCAAACTCTGAATGCTTTCAGTTTAATCACTTTATACTGCTCCATCCTGTCCTTCCTTCAGGATCTTTACAGAAATGTAGGTAGCCAGACACAAAAATTCAGAGAGCAAAGTTGGGAAGAGTAATTTCTACTGACATTAACTTCCCATGAATTTCAACACAGAGGTTTTTCCATGTAACTCCCATTAAAATTAATGTGAATCATGTGACTCAGATCTCTGCATACTGAGCAGTTTCCTTAGTGTACTGAAGAGTCTGCATCTAGTTTCCGAGTCCCTAAACAAAATGATGGAGGCTCAGTGACAGCATATCACTCAAAAATCTCATATATTTAGTCTATTATAAAGCTTAGAAGAAACATTTGTAAAAGCAGCTTTAGCATCAGAAGTCAGAAACCCCATGGAAAGTTTAATTCAGAATTTTTGATATGGTTTGCATAAAGTCTGATAAAACAGACTACTATACTTGCAATTTACTCTGCGACTATATAATTTCTAACTTAAATAGCCACAAGGAATGCAATAAATGAAACATTTTTCAAAACAATGGTTTAGTCTTCATCTTTCTTTTTAATAATTTAGACTTATTTTAAATGATAGCCTATTACTAGATCATTAATATAAGAATTATTTTTAAATGAGACTTCAAGGAAAGGTTGAATAAGCTACAGTAAGACTAGGCAGAAGCTGATGGGACAACTTTCAAAAAAATAATGCAATATTTATGATGTTATGCCCAAGCAATTTGAAAACAAATGCTATCATTTACCTTTGAATTATAGATATATATTTTTTTTATGTCAATATTTAGAAGTCCACTGACTTAATAGGAAGCTGTATTAGCATAAGGACAAGTGCAGATAATATAGTGGAATAAATGGATGTTCTGAGTGTCTAAGTGGCACACAGAGGATGTCAAGATTTTCCAAATGCTCTCTGAATTTGTAGAACACCCCAATTCCTTCTGTTCTTCCTCTTCCTTCTTTTTGCTCCTTCACTTCATGCCAGGTTGCCTTCTGCCTTTGCACACCACTCACTAACTCCTGTGAAATTTTGAATTTCCTTATGTATCACTGATCTTCAAGAAAGGCCTCCAGTTGAATTCTCTTCAGGATAGCTGTTTTTCTAAAAGTCAAAAGAAGGATTTATAAATCCTTAAACTAGCACTAAGATGAAAAAGTTAATAAACTTTTTTTTCAGTAAGGAATAAGGATCAGAGTATTGATGCTTGGGAAATTTAAATTTAGTGACTTCCTTTTTGCTCATACAACATGTCAATGAATGTAAGGTAGCTGATAAGGATAAAGGTCCACCATTACCAAACCATGAACTCTCCTCCTAAGAAGTGTAACAAATGGTGCAGATAGGCTATAATGGCCTGATTAAAAAATAAAAAGAATATTTGCTCCCAGACTGTTATTCAAGTCACTCAAAAGACCTTAGAGGTATGATTTATGCAAATTCAGTCCACTCATGTGGCAAAAATAGGTAAGCAGGTAAATAAAGAGGGACAGTTTGAATTCCACTGTAACAGTTTTCTCTGGGTTTGGTGCAAGTGGAATAGCAGAAAGAACAGCAGTGTCCCAGCTCTCTCCCAGTAGTGAATAAGAACAATATTCTGTGTTTTATTGCAGGAAGTGACATCGATGGTATTCAACAGAAACTTCAGCAGAAACATCTGCACAACTAGGTGAAATCCACATTAAATCAAAGTGGAGATGTGTCCTAGCCACAAAAATTCTTTCATAAAACAGCAGCTTTTTCTTAGTAGTGAATTTATTTATTTGTTTTTTTTTTTTCTAATTTAACAGATCAACAATACAGACCTTGCTGAACTAAACTACTTTGCTTATTTTTGACTGAGGAAAATCTATCACTTCTTACCCAATTTGGCAATAGTTTTAGACTCCTTCACAGTATGAAATACGAATATGGGATCAATGTATGAACATCCACTGTCTCCATCACTCCTCTGAAATATAACCTTGGTGATTTCACCTTCATTTCATCATCACTATAAACAGCACGTACATGTTGGTTTATTGGCAGTGCTGAGATGTTTTCATACTACTTTGACTACAAAGCATACCAGAAATATTTTCTGTTATTATTATTAATAATTTCAATGATACCTTCATTGAGTGGGTTCTCTTCTTTGAGATGCAAGTGCAAAGATGAATGGACTATTCAAGTGGACTATTCAACTCTGCTATTCTTGAAATCATCTGGAAATATGAAGGACATAGTTTGGGTGTTTCATTTGTTAGATACCATTTCTCCTGACATTTTTTTCTTCCTACTGATTCCCAGATCCTGAGCTATAGATTAGGGTTTGCAATGATCAGAAAGGATGCTGGCATAAGAAATTATTCTTGAAAGCAGAAACAGAGAATTTATTCATCAACTTGAGACACTTTTCAAAGAAATTCACTACCATCATAACAACAACAAAGTCAAACACAATCTTATTAATGTATCATAAAAAGAAATTGAGTTTTGTACTAAAATTCCTTGAATTTTTAATCCAAAAATGTATGATTTTGCTTTAATCATCTTATTTCTGAAAACTTTCAGAATTGAAATGTCTCTTACAGTCTTCATGGTCATGAAAGCAAAATAAAGCTTAGTTAAAAAGAAAGGCATAATCATGGCTTTGAATCTCTAATATTTTGGCATTAGCCCCAAATGTTTACTAATTATGCCCTTAAGTAACACCTCAGGATCAGAGAAGCTAAATGGGGTAAAGAACGTGAAGAAAAACAACTATTCTTTAAAAAATTAAAATTGTTCATTCAATTAAAAAACCCTTAATAAAAATCTCTACTTGAGTTCAAGTTGCCCACGGGAAGGTCTAATTCATGCTGTCCATTAATGAAAGCTTTATATGACCATTAAGGAAAAACTGACAAGTTATCACAGCAACCTCAGTAATGCTTGTTAACATATATAAGAAATAAAATCTGGATACTTAAAATGGACCCTAAATTTTACTTTCATTAGGTCAAACTTAGTAAAACCTTAATAGGTTTAAAAGAACTGTAATTTCAACTACTGAGACATATTTTTGAATGCTGTACTGAAATGTCTTCCTTTGCAGATGACAAAATACACAAAAGTGTATTTGATTAAATCAGAAACCATGCTCCCAATACGTTAGTCATTGCAATACTTTGCTGAATTCTTGTAGTATAGAGAGAATATTTTCTAAATTGGAACTTCTAATAAACATTTATGCAAAATAAATGAAATTATTGTCTAGTACTTGTTCTTGAACAACTAAAAACAAGTAAGCACTATTTTTTAAAAAGGAGATTGGTAAAAATTAAGAATTTTGAGAAGTTACATATTGTTCTCTGTATTTACAGCACTTCAGAGCTACATTTATAGGACAACTAAGCATAATAATTCCTATTTGGAAATGAAAACAATTCTGGGACACAAGTACATTTTTTAAAGATATATTTAAGATACATTTCAGATGATTTTTTATTTCTTGCTGAAAATTTGCCAGTAGGCATTCTGAATTGAATCCCACACCACTTAAAAAAGCATATTTACATGCCTTAGATAAAGTCATATCACACAGAATGAGGGGAAAAAATAAGCTTTTCAAAATTTAGAAGTCTATTCTATCCAGCGCATCACAGCTATCTTCACATATATCAGATCCAGTGGATTAATAGAAACCATTTTCACTTTTGCTAGAAGACATTTCTACAGGTTATCTAGTATGATCTGGTCTTGAGTGTTGCGTGTTCTTAGATTATGACAAAAAGCTGTAAAACAGAGTTCATTATGCAGTGTTAATAAATTAACATGGTAGCTTAGAACAATCACTGTAAACCACTGAAAAATAACAGAAATATTTTTTTTTTCAATTGGTGACTTCACTTTAGCAACACAGTTTGTAAAAGATTTATTAATTTTGATTTTTTTTTACACTATTGGTAACATGTCCATTGATTTCACAGGGGGATATCAAATCTCAACAAGTATTACAGACTTCTCAAAGCAATTACTACAATTAAATTAAAATTTTCAACTTCATGACTTTTTAACTTAGGAAAATGAGAATGAAATTAGAGCTTCTGGTCACAGTCATTAATATTTCTACTGCTTCTAAAGATGATGTTACTATGTCTGTTAACAGCCAGGATGTGAACACACTGAATGTCTGTCAACATAGGCATCTCTGTCTGTAGAATTAGGTGGTGCTGATATAAATATATATACATACATATATATATATATGTATGTGTGTGTGTGTGTTTGATTATACATTTTCATAGTCTCCTCCCCCATTCTGTGAATTTTAGAATTTCTTGAAATCATCTTTTTTAATTGTTTTGCACCCCAGTCTGTGTTCAGACTCTCTTTCATTTATGCTCTGTCAACTCACACCACTGAAAAAAATCTCTGAATATCCCACTTTACACTTCAGAAGCTTCCTTCATTGTTTTTTCTTTTCTTGTTTTTTCACTTCTTTTCATCAGTAGTTTACCTATGTATGTGTTGCAATCTTTATACTGTCCATTTTTTTGCCCAAAGTCTTCCTCTTTGCAAATATTGGTGAACAGTCTGTTAACTTCCCCTTCTCCCAACACCATGCACTTCATTTACTTTGGTATAAACAAACTCAGGAAATTTTTCAGCCTACTTCTGTTGTTGCTTTTGTCAGTGGTGACACACAGGGCTCTGATGATTTTATCATACAATCATAGATTGTGTTGCAAGGGGCATTAAAGATCATCTAATTCCATCCCCTGCCATGGGCAGGGACACCTTCCACTAACCCTGGTTGCTCCAAGCCCCATCCAACCTCACCTTGAATACTTCCAGGGGTGGAGTGTTCACAGCTTCTCTGGGAAATCTGTTCCAGTATCTCACCACCCTCACACTAAGGAATTTTTTCTCCATAGGTGGACTAAACTTACTCTTTTTCAGTTTAAAGCCGTTATGCTTTGTCCTATCAGTATATGCCCTTGTAAAAAATTCCTCTCCCTCTCGTAGTTTCTGCAAGATTTTGTAGTTTCTGGCAGTTTGACTATTTTCACTCTTGGTATGGGGCTGGGAGGTTGTTTGGCTAAGACAGGTAGGGTGAGTTTTTGTCATTACTTGGTTTTATTTTTTGTCCATTTCAAAGGTAACAATCCATTTTCCCATATGCACTTTCTTCTCTTAATGCTATTTTAGCTTGTTCTGCTGTATATGACTATCTTGCCCAGCCCCAGCATGAGAGACACTGATCTATCGAGTTGCCTTAACCCTTTACAGTCTATCTGTTCTATGTAGTCTCTCTATTTAGGTGCCTACCTTGTTTTGAGAACCCATTTTTCATCCTCAATTTATTTTGCCAGATGCTGGTCTATCTTTGCAGTGCTTGCTAACCCAGTTTTGTCTATACAAACCAATACCCAGAATGATATTGCTTTCTTCCTGCTATGGTTAAGAACAGGAGCTCTAATATCTTCTGGAAACACTGTACACACTGTTCTTGTTGCCACATAGATGCTGACACTTTTATTTTGTCCTATGCACTCAGTAGCAGCTGTAATCCATCATGTTCTCTACAAGTTTATGTTCTGAAATGTATAACAATTCCATCATATTCATTTTGTCATTTTCCGAGCTTTTTTTATGTTCAGGCAGACGAATCTTTACAAAAGACAATAGTGCCTGCTTTTTCCAGAAGTCACAATGTTGCTCTTAAATGTGCAGCTCCTGAGATGGTTGTCACAGTCCTACAAGCTCTCAGCAACCTACCTCATGTAGAGACAACAATAATTTGTCCCTTGCTAAAAGTTAGAAGTAAAATGTAGGAATGGATGCTTATATTTATATACCAGCTACTATAATTCTGCCTCTGCATTCTGTAACAGCAGGGTGGCAAACTAAAGGAGAGAAAGAATTGCTCCAGGATTTTATTTACTTTTTGCAGTGGATTATAGGCAGTGGGACTACAGAGAAATAACACTATATACTGGTTAAGATACAATTTCTTCCATAACCTACCATGACAGCTTGAAAATTCTAGGTCTTAATTGCTTGCTATATATAATTTCCTTTCTCCTAGTCTAAAAATATACAGTGCAGTAGTAGCAGAAAATACAGGACAACAGACTTGACAGAAAATTAAATTATTCTATTATCTTACAAACATATTTCCCTAAAAATAAAATAAAAAGGTTAAGATATATAATGAAAAAAAAGGAAAAATATTCTAATTAATTCAGGACTAGGTGTGTGATCCTTAATCAGAAAAACACAGCAACTGCTTAAAAATAACACTAGGAAGTCCATGCTGTGTTTTTACTTCAAGAATCAAAATGGTGTTAAGTGGACCACTGCACATTTCCCATGGGTTCTTTGAAATCATTATACCATGTCCTTTTCTGCATGTTTTCCATACTTAACATTGTCTCATCAATCTAGGACAAAGGTATCTTTCTACACTGGAGTTATATCTGTAGTCTAACATTTGAAGAATTTTTTTAAAAATGTGTGTGTTTGAAAATATGTCTTTAAACACGTGTTTCAGATCTGAAAATATATCTTTACACAAATGGTATTTCAGACCTTCTCACCTACCATCTACAAACAAAGGATGTTCAACTGGATTCTTTCAACCTCAAAGCAGGGCTTTTCAGTTTTCATTTTTTGCACTTTTTTCCCTTTTGTTGGCTTACTCGCCCCTTCAAACCTTCATATCTGTATAATCATGAAAACTAATAATTGTATTGAAAACTAAGAATTCCACTAGTTTAAATAGATAATTTTTGGCATAATCGTTCCAGAAGCAATAATTCTGTGTGATTTCCAAATCCCAATCTTTTCTGATGCAATGAACTATTTTGTGTATCAAAGAAATGAAACTGTCAGGTTGTTTGTTTTTTAAAGACAGGATTGAGGAAGTACATCTGATTTAAATAAATTAGGTAGTTTGAACATGCCTAAAGCCATGGTACGGATATTTTCTTGCCTCTTAATGTGGGTCTAACTGAGTCCATTGGGCAAAGGATTTTCAAAGATATCTCTGTTTCGTTTATTCATACACAGTTAGAAAGGAAGCTGTTGTAGGACATTCTCATTATAGTCTTGGTGTAAAATTTTATTTTGTGGTTGCTGTGCACTTTGAAATTCTTTACTTTGCATAGGTTCATCAGTAGTTGTCCTTACACAAAGAGGAAAACAGAGAACTTTTCCTATTGTCTTGTACTTGGTTTCTTCAGTACTTCTAAGAATTTTTAATTTAATGCCTTTACTTGAAGGTGCAGGGTTTTATAAAAATGTTCTTATTTTACTGTCACTGATGTCTTCTTCACAGTATCTTTATTAAATAACTTGTTACAAATAATTTATCCTAAACTGTTATTTAGGTGCTTACTGGTGTGCTTTTCCATTGGTTGAAAACAGTTGTGTACTGCAGGACACTGGCTGAGCATGGCTGCTAGCACCAAGAACTTCCAGTGAACCGCTGTTTAAAGTGCTCTTCAAAAAAGTTTCACTGCAAGCCTTCAATGGGACTCCCCAGCAAAAGAAGTTAAGGTGTTTTTCAGGTGTCCCCTGAGGTTCTCAACATCTCTTTTCTCTTTCTCTGAAGTACTTCTGGTTTGAACGAGCTGCCTTGCAACAGAACTGTATGCCCTGTTCCAGAGGCAGTCTTGCGAAGACCTTGTGGAAGTGGTGCTCTCTACCAATACTAGAAAACATCCCAGCACATCCTAGGATTACACTTTCCTTTTCCATGGCAGCTTCACCCTGGTAGTGATAATCATCATGTGATTGACTGATTAAATGCGAGTCTTTCTCCTCCTGTACCATTTCCAACTGATGAGCTCCCAGCTTATAGCAGAAATTCTTGTTATTAGTCCCTGAGTGCATGACCTTACACTTTGTACTATTAAATTTCATCTTGCTTCTATTACTACAGTCGTCAAGGTCATCTAATTCTTCCTGTATGAAATTCCAGTTCTTCTCGGTATGGGCAACTCTGCCAAAGTTTTTGTCATCTGAAAAATTTCATTAGCACACTCCCAGCATTTGTATCAAAGACATTAATGAAGAGATCAAATACTTCTCCTAAGACAATTCCCTGAGGAACTACACCAGCAATTCTCCAAATTGATAGACTTACTTTCAACAGAAGTCATATTGTCTCTTGTTTAAGCCACTTTTTCAATGTTACAATTCTTGTGCTAGTTTACCCTATTTAACTGAAGTTAACAGAGATTAGACTGGTTTCACATAAGAGAGGTAGAGGAAGAATTCTAAATGAGATGTGAAAGTGTGACCTAGGGAAGGCAATTCAATCAAGCCAGGCCTGCCTATCACCCAAATTGTTTGGATTGTTGGACAGACAAAATCTGATTATATAACTATTAAATCTGGTGAAAAAAAGGTCCAATGAGAAGTATAGAATCTGAAAATAGAAATATCCCTAAAATATTGGTTTGTAAATGAAAAGATGTTTTCACATAAAAAATAGCTACTAAAGTATTTCTGGGTTCAAGTATATTCCTACATCCAAACAATGCTGCTTTACATTCCCTCAGTATAATTATTTAAGCAATAGTGATGTAACGGTTCATTATCAGTTGGTTGTTCAATTAATGAAGTGCCTGAGGTAAAGGCCACTGCTTTGCTTACCCAACACAAGGTTTTGTTGAGAAACAAGCATTCATCTTGATCATGACACCAATTCAGCATCTACTAAATTGACAACTCTATCTGGGAATAAGTTTCTATCACAAAGAAAGTGATATCTCCTGTCATCTGACAAGTAAACTTCATTCCCTACCTATATTTAGCAACTGAGACTCCTCTACTGCACTGAATAACAGCTCCCTTGCTTTATAGGAGTAAAATAGATTATCAGAAGTTATGTTTTTTGCCCCCCAAATATTTGTCTATTGATGTCTATTGATTGGCCATTCACAAAATTTAAGCCCCTACACTGGCTGTTGCTTTTGATAATCTAAGATAACTATACTGATTTGGCTAATAAGACCATGGCCCCAAAAAGCAGTGATGTTTCCACCCATCTGAAATTGTGAATTTTATGTAAAAAGAAGGTAGACTCCCAGGCCTAGATCAAGGAGTAGTTGACTCTGGTTTGCTGTCTTTTTCCCTTTCCACCACCACAAAAATAACTGTGTAGCAGGACGTTCTTAAATGTGGGTGACCCGAACATTCATGAAACCCATGTGTGCTGGAAAACGGAGTGACCCAGGTGTGAAAAACCAAGAGGAGAGAGCAATGCTGAAGGAGCTCACCCAGCTGTTGTGTTTTTGATATCCGAATACGTAAAAGGAGGATGATTAAAAGAAGAACAGAGTGTTACAAGATCTTTAAGTTTTCAAAGAACATTCTTCACTTTTCTTAAAAGAAAATCCGTGAGGTAGAGGTCAGGTTATTTATTGTTTCTTATTTTTTCCATCACATTGGTTAGAAAGAGGCACTTAGCTAAGTGAAACTCAGAGAATGTCATTCACCAATAGCTTAAAGGTTAGGAATTTTCTCTTAGTGTGCTAGAGTCTCAACAGCTATATCTCCTGACCAAAGAAAATAAGGACAAGAGTTATCTAGGCCCACATTTCAGCCTGTAGATGCAGTGACAATGGTTAGTTTGTGCCCAAGAGCAGTTATCTTGGAAGCTGAGTGGAATCAGCATCTGGGGCCAAGTTAAACACATTGAGTAGTATATTTTTTAGCAGAGATGATGCAGTCCTACATGATTATATTTCCATTTTGGTTTATATAACACATTTTCCTCCATGTCTCCTCCTCAATTTTTTAGTATTTAAAAAAATCTTGTCTCTGTAGCCTTGGTGGATATAATTTTATAACACATTAGAAAGAATTGTTTTTAAATTTATCTACTATAGGTCAAAAACATTGTCAATTTAAACTAAATAAGTCACAAAATTAAGCCAAATCCTAGGCAGAGTTAGGATAGTTTTGAACTCCTTCACTGATTGAAAGTTGGCTCTAACATTGATAACTTCAGAGTCAACATTGTAAAATTTAGTTTTACAGCTTCTGCAAGAAAGCCGAACATGGCCTATGTTTGATTCATTAAAAAAAAAAAAAAGCCTTTCTTGCTCCTCACAATATTTATGAAGAATCACAAGTCTGTACCTGATTACTTCTATTCTCTTATCTCTTCTTAGAGAAAAACACATATCATAGACTGATGCTATTGCCTTCCCCCTTTCTGCTAATTTACTAGTGGCTTAAAGCTTCTTTGTATCTGGCAGAATAGCCCTACTCTTTTGCCTAATCCTTCAATCCAGCAACTCCACAATGCATCAGCAGTTGCCCGGGTTGTAAAGCAGTACATGCACCTAACCCATCAGCTGAAAGCCTTTCTACAATATGTCAAGTATATCTGCAACATTTGTTCAAATTGAAATTTAGATGATGCTCTCTTCACATGCATCAAGACATTTTATATTTCTGTGATTTGGAGTTAATGTTTTTTCCAATCCCAGACAGAAAGAGAGTTCTGATTATCTATGGAGGATGATCCACAATCCTTTTCATTCTTCCTGGAATAGCAAATGAGTATGTTTACTCTGTCATCTGAAAAGATGATACCTTGAAGCCACACTATTGAGCCTGTCACAGCTGTGTTAGAGGGAGGTGACCCATTTACTGATAGAAATGACTAGAAAATATAAAGCTGTGCTGAGATTTTGTTTAAACAAAACTAGCCCTGATTTGAACCTACTGGCTCAGACAAAGGACTAAGTAATGATATCTTTCTTAACAGTTCACACATTATGACAAGACTTCTACAGCTATGAACACCATTTTAATTTTAATAATAATTTTCATAATATTCCCACTTTCACTCTAATACATCTTCACTAGAACACATTTTTGAAAGACATTTTACTAGAGTGGTTATTTAAAACTCGAAGATTTAGACTACTCCTGATAGAAGCAGTATAAGAATTGGTCTTAATAAATGGCATTTGAGATAAATACAATGAGGTTATTATTTGTGTATTTTTTTTGTAGTTTACACCAAGAAAGGTCATTTTATTGAGTATTGTCTTTCCATCATGAGCCTTCACATTTTATCTCATCGGTCTGTCCTGAAGCAAATAACTTGTGTTTGGGTAAAGCATAGCTTCCAGCAAGAGAATCCATCTTGATCTGAAGACATTAAAAGATAGGGAAGTGATCCTACCGTTTTATAACTTGTTCCAGTGGTTAACCACTCATGGTTAACATGTGGCTTAGCTCAGCTTCCAGTCTTTAGTTCTTGGTATCCCTTTCTTTGCCTGTTTAAATTTAGTACTTAGTGTTTTCACATTGTGAGAGTATTTATGCTTTCACAGTTACCTCCCCATCAAGTCACTGGTCAATCTTTCTGATAGACTAAGTAAGTCAAAATCTTACAGTGTCTTCCTGTGGGCATTTCATCCAACACTGAATAGTCTTCTGTCTCTTTTCTACAACATCTTCATATTTAAAGGAAACCAAAACTCCTTAAACTGTGGACAACAGAAAGGGAAATAGTATTTTCCTATTTGTCTCATTATTGCCAAATAGAGATATACACATTTTAGATCCTGTTTCTCACTTGGTTATTTATAGGATTACAATTGCTGTTTTTCAGCACTGTGCCTGTGGTTACCTCTTCACTATGATACTTAGAGCTCCCTCAGTCAATGTATTTCTGAACAAAGATGCCCATCCTGCTGGGCTGGCCTGGGTCTTTTTGCCACATGGGCTGGCTTTTTTATTATTTTTTGAATGATCTCATTTTACCAGTAATTCAGAATGCAGTTTATGGCTGTGTTGTCCTCATTATTATTTACTGATTCTCCAATCTTTCTGCCACCCACAAATTTTCTAAGAATGATTTATGTTTATGTTTTAACTCATGGGTGAAAATGTTGAATAATGCTGAGTCTAATGTTGATCCCTGAGGAGCCTCGTAGGATCACTTCCATTTGATGATGATTTACCACTGACTAACTCTTTTTTGAGAGTATTCATTTAACAAGTTTTGCATTCATCTGCATTGTGCTCTGATGAACTTGTAATGTGTTATCAGTGATCTGAAACCAGATGTGAAAAGTGTTCTAGTTACAGTGACAAGAAATCTAAGCACTCATTGGAAGAGAATAAAATACAGGTAGTTGTCCAGGCTGTAAAGCAATGTATTCCCCTCTTCTGTCCACTAAAAATCTTTCTATAGCATGCTAAGTATTTCTACAATATTTATTTAAACAGAAATTTAGATTATATCTTGTCATACCTGTGAAGATAGTCCATATATTTCTCCATTTATGGAAAAAAATTAGAAAAATTGAAATGTTGAACAAGAGATTAAGGGAAAAAAAAAAAAAGTCCCAAAAAAACCTCAAACCAAAGCAAACCATTTTTCAAACCACTTTTCTATGATTCTAATCCATGGGGGATTTTTGCAGCAGAAGAGCAGAGCAAAAGGGAGAATAGCTGTGTGGGTTGTCTCAGTCAATGCTTTGGAAACTCATGCACAACACAGTGCACAGCATGCCATTTTTTTTTCTGTTCCAAATGATGCATGTGTGGATACTATACAAGAACACAAATTCATTTTTATGAATTTTTTTCATTTTTTTCATATTAGGCACAGAGAAGAGTTTTCCAATACAAATGGGAATAGAGCAATATGATTACTTTAGGCATACTCTGAGAATTAAAATTGGATGTGACTTTCACCTATTATCTGAAAATACAAAAGCTTCAAATCTTATTAGTTTTAATTCCTAGTCTCTACCAAAAAAAAAAAAAATTGCCTGGAATTGCATAATGATCCTTGAGTCATCTCAGTAAAAGTAGATTTCAAAATGCCATAAAGATTGCCGAAAGATTGGACATTTAGACTTGAGTTTGTCACCTTACCAGAACCATCTTGGATCCAGCAACCAGGGCAAAACCACCAGGAATAAGAACACAGAATTCCAAGTGCTGCTGATGAACTTTCTGTTCAAAGGTAGAAGCTGGTTACAGTGGTGTCATCTGCCAAGATAAAATCAGTGAGTAACAGAGGCAAAAAACAGAGGCAAGGTGAGATAAAATATATCATTTAACACCCATATTTTCTAGACCAACAAAAATTCCAAAACAAGCGATGGCAAATAAGTTCTGAGGACACAAAATTATCATTAGTGGACCTTTGGAAGTGCTCATAGACTTCAGAATAAGTGAATGGTAAAGATACACCTGAAGAATTGCGAATGTGAACTTGCTTTTCTAAATGATCTGCTGATGACTAAAACCCAGCGGTTTCTATATTTGGCTTTGCCAAAAGTATGCCCCTATCAGGATAATTAGAGAACTTGTTAGACTGATTGAAAACATCCTAGCAAATTGATGTAGTTGTTTATTGATTTTTCTTCCTGCCAAACTTACCCGAAGACAGAGACTGATGTGCTCAAATGAACCAGCAGCTATATTCCTAAATCCTCTTCTAACTTTCTTCTAGTTGCTTAAGATCGCATATTTGTACTGTAGGACCAGTGCAAGGAATGATAAATCCTTAAAAAAATTCACACAACTTAGCTTTCATCAGATTAAGGTACCTTAGAAACTAGAGTAATACTTTATCTGTTTTCAGTGGGATTTGCTTCTCTTTATAGCACCCTTGAACTGACCCTGATAGCTGGTGTTTCTATCTTTTATCAGCCCTGAGTCTTTTGAATCGCCAGGTTATTGAGTTGTGAGACCCTGCCATCTTCACATGTGTGCCTAAACTTGCTTATCCTTGCCACCCAATTTGGGTCTTTATTAAAGTGTCAGGAAAGGTGTATCTAGGTCCTATCTGCTGTATTATGACATCAATCCCATAGGGGACTCATGTTCAAAACCTGATAATGTTAACTTTATTTTGAGCATGAATTTATGATAACTATGTACAATTTATAGCCTACATGCTGATACGGCTTTTTTTTTTTTTAATTTTTTTTTTTCTTTTCTTCCCTCCCTATCCCATTCTTTGAGATCTTCAAAATGTGCACAGCATTCTTCATTCTTTCCTATTCACTGTCTGGGATCTTTCCATATAAATGACTTATCATAGAGAGGAGTGGCATTTTTGCCCTTTTTGGCATACTCCTTCAGTGCAGTAGCTATGGATCTAAATAAAAGGCAGCATGTTTCCGAGCACTTTTTTTCTCTCAGGGCTTACTTGCTAAAATAGAAACCCAAGTCCACATGGTGATCATATTTGCTACCTCGGGGACTAATTTTCTTTTACCTCCTTTCCTGTATTCCAAAGCTTCATTGCCATTATCCTCTTGCTCCCCATGCACTAACAAAAAGATTTTAATGCATTCATTATGCAAAATCTTGTCTTTTGTGACCTTTGCCAAGAGTGCCCCCAAAGGACTGGCCAGGCTTAATAAGCTCACAAATAAACTACGATGTCAGCCAAGGGCACTACTGGCCAATTGAGCCTGCACCATTGCCCTCTCCCCAAGCCCCCACTTCACACCTGAGATACCCCGAGGTGGGATTGTGGGGGTGTTGTCTGCCCTGAAAAACTGCTAATCCTTTCCGGCGGCTCCCAGCTAGGCAAACAATCCCCTTTGTGAAGGCAGGAACAATCACACAGGCAATATTGCCTTTTGCCGCTTCTCAGATAGTCTGCTTTCCTTTAAGTTCCTCTTTCTCCTCTCTCCTTGGCTACATTGTTTAATGCTTTCATTCTTCTTATTTCATTTATGTTATGTCCTGTAAAAGCTTTGTCATGAGCAAGCCAGCTGGGTCATTGGAGGAAAGGCACTCTCTCATCAGATCCTTGTGTTAGTCCATTTTCCTCCTGTCCAGAGTTATTGTCTAGGTTCTGTGGGGAAAACATCCGCTCCCCCATTCAGTGGTTGATGCTGTGACAGATTACAGCAGTTTCTGTCTGTTAAGCAGTCAGGCAAAGAAAAGAGTAAGAAGGATATAGCAGCCTCTTCATTTCATATATAAAAGATGCAGATAAAGTATATAATAACAGAGAATGGCATAGCCAGTAAAAAAAATCTGAATTTACTGGGGAAGAATATAAACTTGCAAAACTTTAAAAGCAATCACGCTCATAAAAAATAGATATTACAAATGTTAATGCAAATTATTAGTAAATCTGACCCCTCTACCCCACTATGACACACATTTAAAATTTATTATGGAACACATTCAGGAGAATAGCTTTAGGGAATTCATTGCTCATCTTTTTCTTTCTTCCTCCATCTCACACACTAGCAGTCTCCAGACAGCTTCTCTGAATTCTTCAGAAATACTGCCACTCTGACCTCTGTACCATAGATCCATTGACTTACTTCATTTGACTGTCTGGAGTGACAGCTAAGGTACTAGTACAACATGTTCTCACCACTTCCATGGCAGTGTACACATCTTCTTTCCAGTTCACTTTTATATTATGATGCAGAATTTCAGGACACAGATTACTTCAGTAAAATATATTTGAACTTCTGATATTTTATTATATATAGTTTAAAAAAAGCATGAGAAAACCATGGGCTTTACTTAAAAGCAGAATTCATCTTTCAACGCTTGCCTAAGTTCTATTTGTGAGTTCATGTAAAATAAGGAAGCTTTTCAACAAAAGGAAAATGTTTAGATATTGAATTAGAATTTAGGTACTGCCACTAGGTGCAAAGGGATTTAAATAGATAATATTTTTTCCTCTGTGTTTTTGTTTATTTGTTTGTTTGTTTGTTTATATTTTTATTATTTGGCCAAGATATCCAGTCTGTTCCAAAATATATCTGAACACGTGTCAGCCTGGATTTATCTCAATTTAGAAACTGGAAAAAAAAGAGAAAGGAATACTCTGAGATGATGACACATTCTGATTTTTTCAGAAATCAGCTAGAAAACTGGAGACTGTGTTTTCATAGATGCTAAAAATTCAGTGTTGTGAGTGCTCAATAGTGTAAAAACTTCCTGAAGTTAAACTCCCTTAATAACAATCTTACACAACTCTTCCTGATGCCAGAACATCAAAACACCTTCTCCAACATTTTAAAGAAAAAAGACTCCAAAACAAAACCTTTAAATCTTTCCTCATTTCATCAGAACTTTTACCAGGTTCTATTTGCAAACTTCGAGAAATATATATTCGTTAATCTGACAGGGTAAGGCAGTATCAGGAGAACACATTTACCATATGTGGAACTGGAGTAGAGCCATTTATTCTTTTAATGTGTGCTTCAGACACTAGTGCTGCACACAGTAGGTAAAAATTATCTGTTTAGAAGCTCAGGGAGAAAAAATATTCCTTTCTTTGGCATTTTTGGAAAGATGCCTCCAAATGCTTATTAAAACGAAATGAAAGAAACTAGGAAGGCTAGAACATTCATCAAGATATGGGAGAGGAAAAAAAAAATAGCAAGGAAAACAAAAGGCACTTGTCAATAAATACAATAAACACCCATCCTGTATTACTGCACTTACTAAGAGCAGACAATGAGCCTCTGGCAGCAGTGAGGTGTGCAGACAAAAGGCCCTTGAGAAGTTTACTGCTGCATGCCGCATAATAGTTGAAATCTGTGAGTGTTTTTCAAGGTTAGGCACAAATAAAGCAAAATTTCTTTATTAAGGTTCCAAATTACTCATCTTCTCCTACCTTTCAGTCCATTGTCAGGCTCTGAGTACTGTAACTGACCTTTGATAAACAGTCATTTCACCACAGTGATGAGACTACATAAAAACTAGTCTGCACAATATAATGCAGATTAACTGAGGGACATTCCAGCTCTTCTTAAAATAAGCCAGAATGACACCAGAGAATTTGCTCATAATTTAGCTCGTTGCATGTGCACATATTCTTTGTGCATGAAATTTCTTTCCAATGAGATAATTTAAACAATGAAGAAATGAGATACATCTATCAAGCAATTCTATATTTCCTTCAAAGGGGAGTCTAGTTAATGTTTTGTCGCAGGTGTGAAAGAACTGGTGATTCAGTGTTCATCTGCTTCACTTGTAATGAGGCTGAGAACTGATGTTTAAAATACAGGAAAAAAACCCTGCAAATGTGAAGTTGTTACACGTTGTGTCATGAACAAGCTTCACCCTTCAGATTGAAGCTGGTGAGTAAGCTGGTAGTGTAGAGCTTGCACAGTTATCTAAGGATAAAACCAAGTATCTGTTTTGATCAAGAAATCTTTCATCAATAGTTTGTCTAACCTCAGAGATCATTAAAAATGTCTGTAAGATACAAATACAAATAGCATATTTTGTGGCATGAAAGATCAAACGGAGTGATGGTGTCGTGCTGAAGATAGTCTGAAATATTGACAAGAGATCTTGCTGAATTAATTAGGCTACAAAGTTTCATAAGCAAATCAGTTTTAAAGGTGTGGTGTTATTTAGTATTTATATGAAAAATTATCAATATCAATTTGCAAAGGCATTTTAGCACACTGGCAAGAAAAGAAACAGGAATAAGATGAAAGGATTACCAGAAGAAGTAGTACCAGTACACTGTTGTGTTGCCCTATCCAGTTTCTCTCATTATATATGCTCCCAATTTGTCTTGTTCTCATTTTGCAGAAAAAAAAAAAAATCATAAAAGGCACTAGAGATGGAAAGATCAGTATTACCATCAAGGCATTTTAAACAAGAATGCAGAGTCCTTGGGCCAGAGCTCTATCAGTTCAAGGCAATCTTTAATCCAGCTTTGTTTCTCCTCCCTCTGTTCTCAATTTGTGTGTCTTGATGCCACAATGAAGTCTCTAAACTACACCACAAAAGGCAGTTGTCTTTTCAGAGGAGAAGCTGCAAAATCAAGCTGAAATATCTGACATTATTACTGAAATTACAAAATCCAAAAGTCCATGGTGTAAAACCTGCACTTGCAGATGCATATAATTGATTCACCTAAACAAAATGTTATAGGGTATAAATAGCATATAAAGAGGCCAAAGTACTGCAGAAAACAAGTTTTCGAATTCAATTTTTAATTTCAGAACTCTTAGATTGCGCTTGATGAGGAGGAAAAACATTTTTAATGATCTAAATGGCTTTATATTCCAAATATCTGAGCTACAACACCCAGTAGTTTCAGTGGAATCTGGTAGTGCTCAAGATCACTGAAAAATCAATTCATATGAATATTATCTATATTATTTATATTGATATGAATGTTCTAGTTGTATTATCTATATACTAGTTGTATGCTATATACATGAGTATTTCTGAATGCACTATTGTAGTATCAGAAAATCATTTATAGACCGTAAGAAAGTACAACTCTTTGCATATACTAACTAGAATTCTCTGGTGTGTTCTTGAACAAATATGAGCAGTACAATAAAATAGAATAATATAGAATAAAATAAAATATAAAATGTAATTAGAAATCTTTATTGATACTATCCTATCTTGTTTATCTACTGATTTCAGTGAGAGCAAGCTCTAAATACAAAGTGTATATTGATTCAACCTTTTTTTTTTTTGTTACTTGGGATAACAGAATAATTAAATGACATGAAAGAAAATATCAAGAAAAATAAAAATACCACTTTAACTGCCTTATGCCATATTAAGAAAATCGAGTAACTACTTTGTGGTTTGACAGTGTAACCAGTATGCTGTTCATTTCTGAAGCTGCTTCCTCTTCTAAGAATAAGCCCCAGAAAACATTAATGGCAATTGCAATTTCTGAGGCACACAGTACAATTTATTTAGGCAGTCAAATTTACGCACTTTAACAGATTCCTCGATTCTTGTCTTGCTTTTTCATTAAGCCCTTTAAACTGGACTTCTTGTCAATAAATAAAACTATTGACGTTAAAAGGTCACATCTCTGACCTTTCACATGTTTCTCCTGGGCTGTATCTATATACACTGTATACTTTACCTCGAGAAGAGATTCTTTTATTTAAGAGAGCTTAAACTGTTCAAATTTGTAATGTACTGGGGATTTTGGAATATCTAGAGGGCTTAGTGGATAAAGAACTGACCTTTCATCTCTGAACTCAGTCCCCATCCAACCTAAGATAAGTGGAAGAGTTTTGTGTCAGCTGCCCATGTGATAAAACTAGCTTTCCCTTGTATCATTCAACACAATTTGGCATGACTGGCATTTTTTTTTTCTCTCAAGAGAAGCACATTGAATATGGAAAATGAATTGCTTCTGTCTCTTGAGAGGGTGGTCCTCCAGGTTAGTCTTTGAAGTTATAAATTGGAAGTGCTGGCAAGCTCATATTATTGTTGGGTGTTAGCTCCACATCAAATGTATGGATAAACAGTCACATTTTAAATCAGTGATAGGAGATGATTTACAAACACAAATATGCAACCACTTGTGTGACTTTTCCTCACCAAAATGGAAACTATGCAGTGTAGCCCAAAGTTGATGCAAGTAATTCTACGGGCTACGCTTGCTCCTGTGGGTAGTAAATTTTGACACATATCACAAGAGGATATGTTTATGTGTTTTCCCCCAGGGAAAAAACTTCTCCAGCCTTCCAAAGAAGTACAACTCCCTTATTTCCCTCGATGTAAACCTCCACAGCAGCCGATATACCAGTGGGAGGGTTGTGGGAGCCCACTTCTGCCTGAACTAGAGCAGCTTCCAAGCAAGTGGCTCCGCGAGGCTGCGCTCCCCAAAGCTGCAGAACTGCTCTCTTCTCACAAGCTGAGCGTCACAGCGGGGAGCGCTCATCGACAAGCACAGCGTTAGACCCAGTAATCAAAGACAGGTCCCTTGCACAGCACAGTGGTGCCCAAACCACAGTGCTGGGTCTCTGCTTTCTGCTGGATATGGTGCTTTTTCCACTGGGAATAATTTTTAAAAATAAGTTTTGATTTGTTTTGATTAGAATTATGCACTGAGTCTTTGTGACAAACTTTAAAAAGAAACGAACAACCTGAAATGTGAATTCAGTTAATTTCGTTACTGAAACTCAGAACCTGCAATCAGTTAACATGCACCCAGTAATTAACTGGATTTTTTCTGTCTAGTGAATGTATTAATTATCTGCAATATAACATAATGCTCCCTCTTCTCTTGCAGTCCTTGGAACTAAGTTTGTTTCATCTGATACTTTTTATGACTCTTTAGTAATGCAAAACCTTTTTTTCGAATAGCAGTAGAAATCTGCTCAGCAAGAATTTCTGGAGACAAGATATTTTTATACAAAAGAAAACCCACCTTAGTGACATTCATTGATTAATTTTATCTTTATGATTTATCTATACATCACATAGACGGAATTTTTCAGAAATGCTGTAAATTGCAATTTGAAACTGTGTTCCCCTATTCCATGTCTCATGGCTCTGATCTCATGTTTAAAAATCAAGAGAATAAATTTCCTTTAAAGATAGTGACATCTTTGGAATGTTAATAATATAAAACTTTCAAAAGGTAAAATTATTTCTTAGGTGAACTAGCAAAGAAGCAGATTGACTCAGTCCATTTTGCACCTTTGTGCTAGAGAATGGCTGGGTTTAAATTACAGCAGCTTCAGTCTTTGCTTTTCAATCCCTTAATCCTTAAGGAGCAGAGGTTTCGGTTCAAGACAACTTCACACAGAACATAAGAAAAGATTCTGTGAGCCTACCTCAAGTATGATGATCATTTTTTCAGCTGTAATCTTTCACTTGCATCCCATAGCAAAAAAAAAAAATATCTGAAGAAAAGCAGTGTCAAATAATTAATGCATTTTCAGTGAAAGGCTCCTTTCCACTATGGTTTAATACATGTGCATGAAAAGCAGTAAATGCTTTCATGTGAGCCACTTGCAGATATTCGTACCTATGGTTTTCATCACTGTTTTACTGGTATTCCCTCATATTAGAGAGCCTTTGTGATATGCCTGAGCTTGAATGGAAAAGGAAGCTGGCCTGGGAGGTTTTACATCTGGTAGCCAACACCATTATTAAACAAGCTACGTCAGTTTTTTTAAAAAGCTACATAGGTCGAATCAGGGCAATTACGTTCTGATCTAAGTCGCATACATTTGTCAATTATTTCCAGGTGTTCCTGAAGCAACATATTTTCCTTATCTGTAATTAATATTTTGATTATTAATACGGCTGCCGTGAAATGTCAGGGGTCTCTCTGCTTGTCTTGATTTCATAAAAAATGTAGTCATGACAGTAATCATTTGACAATACTTTGGTCTTAAAGCATTATACTATTTTGTTTTAAAGCTCTTATTTAAAGTATAGCTTGCAGGTAACCATGTGCATTACATTGCTATGTGTGTCTCCCTGCATTCATACATACATAGGCATACATCTCAGAGAACTAAAGCACTCACTTGGAAATTAAAGGTAGATGGTTGGAGTGGACAAGACGAAAACAGAACAATTTTGAAATACAATAACAAAACAATAATGAAAACCTGTATTTAAATTTCTACCTATCATTTTGAGTCTCATGTTATTTCTTACGCAAGATTACAGTTGGGCATTCTGCAAACTGTGTAATTAGTTAGTTTAAGAATAAGTATTCTTTGCTAATAGAAAACACTCAGACTAACCTTAAATGTTCAGAAGTCAATGTGGCTTGCACAAACAAATCATAAAAATGTTATTAAAAAAAAAGGGCAAAAAGCCAAATTTTGAAAAATCACAAAGACAGACTTATGGAGAAACCAAAACGACAAGTCGGGGTCTTTTTGTTATGGTTTCCTCTGAATTTATAGGGGATATTCTATGACATTAGATTAATAGTTTTAGGTCAACATTTTCTTTTTTATCTTTCATAAGTTTATGGTAAGAAGTGCTGACATCTCAGAATTAGAGAACTCCGTTCACAGTCTCTTCTGTTTCAGCTGGCTAAAGTAATGCATGACACTTTCTGAAGAATGCAAAATGTATGCAGCAACACAGAGTTAAAAATTTTATTTTTGATCTTCAAACATTGTTTGACCTTAATCAATGTCTTCCAACAAGCTTAATATGACATAGCCCTGAAACAAAAACACAGAGCTCTCGGGTCCGGCTCTGGAATGAAAAAGCTGTGATTATTAGTCCTCTGTGTGATCTTTTCAGATTGCACTGATGAGATGAAGTTTAATCTCGTTTCTCTCCTCTCCAGTACCACAAACCACAGGCAGTTTAAGGCAGCCTGGAAATCTCTTACATCTGGAAGAGCAATAATTCATGGGATTTCACTTGACAGCCATGACAGGCAGCAGGGCAGCCAGAAACAACTGTCTCTTATGTTGTGCTATTTGCAAAAAGTCAGAAGAGGAGGAGCAGGCACAGGACCACATCCTTCTTTAGCATATGTTAGAGGAGGAAACCCTTTTATTTTCTGCCAGATGCTCCATGAATAGGTCCTAAATATTACATAGACAGTAGCTATCACTTCCAAACAAAATTCCTTGGTGTCTGCTAAGCTGCAAAGCATATGAAGGCCTATTGTCTGGCAAAGGGTCATGGTTAAATTTGCACAGATTTTTTTTTTATAGATATTTCAGATTCTACGTTATGATTTATAGGCATTTGCACACCCTGCTGTGCATGAATATGATACCATCTTCTGGGCAGGATTATTTCATGAAATGTATATGGGATTTAGCTACAGTAACTTTTACTGGGCAGCTTAGAATGGCCGGCAAAGTACTAGAATTTACTGCAGCACAGCTTGTGCTGTCAGGCTCATGGCTGGTGTTTATGATTTCTGCAGAAGCAGAAATAAACAACTTCTCCTTAATGGCTCTCTTTATGTGTAGGCAGCAGTAGCTCTATCTGGTCTCACAACAGTAGCTGGTGCAGTGGTCTGTCCCATTTCATGTGGAACCAATGTCTGAAAATTTGCATTTCTGCTTTTCTGAGTTTTCAGTGGAAGCAACCGGGAATGAATAAATCAACTGCAAATGTCTGAATGAGTAGCATTCCATTCTACCACTTTTTCATGCTATAAATACATCTGGTTGAAATGGCCAGGTTTTGGAGTAAGAGCAAAATGATCAGATTTAATCTTAGTTTGTCTTAGAGTCTATACCCACACTGTAAATACTCTGGTATCAACTGAGACCTACTTAAATTACTGTCTTAAGGAAGGAGGCCTGTCTTCTGAGTGTCTGTGGTAAAGCAGCTTAATCAACATTTTTATGGGCATTTACATACATATTTAAGTAAAGGCTGAAAAGTGGGTAAGTTTTACCAGCCTGCAAACAGATGAATTAAATATAAATTTACTTTGCTTATATCTGCATATATATAAAAAGCAAAATACTCAGAATGTAATTGTCTAAGTAAAGTTTTTTGATGCAACAACTGTTTTTAAAGTTCAAAAGAATGTCGACACACACACTGTATATATAAGCAGGCAGAAAATACTTTTTTTAAAGAAATGAGACAACTACTCTATGCCAAAGAAAAACAATTCCTTTGCCAAACTACACATTGTTAACTTAAAATGTGTTCCATGTGGAAGTAGGAAGACTGATCTGATGGAAAGGCTAGTGATTTAAAGTCAGCTGGCTCTGTGCCTGTCAACTGCACATTCTGGCTTCCAGTTTTACAACTAGAATTGGAAATATTTAGATTCTTTTTTCAATTTTTTTTCTTAGGGAGGGGGAGGACATAATTTTTTTTCCTTTTCTAGTGATGAAATGAATTTACCAATAAACTTGCCTATATAATCATCTAGACTTTAAACAAAGACAATATAATTTTGAATCACTTGTCCAAATATCATTCTGTATTTTAAGGATTCTGTTTTATATTAGACTCATTTTCCAAAGTGAATTTAACACCCCTTTTGTATACTCATCATAGTTTTGCTAGGAAGAAATTGTATTACCCTATCTTTTCAGTACAGAAAAAGTATAAAGACAACTTTATACTCTTAGGGAATACAGAATTACAGGATACTGTATTTCACCTTTCATTCTGTTAGTATTACCTGTGTTGATCAAGCCTTTAATTTTTTTCCCCCTTTTCTGCACATAAGGCATACAGTCCTGTCTCTGTATGTGGCCTAAAGGATATTGCAAGCACAAAACACTCAGAAAGAAAACAGCTACACTACTACACCTGGTGATACCTTAAAAAGAGGCTATCACCCCATGATATTTTCTGCAGGAGTCCCAAAACTTCTTTTGTTATTCACATTAAACTTACATCCATCATCCTGTTTTAGTACATATTTTCCAGCACATGCTGCATGGTAATTATGAATACAGAAGGTTCTATTCATTGTGGAGTTTTTTAAGATTCTTTAGATATACTGAGCACTATGAGGTCGAATTTTGATTACTGTACTAGATTTCTGCACACAAAACACACTTAAAGCACATTTGCTTTTCAAGTTTTAAAATATTCCTGAAACACCTAGCAAGGCTCAGGATACTTAAAGGGCAGAATTTCAGACACAATTCAGCCAGAATTGTTTACTGCAAATATGATTGTAGAATGCCTCCTTTTTTTTTTTTCCCTTTTTGCTAGAATACCCACGTTTTATTTATGATTTTGGATTTTATTTCACAGCATTCCAGTTTAGTTTAGCACGATGTATTTAATAACCATGTCTACTGTCTTAATTACCCTATAAAGCAGGGTTCCATTGGCATTTGACCCTCCACAGCATTCCAGAGAAACTGCAGGACCATGATAATTACCAACTGCCTGTGAGAAAATTAAACAAAAAAGGCCTAACTTTTAAACCACCATTTTAAACGACCTATTACATCTCAGGAATAAATCATTGATGAAATAGCCTGCTTAACAGGAAAATAGCTATTCCATAGCAAAGAATTTCCCCTTGCATGATCATGAAGAGAATATTAAGTATTCTTCAGCTCAAAAGGTTAGGTTTTATGTCTGTCCAATGCCTTTTAATGACACATTTTTGTGTAATTTTATTGTAATCAAAGCCTTTTCCTATGTAGACTGTAGACTATGACTATTTTGTCAGTCTTAAACATTTTACTAGTAAAAGAATAGAAAATATATTTAAACATGTACCAAGAAAATTAAACATGTACCAAGAAAAAAGTGTTTATAAATCATTCACCATTGAAAGAACCTGCATTAATGTAGCTTGATTTCCTTTGATTAACATAGCCATTTGCTGTATATTTTTCAAAAAAGTGCTCATCGATTTAAACTCATAATAGTACATTCTATTAATTCATAACACAGTTTTAAAAAGCTAATAAATTTTGAAAATCCAAATTATGGTTTGATTTATTTGATCACTCTCTTTTTATTTTGTATCTAATGGCAATTACTATACCATCCTATGCTCCATTTCTTATTGCTATGCTTAACAAGAATTCTATTTCATCTATCTTTTCTAAATGTCAGTTTGTATTTTTTCTAAATAATTAATCTTGGTTGAACATTGACACTAATTTCCAGATCAGATTAGGTCAGCATTCCTCATAGTGTAAAGTTAGGAACATAATCAGAAAAAAATAAAGGTTGTTTTTTAAATTATACAATTAAGAGTATTATTTTTTCACTTTTATAT
>NC_141701.1:30901852-30941852 GCF_971803275.1 Cyanistes caeruleus
CTCTATACCCAGACGTTGCTGAGGAGAACTGTACCTTTCAGGGACTCTCGAGCTCTATCTTTTGAAATCAAAAGTCATCTGAGATGGCACTAATCCCTTCAACTCAGGTGTTGTATGAAGCAGATTCCTTGGTCAGTTATGGAGTAGTACAGCTGTCATTATCATTCTTACATAGGGATAAGCACTAAAAATCTCCCTTTGAACTGGGCACTGAAGAGCAGGATCTGAATTCACATGATCAAGACTGACACATGTAGAGTTTCAAGAACCTGGAACAAATCAGAAATCTTTCACAATCCCCTTGGCTAGATACTGCTTGGAGAACCTAAGGAAAGTGGTCTCAAATAAGTACACCTAGTAGGGAAGCAATGCCTCTCTGTGGTTGCCTAGATGTTGTAGGCCTCCAGATCTTGAATCCCGTTTCACACCAGATTTCTAATCCTTCTCTTATTAAAATTTGTTTTTCCCTTGCAAACAGAAACCTCCATTTAGCCCTGTCAAAGTGAAAATGATCTCCAGTCTAGTGATCTAAGCTTTATCTTGTTTTTTTTTATCTTTTTAAATCTTGTTTAAGCTTTTATCTTTGTCTTCTTTCCTCAGTCCTTGGGCACTTCTCCTGATTTTCATGATTATTCAAAGATTATTGAGGGGCCTCACAGTGAAGTCACTTCACTACCCAATGGTCCTTCAAAGGGTCACAAAGATGATGAAGGGACTGAATCATCTCTCTCATGAGGAAAGGCTGAGAGAGTTGGGGCTGTTCAGTCTGGAGAAGAGAAAGCTGAGGAGGATCCCATTAATGTATATAAAAACCTGAATGCAATGTCAAAGAGGATAGGTTGTGTCCTCAGTGGTGCCCAGTGACAGGACCAGAGGTAATGGGATCAGACAGGAGGTTTCCTATGGACATCAGGAAACACTTTTTCATGGTGAGGGTTACTGAACACTGGCACAGGTCCTCAGAGTGGTTGTGAAGTCTTCATCCTTGGAAATATAAAAAAGTGGTATGGACATGGTTCTTGAGAACCAGCTCTAGGTGGCCCTGCATGAAAAGAGAGATTGGACCAATGAGCTCCAGAGGTCCCTTTCAGCCTCAACCATTTTGTGATATTAGAATTTTGAAAAGAAGATCCCGATGACCTCAGCTTCACTGAAGTTCACTTGTCCTACACAGGCTGATTTTAGGAAAGATTTATTACCTAAAAAAGAACAGAGAAACACCAAGTGTAAGACAGGCAAAGCCTTGATTTCCTTTATTCTGTGATGATTTTGTGCCCTATAATCAGGGCAGTAATAATAGGTAGCAGCAGTAAGGGCCAAATAAAGGATCCAGTTAAATAAATAATTAGTTCTAGAAGTTTAATTTGAATTTTGAATACAAAATAAAAATGCACATTTTCAAAATTTTGCTTGGATGAACCTGTAATTTGTTTGAATTTACTGGAAATAAAAGCAAAGAAAAATCATCAAATGAAGAAGAAACAACAAATGGAGAAGAAAACCAGACTGATATAATCTTTGATTTTCTTCTATGAAAAAAGTTTAGAATTCTAAAGTCTTCCATTTCAAGCTGAAACATGCTTCCTTCATGTTCCCATCAAGTACTACAGCTGTGGCATAACGTGGAACAAGGCGAGATCTTATGCTTAAAATTAAACAACAAATACACAAAACCTCAAAACGCTAACCCAAAAGAAAATCCACACCCAAATGGATCAGCTATACTAGTAGGAAAGTAACAAGTCAAGTGGAGTAATCATTCAGCTATAGCTGAAGCTAAATTCTGCATCAGCTCACTGCCTATCAAGAATAATTCATGTAAGCCACATACTGCATGGTCACTTATCTGGGCTTCAGGCCATCTTTCTTCTGTTTGATCTGAGGCAAGAACTTGGAAACAGGCTTCACTTCTCAAGATGGATTAGTGGAATGGCTACTGGGATTTTTTTTGCTATAGACATCCCACTGTATAATCCATTTTAGATTTGCTGGTAAACAAAAGGAGAATTAGAGCAAGATGCTCTATGCCTTTACACCTAGGCCACTTAGAAGGGGTGCAAGTATTTCTGTGAACATAAATGTATGTCTTAGAGTTTTTTGGGTTTTGTTGATAATTTTCCATTGGAAATCCTCATTTTAGCATCTCAGAGTCTGTCTTTCTGGATGCCAGTCCCTTGAGTCCTACGTCACCATAGTAGCCCCAATTGCTTTCTTCAGCAGAAAACAGTCTTGCCTTCTACTATATGTTCAGATACTGACTTAGAATGTGTTTTTATGGACAAGATTTTCAGTTCCAGGATTGTTCCCTTCTTCTGAAAACAAAGAAATTTATCTGCATCACACTGGTACACTGCACTAAGCCCATCTACATGGCTACAGATTGCCAGTGCTCATTGACAATTTTGCACTGTTCTGCCCAGTCAGTTAAGCCTGTACTTGTAGCAGAGAAATTATTAAAAAGGACTATGACTATTTAACCCTATCAGTCCTTTATAACAAGTCAAGCAACTAGTTCTGGAGACCCTTAGCCAAACTTCAAAAAAATATTTTCCTCCAATTGCTTCTCATATGATATAAGTTAATTTTTATGTTATATTCCCAGAGATCTCTGTTGACCAGATGTTAGCAAGCATGCTGTGGCTGCGGAAAACATATCAGGAAGTCAAACAGACCAAAATTCTTGTTTTTCCATGAATTTACTTGCTGATATAGAAAGACCTTTTCAAGATACCAGGTTTTTTATACCTGCCCATTAAGAACAGCTTTCCAACAAGACAACTTTTTAAGTTTTAGTTTCATCTTTTGATATTTATATTAAAGAAAAGGGCTATCAGGAGATAGACTTAAAAGAATAAAATGGTTTTTCAGACCTCTGAAACAATCACTGTCTGAAGCTGGTTTTCGAGCAAACACCATGTAAATAGGAGATAAACCTGCTCAGGGCTTGAGCCATGCCTATTATTTTACACCCAAACAACAGCAAAGAGTGCCAGGTCTTCTATTTAAAAATGTTGGTACAATATTCCTGAAGGAAACCACAGATTTTATTCTTCTGCATGCAGGACAAACTAAAATACTTGTTTTTTTTTGGTGTTCAAGATAGTTTTCTAATTAGCCTTATGTGATCCTAACAGCTTCTTTAAAACAAAGCATTATTTATATTCTCAAAGAAGCATAACAAGCATAGCAAGTGGATGAAGTAGTAACAGCCATATGCCCTCACTGCTTAACCATATTTATTTTACTGTTGACAAGTTCCACTCAGCTGACACAATTCATAGGTGAGGGTTATTGCCAGTCTTGGCAATATGGACCCAAATACATGTGTTTTCTTCAGGTGCTGATACTTACACCATTTTTTAAGAGACTTTAATAGATTACTGTCCCCTTTGATCTCAGATTTGGGCTAGGTAGATAAGACATTGTTAAGCTTGTCTGACTTCTCTTAATAGCCAGGTATAAGGAATACAGACAGAGTTTCCAGGTTCTCTATTGTTTCAAGAAGACTACTTCTTAATCTGCCTAATAATTTATTTTCTTCAGCATTTTTTGCCTTCATCAAACATTCCCCAAAACTTTTCTTGGAACAACCCACCCAGGCAGGATAAGCTCAATGAAATTAACTCCAGGGCCAGAGTTGGTATTCATAAAAATAATTCAGATGTCTCCTGCTCTTCAGCAACCAGTGAGTATTACTGATATGATGGTCCAGTGGCTCAAAGAGGTAAAGATGCATTAGTGTCAAAGTTGTTTCCATTTACAAGAGAGGTTAATTTTGCATAGCACAATGTGGTGGAGAAAACAGCGGTGTTGGCCCCAGAGCCTATGGAGCAGACTATATTGTATATGAGCAAGAGATGGAGGTCTTTGATAAGAGATGATGCAGGGGGGTGGCTTTAATGCTCCAATTCATTTTCTGTGTGAGAGGGAGGGATGGCCTATTGAAAGTTTCATTTTAGGCCAGTTAACTAATACTGCCCCTTACTGATTCTTCAGCCATGCTCAATTAGAGAGAATCCTTTGTCCTGACACCAGTCAGGATTACTACAATTCATCAACTTTACCCTGAAGAGTGCTTTTATACCAGCTAGACCTCTTAGCTCTAGCTGTGAAATGCCTAGTCACAAGGTTGCCAGTAGATAATTTTCCTCATCCCTGTAAATAGTGGGCCACTATAGGTACATATTCAAAGCTAACTAATAATAGTCAATTCATTGTAAATATGTAGCAAGTGTTGTATATTTGGAAATTAATTCAGAGTAGCTGTTAGCACATGTATTAAGCTGTACCAGAAGTGCAGAAATACATCAAATAGGAAGGCGAGATTTTTTAAAAGACATTAACAACTTCAATGCAAGGAGTAGTTGAGCTTGTCAGATGAGAGAGCTGCTATACCCTCAAAATAGCTTTACAACAGTTTGGACAAAGGCTCTGAAAAAAAACCTCATTGGCTTCAGAGTCAGGAACAAGTAACCACAGACAACACAATATATCAGTTGTTGCAGCTGAAAAAAAGCCAGGCTTTGCCAACACAGCTTGTAAACTACAGAAGGTCAAATCCCAGTGATTCAAAACATTTGCATACACTGCTATGAAAACCAAATGTTTTCCCTTTAATTCAAATGAACATGAAAATTAAACTAACAATAAAAATTGAAATGAAAATTCTGGCAAGCATGCTGACATGCATAAAAGAATAAGGTTTCTTTGCAGCATTAATTAAAGTGTGAGTCATAGTAGAGAGTATCTCATTGCAACCATTAACTAGTGGTGATGTGCTAGACTTCAGTTAGACCAATGAGTACTGTAGAGATTTTAGCTGTCTTTCATGATTATAGTTGAGGAAACTGTTGATCACCAGTTATAACCTTGTATTCAAAAGGCCAGAAGCAATTCAAATAGTTCATCACTTAATATGGCTGACTTTTTCTTTTGAAAAAAATATGTCAACAAAATTTTCACAGGCTGAAACAGCCCTGCTAGAGAATAGCATTTAAAAATTTGAATTTTTAATATTTTTATTTACTTAAAGACATTTAAATATTGGATATTTTATTCTATTATATATTTCTTTACAAGATCCTCTGATATGGACAGAAAACCAAAAATAAAAGCACTTTCAAAGTACTGGGAATAGGCTAACCATAATATGTAGAAAATATGTTATACTGCCTAACTAAAAGTCTGATAGCAGAAAAAAAAATAGTTATAGCATTTTTACTTTCAGGAAATGACAAAATTACATGATGAATTGGGACAAATAATGTACAGTAGTGTGGGCTTGCAGTCCAGAAAGGCAACCATACCTTGGTCTGCATCAAAAGCAGCATAACCAGTAGGTTAAGGGAAATGATTCTGCCCCTCTGCTCTCAAGAGACTCCAGCTGGAGAGCTGCATCCAGCTCTGGGGTCCTTAACACAAGAGCACATGGACTTTTTGGAGTGTATCCAGAGGAGGGCTGTAAAAATGACCAGAGGTCTGGAACACTTCTCAGATGAAGACAGGCTAAAAGAGTTGGTGCTGTTCATCTTGAGAAGAAGGATACAGGAAGACCTTATAGCACCTTCCAATACCTAAAGGGGGCTACAATAGAGCCAGAGAGGGATTTTTGGCAAGACAATGTTGCGACAGGACAAGGAACAATAATTTAATTTAGATTAGACATTAATTAGATGTAGAAATTATATACTATGAGGATGGTGAGGCACTGGAACAGATGTCTCAGAGAAGTTGTGGATGCCCCATCCCTGGAACTGTTCAAAGCCAGGCTGGACTGGGCTCTGAGCAACCAGGTTTAGTGGAAGGAGTCCAGGCCTATGGCAGAGGAGCTACAACTCCTCTATTGGTCACTAAGTTTCATTCCAACCCAAACCATTCTGTGATTCTATGAAGTAATGAATAGCAACTAAGTAATATTTTTTTATAAAATTCAAAATTATTTTTTACTAAAGTCAGTGTGGCCTTTGTATTGATTTAGATAGAAGCACAAAATACTTGAAAGTTAGCACATTAGTAAATATTTCAAAAAAACCCATAACCCTAAAGCAAAGCGAACAGAAAAATGAATTAATAAAATAAGCTAAGTTCTGGACATTGTTCAAGAAATTGTAGAGTATATGTGGTTATACTGTTAAGTAAGGTTCTTTTCAAAGTATTTTTTCTACCCACTGCAGATGAATAGAACCAGCAAAGCTATTTAAGAAAAAGGTAGGTCTGAACAGAGACATGTGGCTCTTGCTGCATGCTGTAGACTGTTTAGTATTCAATGACCATGATGATCACAATGATCAAACTTTAATTCCACTTTTCTAGCAAGGATTCATTGAAATGTTTTCCATGTCTTTAGCAAATGTTGGATTTCAGTGGTTAAATAAGTGGATTTTTGGTAGATTTTGGTATACAAAAACACAGTCCCTTTTTTCTTGGTAATGTAAAGAGATATAATTTAATTTAATTTTTCACCTCCATTTCAAATTTTGTCTAGCACCAGAAACATCTATCCACAGCTTAAGCAAAAAAAATAAAGAATGCACCTCACTTTTCAAGAATTTCTGTTTTTCACTGCCAGTTCTCTCCCCTGCCATATTTTTGTCACAACTCATTCACAGTGGCCTTCCTGTGAGCTGCACGTGGAGGAAAGTCAGAATTAGGTCACAGACATATAGACTCACACATGTATCTGTACAAAAGTCTCTGTATTTATGAAAAGTTTGGGACAAATACAATCTCTGGTGTCAGTGAGTCAATTAACCTTCAAATGCTGTATTTCTTAGGCATTCAGGTGCTAGTATGTATTGCCTCCTACATACTGCATTAGTAACAAAGACAATTCTTCTCTGGTACTCTATGTGTCTCTTCTACCTCAAAACAAACAATTTAAAATAATTAAAGGAAAAAGATAGAAACTCAATTATCCTGTATGGCATGGCATACATTTTAGACAACCTCATTTGATGTGTTTTACTTAATTTACTTTAACAACAAACCAAGATCCTAGGGAAAAAAAAGAAGTTTGCACATAGTGCTCTGGAAACCTGAATGCTTCTAATGTACTAGATATGATTTCTGAACTGAAGAGAATTTTCTGAGTGTCATTACTGTGTCTGCCTTCTCAGCAATCACAGAGGCTCACATCTATCATTTCCTTTGTTCAGTGAGAGACAGACTTCTTGCCATGAGAAAAAAAATAAAGGGAAAGACTGGAAATATTTACTGTGATTCAATGGAAAAAAAATTAAAGAACCAGTCAAAATACTCCCTGCAATTTATATCTTAGAGAGTTACATATAAATTGGTCCATATAAATATATATATGTACATACACACACACACACACATACATGTTTATTAATTATACTGGTGAAAGTAATATTTGATACATTTAAAACCTGTTAAAATACTTTTGTAATATAATATATTCTGTGGGTTTTTTATCTATCATTGAAAAAATCCATGTACTTTTAAAATAATAACTTGATGAAATATGTGAGATGATAACACAATACTGTGTTTTCATTTACACTCATCCCTTTCGAGAGTTATTCAAATTAATCATCTTAAATGGAAAGTATATTAGTTGTTTTTCAGACCATTTTAGTTATGTTTTTAGTGCATTACTCATTTTTTAAAAACAGATTTTCCCTGGAACTGGCTACATTTTTTAAAATACCTTATCACACTGGATGCATGCAAGAGACATCTACGTTCTTCGAAAGAGACATTCAATTAGAAAATTTGACTTCAAGATTTTTGTCCTAACTGGAAATTTTTTAATGAACTGGCATTGGCGAAAAATGCTGCATTTTTATTCTTCAGATGCATTTGCCAGCACTTGGGACAGCTGTTTGCACTTCTTTGTTGCACTTGTTGGGCAGTGATGCCATTCTTAGGCATCACACTGCAGGGAAGTGAGTCGCTCACATGCACACATGACCCTTCTCAGCCCTTAGCTGAAGAAGATAACATATATTAGTGTATACATTTGAGACAAAAAAGGGTTTTATCTTCCTGGAGCATTTTCAAAGAGATTGAGTAGCACCCTGGGAATCCTCAACTGACTTTTTCACTTTCTAGATACCTTTATATGCTCCTTCTTCCCACATACGGTTTACTTTTTTGGCTGGTGATGTGCAGTCATAAACAGAGACTACCTTTGGCCACCAGTTGCACTGAGGATGCTGCCCACCCTGGGATTTCAGATCTGCTGACTTAATTTTTTAGCACAAGAGATGGGGATTGTTTTCATCTTCCTAAATCTCTGCAGCATGAAAGTATTAGGCAAACTATTACTCTAGGAGTATTACTCTAGGAGTCTCTTCAGTATCATGTCAAAATAACTCAGAAATGTTCTGAAAAAGTAAAGGAGTAACTTTATTTTACAACTTATGTAACTGCAGTTTAAAAGATGAAGAAGGTAAGTACCAAATTATTTACACAAATGTATATCAAATAATACTAATGTAAAGGTACAATCTTATTAATTGACACTTGTATCTATGCTTCAACCAGTTTTATGAAGAATTATATAAAATAGGGGCACATTTGTCCTGATTTTTTTCCTGAATTCTTACTGTTTCTTTGGTGCCAGTGTCAGTTGCTAAGTATGTCTTTTCCTTTTTTAAATACTAAGTATCTCCAGGTCACTTTCAAAAATAAAGTTCCCCTTCTCCCACAAGTATATGCTACAAGGGTAGAATAACCATTGACATCCCCTATAACAGCAGACAACGTATCATTACTAAAATTATTCTTTCTCAGGCTTTTTTCCAGTTAAAATACCTACTGTGACACAGGTGAGAAGCCACAGCTACTGAGTATATATTGAAGCCAACTGCCTCATTTTTTTTTCTTTCAAATACTAATAAAATATAGGAATGAAGGGGGATTTCCCTCCCTCATTAAAAACATAATTTGTACAAAAGTTATGAATCAAGAACTTTTTAAACATATTCTCCCTTCTTTTCATCTCTCCTTTATTGACAAAAAGCTAATGTATCACTGAGATGAAGTGGATCGGTTCTGAGTTGTGATAAACCTGTGTGCTGCTGTCTGAATTGATATAGTTCAGCCCTGTGAATCTTTAAGAGATGCACTGAGAGTGGAATGAGATCATCTACCTGAAATTATCTGTTTTGAGATTCAATGGCTGCAAAGAGTGGGTGAAAATCTTCACGAACACTTGCTTCAGGAAAAGGAAGTATGCTGAGCATGACTGAAAAGGCAGCCATGGCTTTTCAATGTGATATATAGGTCCATTACACCTTACAGGAACAGCCACTGGTAGTAGCAAAAATACAGGCAGGTTTAAGTAACTAGGCTGCACTAGCAGCATTTTCAGCCAAGCAAAGGAATTGTGTCACAAACTAGCACTTTTCTTTCTGTTTTTGTTCTCTGCCTTTTTCAGAATTTGCTGCTAAGCTAGAACCTGTCCCTTCCTTCTCTACAGCTCACCTGTGACTTGAACAGTTTTGTGATGGATCAGATAACACACAATGTAGATAAACAGCAATCCTGCATCTCTCACGTTAGTTTTAATGGTGCTATCCACTGTGTTTCATTGTGTGCTTTGGCTCAAAAGGTGAAATGAGTCTGCTTTTCTGTAAAAATTAACTGGCAGTGCTCAGTAATTCAGTAATCAGTATTTGGTAACTGGTATTTTTATTAAGTTCAATATGGCTTTCAACCCGAAAGCCCAGCCTTGAATGCAGTGCTTAGTAATGCCACTTGTTTACATAGTTTTACATCCCATTCACTTTTGTCTGATTCTTACAGCTTTAAGTGCACTGAGAGAGCAGTGAGAATGACATGAAGTCAGTGTGCTTTCTGACCCATATAAGGCAGAACTAGATGCTTACTGTGCTCTTTTAGGGTGAATACCTGGGGTGGAGCTTTAAGTCTGTCTTCTGATGCCAGGCATTATGTTTTATATGTTATTTCATTTCTAGAGCCCTGGTTGTGCAGCTTTAAGTCTGTCTTCTGATGCCAGGCATTATGTTTTATATGTTATTTCATTTCTAGAACCCTGTTTGTGCATCATGATCTGGGTGCAGTACAGAGGAGATTCAGCTATCTCTTCCTACTCCTCTGTTCCCCAGCTCTCAGACTTCCTCTTCTCCTCAGCCACCAGGCAATGAAAATGCTCTGGCAGGGTACTTTAAATATATTATTGCTTCTGGGCTTTTTGCTGATTGGAAGGAGTTGTGCAGTAAAAAGGTGCAGAGATGTTAGTGTGATAAATGGGAATATATAGACCGGGATGCTTGGCAGGGCTGAAAAAATACTGTCATGTGCATTCAAGATGGAAGGGAAGGGAGGGGAGGGAGACACGAGCTGTTCAAGAGAGCGGCAGCCACCTACAAACCTAATCCAAATAAGCAGAGGGACGTACCCCTCCGGTTTGCACCATCACAGAGGGATCAAAGAGAATAGCAGCCCTTGCTGGGTCCGTATGAGCCCGTGCCACAGAGCCCCCCCTCAGCGGGAGCAGGCCCGGCAGGGGCCCGGGTCACCTCGCCGTCCCCTCGGCCCAGCGCCGCGGCTGCGGCTGGGGGTGGGCAGGAGCAACACGCCGCAGCCTCAAAGGCTGGAGCAGCCAATGCACTTCTCCAAGGCCGACACAGAGCTCCAGGAGACAGCGAGGCTGCCTGAGGCACCGTGCCTCCCGGAGCTCCTGCCGAGCGGCGCGGCTCTGCATCCCAATGCTGGGCCGCCACCGTGACACACGACCCGGGCCGGCTGAGGGAAGGAGCCCGCTTGGCACATTATTATGCATCCTCTTTAGGACTCCAGGGGAGGCACGGCGTTCAGCTGGACTTCTACTGGATGAAAACTGAAAATATCTGTAAATGATTAAAATGGTAGGAGAGAAACAATCATAAATATTCATCATCTATCACTACTGATTTATTTTCTTAATGCTGTTGTTACTCATAGGACCAGATCTGCCTTGTTTTGGCTTCAGTAGCACGTGTACAGCACACTAGAATTTAGAAATAATTATGTTTGTATAAATTTAAAACATCACATAGTAAAAGGGAGTTATAGGTATGACCTCTGTGACATGCTGTCAGATTTTTTTATGTTATCTCCAAAATGTAACAAACAAAAGCACATGGTATTAGGAAGGTTCTGTACTTTTCAAACACACCTTTACAAGTAGCACTAAGGGAATATGATGCTTTAAGAATTAATGCAACAGCTTGACCTGTTCCAGAGCACTGCCTAATTATTATTTTAATGCTATTTCAGCAAGATATTTCTTCTTTGTTTTTTTTTTTTCTTTTGTTTTGCTTTGCTTTCAAATGAAAGGAGTTGCATTTATCGCTCTTGTGTATCCAGCAAGGTTTCATCATATATTATTTTGTTGGAATTCACAGAGCTGTATTTAAGAGTGAGATGAATACCGATATATTTGAGGTACCTGAAATTTAAGAGAAAAACAGTGTAATATTGAAAAAATCTGTTGTTCATCTGGTATTACTTTTTTTTTTTCAAAAAAAAAAATCTCCTCTAGTTTTCAGGTCTGTTATGATGTCATATTTTGCAGAGAAACTATTAATCTACAATCTATGGCGATAAATAGGAAACAATTGCAGTTTTTCATACAACAAACCACTGTCCTTCTATTTACCAAACAAGACAAGTTTTCTGAAACATAGGGGTTGTTTTTATTTTTTTTTTTTTTTTGTAGTTATGTGGCTCAGATCCAGCAAGCAAACCTGTTTTACTGATGGGGTCTCTACTTATCCAGTGTTTCTGTCATCAGCCTGACCTTGCAGCTTTCTACAGTGCCATTATACCCTGGGTGCTGGCTTATTTTCATACAGCAGCCCCCAACTACTTGATCCCACTTCATCTACTTCATGGACACAGACATTTGTTGGGCTTATTAGCTCAGCAGGAGCCTTATCATATTTTGTATCTGAGGCTGTTGGAGATGTCAAGAGATGGAAATGCTGTGTAGCTTTTTATCCTCTCTTCTTGCACTTTCTCTGAGAGCCCAACAGTGCATTTGGATTCAATGCTCTCCTGCCACTAGCTGCTGAGATCTCTTTAAATATGTCTAGCTTTGCCATCTGTACCAATAACACTGCAAAGGCTTAGCCATGATTAGGCTGTCAAGATTTATTAAGTTAAAAAGTATCAAAGTTTCTTGCTGCAACCCCAGACCTTTTAAGAGTCCACCTTCTTTAGAAACCCTTCCCCCTCCTGACTAACACTACAGTCAATGTGCTTCGCTTGACCTTGACCAACATATGCACCCGGGGAACACTAATGAATTTGGGCCAATTCATCTTGGAACTCCAAATTTAATCAAGCTGACATGCCAGGGAAAGCAGACTGTAATTAACTCCTAGCATTTTAGGTAATCTGTAAATTTCATAAACTTAGCTCAATCTGTTTCTGTGGTATTAAGCATGTTTTTGTGGATTTGTTTAACAGAATAAAATTGTTAAAATAATAAAATAATAACAATTAAAAAGAAAGTGATGTATCATAACATTAAATCCTTTCAAAAATTAATATTAGTCCAGCAGAATAGGATGCCACCAAACAATGTATACTTAGTAGCCTGCCTAGTAAAACCAACTGAATCCAGTGTTATCATTTCTTTTTGAAAATGTGTCATCCACTCATTTCATGATGTGCATGTTATGAAAATGTACAATCAGTGAAAATAAAATAGAAAAAATCCCTTGCTCAGTGTTATCTTTCAGTTGGTTTAATTTTGATGAAGAAAAGACAGGAGCATTAAAAACTAGCCCATAGGGCTCCTGTTTTGTTCTGCTTCATTTTATTATTATTTGTATAATGGTAGCACTCAGAGGTCCTGGCCAGGATCAAGGTCCCACTGTGTGAAGTGCTGTATGAATGCAAAGTTCCAGCCCTGAGGGGAAAAAAAAAAAAAAAAAAAAAAAAAAAAAAAAAAAAAAAAGGAAAAAAAAAGAAATACACTAAAATATTGATTAAAATTAAAAAAAAAGAGAAAGAAAAATAAACTCCAACAACCCGCTCACCATCTTAAAACAGGTTTTTCTGAGACTAAATCTTCAGGCTGAAATAGTTAATCTGACTATTATGTTTATTCTTTTCATATCTGCATGCAGCATCAACAGCACACCTAAGCTCCAGCCTCTCCACAGTGGTCCTGGTAGGTAAGGAATTTTGACGCAACAAGTATAACAGAAGAACCAAGTAAGACCTAAAGCAATCAAATTATTATATATGGATTTAAAATGAAAAAGCCCAACGAATAGAGACTAAAACCATCACTACACTTGCAGCATATCATCCTAGAAATTTTAAAGCTTTGATCTTTTAAACGTAGGAGTTAAGAAAAATATTAAAAACAGGACCATGCCAAAGACTGAAACATACACATACGTGTATACATATTGTATAGACGTATTTCCTGCAGACCTTGTTAAAGGGAAGCAATCAAATAACATCAGATATTGCTTCAATCAAATAAATGTTAATTATTTAAGAGCAGAGGCAGACAAGAGCCAGAGCCATTAATTTAGGTTCCCTTCCTCAAAATGTGCTTCATAAAAATGCCACCTTTTGAAGATCTTTCTACTGTATTTTAACCTAAAAATTCATTAAGTTTTCTAAGGCAGACAGCAGCACAAAGAACTACAGTGAATATAAAGTTCACTTACTCCCATTGATCGTTGTAGTCCTCCTTTTCAAAGAGAAGGATGTACAGCATTTTACTGATAACTAATGAAAATTCTTCACTTTTGCACTTTGTACATACTTAAATAAATGCATATATGAATATATGTACAGGGGATGATGAAAGAAAGCATGTGCCTTAACCTTTTCCTGCTGGTCACTGTGACTAGAAGGGAGGAATAAGGTCTGTGCTCAAATATAACACACACACACACACACACACACACACAGAGTGTTTATGCATGTAATAATCATGTACAGCAACACATATATTCTATAGGATGAGAGTTTTGACTATTCCAAATGTTGATGTCATTTTAGATGGACAAATCAGTCATGCAGTGTCTTTCATGAAAATTTTTCTCATACTGAAGAAACCACAGCATAACACCATATGATCACAGAAGATTTTTTACTGTCTTGTGGCCAGCACAGTCTTTCATTTCTAAATACGCTGGACCAAGGGGAATAAAACCAATTCAAGGCTTCCTTCCTTCACAAGGCTGGAAAAGCTAGGAATAAATTGCTTCTTCTTTCTCTTGGTATATGACTATGCACATGCATGGGTCTCAATTACAAAAACAAATATATGGTTTTTGTGCAAACTCAGAGAGCTGAGCAATGTATCTTATGTGCCCTCAGTCTATAAAAATGCAAAAAAAAAAGTGTACTCAGGCCTCTTTCTTAATGTATAGAGTATCCAGGACTTTATTTTGAACAATACAGAGGAACAATTCAAATATTCAAAAAAGGTGGAGAATCCATAGGCATGGCCAATAATGTGCTATATACTTTCAGAGCTTTAAAAAATGTCTTCACATATGTTATTATGATTTATTAAGCAAATTCTTGACTCTAATAGCTAGTAAAAGCTAGCAAAGTGCAACTGGCTACTTTAATGACCGGAAACATAAATGCTGGTTCACAGAAAGTAATCTCCCAACCATCATAATGTGCAATAGATCATTCAGGACACTAAACACTTGACCAAAATGATCTCACCTGCTGTCAAATAATCACTAAAATTCTTTTCTTGACTGGTCAATGAGAACATTGTGGTGCAAAGATATGGCTTATACCAACATATTGGAGACATCATCATCAGGCTACATGCAGGAGCAGAAAATGCAGATTGTTTAGGTGCTGGTGATGGGTTGTCTCCAGTGACTGGGTGACAAAATACCCAAGGTGGTATACAACCATTTTTATTAAACCTCAGCTGATTGTGAGATGGCTGTCAATCCATAGGTTACCTATATGGAGCCCTGCCTGTATTAATCTTACTTCTTTTTTTCAGAGATCCCTGGAGATAATTGCAATACCACAATCTTGCTGAACTTTCACTAGCTCCATCACCTCCATCACAGCCTCTACAACCAATGTTATCTCCCAGAAGAGGGAGCATATAATTATGAGAAAAGTTTAAATTGATGCAAGGATTTGAGGAGCTAAAAGGCCACTCATAGCTGAACAAGACACTTAAAACTTTAAAACAACCTCCTGAAGGGAAAAGTAAGTTAATGTAAAACACTGAAAGGAGAAATCAGTAATGTTGACTGTACCTTCAACAGAGGATATGCCCTCACCAGCTGATAATGTAGAACAATCTTGAGGCTGCATTAGATTCATTGATAGTCCTGACTACAGAGATAATTGTGGTAAGAAATGGTTGCGCTCCCACTTCCCCAAGAGGCTGTGCCTATTGCTGTCAAAGGAAGATCTGGAAACTGTGATTCATGCTTTTATCTTCTCCATGTTCCTAACTTAGGGCTAAGGGCTACACAGAAGTTTCATCTTGTGCAATACTCAGCAGCCCACCTCTTAAGCAGGAAAACCTGCCAAGAGATCATAATGGAAATCTGCACACTCTAATGGATTTCTGCATTCATTATCCAGATACAAATCAACTTCCTGGTCCTTATATTTAAGGATATTTTAGATACTGGCTTTTAGCCAAGATCTACCATGCAACTTTTCTTATTGGAAATGCTGAAGTGTATGCAACCTATGTTCAAATGCTCAGAAGTGTTTCATGTATTAGGCTTCTGCCCCTGGAAGGAAATTTTAACAGAATTCAAGATGTAGTGTGAATCCAATCATCTCAGAAGCAAATCTTCCTGTAATAGTGTGGCTTTAGGAGGAATGACAAGAAGTGAAAGAAAAGGAAGGAGTAAAGTGAAAAGAAAAAAACTGAAGAAAACATATATGCCTCCAAAACCTGTCACATTATGTACAGATATGGACAGAAGCTTTTTGTAGGCATCCATAATTTACTTTTGAGTGTGAGTTACAGACACAGTACATGTGTTGATTGAATTAGTGGCCTATAAAACTTTCTGCTCAAGAAGCTTATTATCTTAGGGTGCTCATATGATATGCTGAGAAAGAGCAAAAAGAAAGAGAGAGATGAGTTGGGATGGAGAGAAAACTTACACAGTTGCAAGGGAAGTAGAAAAAAGTATTTTGGTATTGATCCTCACACATATTCAACTCTTTTGGCTACTGAAGCTGACCTACCAAATATTTTCTTTAAAACAAAGAAAGAAGGGGAAGAAGAATGAGGAAAAGAGAGTAGAGTATCAGCTAACAGGAGTTAGAACCATAATTTAGTATTTTTACATGTCTTTTGTTGCAGCATTAAGTCACACATACTTTGTGCAAATCTAGGAACTACCTGGTCACAGGATTCACATTGTAGCTAGCTCTAAAAGTGTATGGTGTGTATCTGCTGCTGCAGTAAGAGCTTATTTTGGTCTTTTCAGTAATGTTTAGAGGAAAATATCAATCAAAAGAAATCCTCATTCCTAGGTCTAAATGCCAGCATAAATGATTATTGTGAATCAAAATTGCTTTGTTGTATTTTTATTTTTTCAAGTTAATATATTTCCCAAGCACATTAAAGTGAAAATCTAGTGTTAAGAAAAGACAGAGGATGCAACAAGATCCTAAACTGTAAACTTTTTGTCAGGATCAGTGTTCTCTGAATTTGAGCTTTTACTGCTCTAAATTGCTTGTGTTCAAAGTAAAGAACTTTGAAACTGAGGGCACAAAACCTATTAATTCTATTGTATTATAACAGTATGGTAAGCTTATCTACTGTCTGGTTTCCTTCTGGTCTGCCTAGTTTTATTCTAGCTCCTCCCAGCTCTGTCAGAGCTACTAAGCATGGACACATGCATAAGCAGTGGCCTAGGTGACCATTAAAGATATTCTGTGGTGGAATCTTTACACAAATTAGCAGGCACATTCTGTCTCATCAAGAGACGTGGCTTTCTCCTTGCTACTCTACATCTGAGTTTCACAAACACAGAGATTCAGGGATGAGGCTCCAGTGGAATCACAAAATATTTCCTAGTCTGTCATTACCACAAACCTGGTTGTTAGTGGGGTGGAGTGCTCCATCTAGTTTCTGGCACTAGCACCAAGACTGCTGACAGATTTATGTGAAGCAGAATGCATACACACTTCTAGATTCTACCCAAAATGGTGAAAGTCTTAAATGTTTTTTTTTCCCTACAGATGGACAATCCCAAAGTGAAACCAAGATTATCACATTAAGCGACTCCAATATTGTAAAGCTGAGAACAGGTAAAATGGATAAACATTTTTATTTAAATTCATCCAAATACTATTACAGTTTAGTTGTGTAAGGCAAACAGTAGGCTAGACTATTAAGGCAGGGAAGAAACCAGAATTTTTTTGTCCAAGACCTTATAACCTAAGCAGCATGTAAACAATGAACCTGGTCTTGGGAGATGCTGAGCTCATACATACTACAGTGAGAGATACAATAAAGTAGCCTAGGTTGGATTCCAAGAGCATCCTAATTTACTCTGAGGTGATGAAAGAAGGTTGGTGTTAGATCCTGTTGGATGCAAGAGATAAAAAACCAAAGTGTTAAGAAGTGTTCAGAGGACCAAAGCTAAGAATAATTTTGGGCAGGCTTTTAATAGAGTATAGGATGCTGTTGAAAGAATGAGTAGTGAGTCCTGGATTTCACTAATTAGGTGTAAACCATGAAGGCTGATGCCCAAGTTTTTATGATTTTCCTTCTTTTTCATTTCTGTTTAAGAATCAATGCTCCCACAACATCATGCCTACTTCACTGAGTTTATCTGGGGCAATAGCTGGGGAGATAGCCTCAGGCTTGTGTATAGAGGAATGTGTTTCAGGTCCTGCTTTAGGCTCTGCCAGCATTTGGTTGGGGTTGTCTAGGTGGAGGACATAGATATTAGTAAGCATATATGTGAATTTATGATAGTCTGGCTACTGTGCACAGGCATAACCTTTAGTATAAAGTGAAGTGTGTAGCACCAAACAATGCATACTAGGAATATCCATATAAAAAGATACCTCTTTAGACAGGAATGAAGACAGAGTACTTTCCTTAAGGAACTTATTATCTGAGCACCATATAAAGAAAGAGCCCAGCCCTGTGAGGTGCTGTAGTTAGTGCTCTATTAATTCACTCCCCTGCTTTCTGCATACTAATTTCTTGTGTAGACAAGCAGAATTTAAGCCTTGCAAAACTGTGAATGGTTGAAGTGATCTCATATATCCTTTTTGATGGGACTTCATGCAGGCAGTGTCATCAGTAGCCTAACCATTTAGCTTTGGAAAGCTCCCTCTTACACAGCTGTTGCTTACAGGTGCAAGAGGAACGCCTGCAGCCACAGCTGATAACATTCACGGAGTGTGCCAGTGGTTCTGCCATTGAATGGAAATGAGAAGACTGGGAGATGTCAGGGAAATATATTTTGCTCATGACATCTCACTGTCTAAGAGTCCTCCAGATGTTGGGTGATGTCCTTGTCAGTGCACTAATGCTCTCAGCTCCTAAAACCCAGTATCACTTATTTTTATATGGTGGAAGCAGCTGCTAGAAAAGCTCAGGCATGTTAGAGACACTCCAGAGGGAATATTTCCTTTGCCTCTTCTAGAGCTGCAGGTCCTCATAAGATAGCACACACTACAATGTCATTCAGTGGCTTAGAAAAATCTGCCTGGCCCATAAAACATTCCCAGTTTAGAATTTCCTAGGTGTATCTAGTACAAGGGGTGCAAAAATTATATTTCATAATTTCCCAAACAGATGAGAAATTTCTGGAATTGAACAGTTCTGTTCAGTCCTTTACTCTTTATAAATTTATGAGTGGGTTTGTGGCCTGTCACTAATAGGTCTCTAAATTAATAAGCTGACATGTATTGCAACACTCTCTAGGGCAAACTTCCTTCAAGTTTAGAGTCAAGTGACCTGCCTTATGTCATGATGTGGATTCATCCTTAGCAAAGGATGGAATTTTCAGCCTGCTTTTTGTTCTGTGATAGTTTACAATAAGTCAGCTTCTCATTCTGTGTCATCAGTTAATATTAAAAGCAGAAAAAATAATAATCACTGTCTTCCAGCACTGAACAAGAAAATTAATATCTCCTTTTAATGGGATTTTTGAACGACAGGAAGAGAGAATGAAGATCTTTTACTTTACAGAGTCTTTTAAAGGAGAGCAAAGGTACCACTTTTTCATTACGTGCAGGCCATGGTTAAAGTCTGCAATCTCCACCGCTGCTCAGAGTCAGGAGTCTTGGGCTTCCATGTATGCATACAGAGCTGTGTGCCTGCTTACCACCTCTGGTACTGCCAACCTAACCCTGCTCCAGCAGAAGGATAGGTGGTTATGTTTGCCATGGCACAGCTGGGCCCAGAGGATTGTACTCTAGCTTCCCAGAGACTGCAGATATTCTAAGTATGGGAGGCAGAAGCATATCCTGCACTAAGGGGCTAGGCCGGGCTATTTTTTTTTATACTATTCTCATCTCTTACTCCTTACCCATGAAATTTCTACAAGCCTGTGGTCAAAGGAATGCCTAATCTCACTATGGTAACAGGCCACAAAGAATGGGGAATCATATTGCCAGCTCATTGTATTAATGTGCTTTTTGCCTCCTAAAGAGCTCCATGATTCCTGTCTGCAGACAGGTAAGTCTCATACCCCTCACACCCCCACATGCACCAAGATCATCTGTGTGAGGTGGTACACATTTGTCTTATCTGTACTGGAAGACTTATGTATTGTGGGTTTAACTGGGCCTTTGAAGGGAACAGCATGTGACTAGATATAGTCACAAAAGTATATCAGGCTATTAGTTATTTAAAAATGGTCAAAGAGATAAAAAATCAATTTGGGGGAGGAGGATTGTGAACAGAAATAATGGAGTAAGCACTGCAATACACCCGTCTTCTCTGCACTTAACTGTTCAGTCCCCACATCTGTAGAAGGAAAGCATGCTTTAAATGAGACATTCAGCTGGCATAAATCAGGAAGCATCTCTGAAATCAGTGGTTTCACATCTGTGCATCAGCTAAGCACTGTGTTGCAGACTTTCCATCATTGAAGACCAAATGAGTATGATCGCTGCATATTATACAGGAATTATTTAGTAGGCAGAGGCTAGCTCTCTTGCTAAACAGGAACCTATTACAGAGGGAATGCATTCATATACAGCAGTAAAGTGCCTGCAGTTCTGATTAAATAAAGAGAAAGGCAGAAACCCATGGAAATTAATATTTCTGTAAATCATAAAAGTAAGCCCAAGCTTATTAACAATTTTTATATGCCTTCTATAAAACAGAACCACTATATATGTGAGAAAGAGAGAGAAAGAGAAAGACAAAGAGACAGAGACAGAATGAGAGAGAGAGGAAACCAGAGACAGAGAGATAGAAAGGGAGAAAAATATTTAGGATGCAGAGATAGAAAGGGAGAAAAATGTTTAGGATGCATGCAGCAAAAAAGTATTTTGAACAAGAATAAAAATAAAGATCAGAGTTCAAATTAAACTGCCACAGTCTCTATACATGATCCGCTCATTATATATTTATTGTTTCTTGACTACTGAAAAATGATCACTATCACTGCTATTTTCATGTGACTTTCAAAAAAAAAAAAAAAAGAAAAGGAAAAGAATACATGTTATCTTCTGCATTATCTCCGTAGGCTAGGTTATATACTGCACATAGTTAAACACACAATGATGAAACATTCATATAGGCTGCTCTCATTTCCCAGCTTCTCATTTTTACACAGAGCACCTAGTTTTGCCAGAATCTCTCCCTCCTTTGGCAAGAGGGCAAGCAAGCAGTCATTTCAGAAACTGGTGCCAGCGCTACCTATGAGTCAGCGTGATGTATTTAATGCTCCATTTGTTAGAGGCTAAGTACATTACCCCTAAAGTGCCCTAACCTCTAATGGCTCAGTGCCAGGGAGCCCAAGTCTGGTCCTGAACCTGTATTGCTACTCCACATTTTACTGCAGTGTCAGTTGTCTCTAATACATACACTAGATCTAGGCATCACAGTGCATCGTTTTAACATTAGATTCTGGTATTATGAAATATATCTTTTTCAGAATATTTCCTATTTCCGTGTAACGCATCAAAAATGGGAATGAAAAATTAGTCATGAATTTGAAGTGCAAGAATTTTATGTTTTCATCATTTTGTACTAAAGCTGGAGTAAAAATATAGGTGTTTGTAATATGGTGCATGGATCTGACATATAGCTCTTGATGTTCAGGGTTAAATTTAAATCTACATTGCCTGGTTACCAATCTCCACACTTGCACCCAGGCAGGACTAGGAAAGATTGATGATTGTGATTGTGAGATTAATCCTGTAATGTTTACAAGACTTCTGAGCTGAAACCTGGTTGGTCATATCATGCTATCCAGAGAAGGCCGCTTGGCTTGCCAGGGTAATTTCTTCTGATGCAGTAAATAACTAGGCATAATGAAAATACTCTGATGTATTCTACTGCCTGATTGATGCTCTGCATGCGATATGGCAAAGCAGTGCACTTCCTATCACAAATTTACATATACAAACCAGCAGAAGAAGCATGATAATGTCAGCATCTTCCAGAAGCCCTAGGATGCTACACAATTTTATAGCAGTTATGAATTACTGTTGACCTTTCTGGCCTCTTATACCAGTATGCTAGACTCAAGCATATTGAAAGTCATCAGTCTGAAGCAGTCATTCTTTACATAATTATGGCTATTTGTGTGTGGGAGGATAGTGTTTCTTTTATTGTTAAAAATTAGCATTAAAGAATATCATTGCTGAGATTGAATGGCTCATTTGTTTTAAGCATATATTTTAATAGAAACAGAGAAAAGTATGATTCAAATCCTTCAAATTTTTATAAGTCAAACAATGCCAATATGTGGACTTTTACAATTCAGTACTTAATGAAAGAGCATGGCTTGTGTCCTGGTTTCCTGGTTTTAACACAGACTTTTTTATATATTTTTTATGTTTTTATTTTATTTTTTTTTAGCAGGCTAAAAGGTCTTAGCACTTAGCACTAACGTTTAAACTAAATTTCTTGCTGGATTTTGCAAGTCTAAATTAACAGAAAATATTCAGTACTGGTATAAAAGTCTTTCAAGTACAAATATAGATTAAATCTTTGAAATCATGTAGATGCATTAGTTAAAGGAGCTTCCATATTTCATACTAAATATTTGAATAATCAGGCTTTCAGAACATCACTAAAACACAGCTCCTTATTATCATTTGCATTTTAATGTCCTTAAAATTATTACACTAAGGGAAATGTTTTTGATACATTATAGCATTTCCTCTAAATGTGTGATTATGTTAATGGGTTTTCAATCAGGATCCTAGCCTGACACCATAGGAAAATTTATGCAAAGTTCATACCCTGTCAGGGCCTTTAATCAGGACCATTTATTAGACCCCTGCCTTCTTTGATGGTTGCTGCTCCCTTTATTAAATATACTGACTTGGCCATCTGAAGAAAAGGACAATAAAAGGTTACTGGGGATGAAAGCATGAATGCTATTTGCTCATGTTTCCTTTACAGACACTTCTTCAATAATTAAGGAAGGGCTTTCTTTGGCCTTTTAGGCTTTTGAAGTGCATATCAAACATAACACTTAGTTCTTGTTTTTATGGAATGTTTAATGCACAGATTTAGGCTTAAGCACAAGTAAACTAACTTAGAGGCTGCTAACAGAATTAATTTAAATAATTTTCACAAAAATCACTGCAGTCATGTATGTCTACTGACTAGTTGAGCTATAAAGAAGTGAGGCAATTAAACTTACTGTAATTTAGAGAAATACTGAAAACAATGGGTCCCCCCCTTCTTTTTTTCCTTACACTACTCACTCTTCTAGCTTTTTTCTGGGCAAACCTTAGCATAGCAAAGTCATCACTGCATCTGATAAACAGCTTTCAATGTGAGAACTGTTTCCAAGATCCCTTAATATATATGCTAGTTACTTTATAAAATTATTTAATACACTGCTTAAGGATTTATAGGAGGGTTGAAACTGGCATGAGTGACACTAATTTTTCCCCTGGATCGCATGCAGAGAAAAACACAACAAACAGCAGATCTAACTAAGTAGTATTGACAACCTGGGGTTTGGATACAAATTCAATATGAGAAAACAGACTCACTTCAATGAAATACAAATAAACAACGAATTCTGTTTTGACATGTCTAAATAGGTAGTAGGTGACTGAGAGGCTTGGGTCTCATAGGAAAGCCATTAGTGGAGCATTTGATAGGAAAACGTTTGATTTGAATGCAAGTTGCGTTTCCCCTCAGGGGGTGATCTGAGTGGTATACTGGGGATTCACAGGCGCCCTTTTCACTAGAAAATGCCTGCTGGGCTGTATCTTGATAAATGAAATTTGTAGGATCTCCTAATACTAACAAGTATATAACTATATCATCTATTTAGAAGGCATGCTAATTATATTGGTTCACTGATGTTCATTTTCTCATTCTGCAAAAACATATTAAAAAGTTTTAATAATGAGCACCTGGGTCAATTCCATGTCCAGACTGGAAAAATAATAATACTTCATTAGTTTAATTATCAATATTTATTGCTCTGAAAAAAGGAATTCATTATTTTTCCCCACAAGCAATTGGTAAATATTCAGTGAAGTGATAGGATTGCAGCAAGAAATTAGTTACATAAATGCCACTGACCTGATGTAGGATAGAGTCTTAAGCTAAGAAACTTTAAGCTGAATAGTTCTCTGGCATATTTTTTGCCAGAAATTGTATTCTAAATATTACCATGGCCATGATAAGTATTGATAAAATGAATAATCTCTAACAAGATATTCAGATGAAAAATGAGTGCATCCTTATTAGTATTTAAAATCTACACACCTTTGTGTGCATTTCTTAAGGTGGTAGGTGTTTTTGAAACAAATAGTTTGGTACCTAAATTGTGCAGCTGAAAAAGCAATATATTTGATGAAATGGGAAGATTTTTCTTCTCACATCAGAATCCTACAGAAAAATAATATAAGGTGTTATTTTATACACTAGCATATGACATACCCCCCCAGACCCTTTAAAATTCAAATTGTTTCAATTGCAAAGCAAGAACATTCAAAGAATACAGGACTAAAAATGAATGAGGCACTAAAGAGTTAATGTTCAGAGATGTAGCTTGGAGTTAGGGATTGTTTATGACACCAAAAATGTTGCTGAAGGTAATCTCAGTAAAATGACCCTTCAAAATTAGTATTACATTTAATTGCATGCATGTGGTTCTGATATATCTCATCAGTGTTAAGCATCATTTTATCTTTCTGTTTGTCCACACAAAGAAGCCAGCAGTCTGAATGATACTGGTAATGCCTGTTAGTTTGAAAGCAGAGAATGCACGGTATGCAGCTTAAAGCACATCAAAGAAAATGTAACAGGACCTCAGTATGTCTTCCTATTAGACAACATGTTGTTATTAAGTAGAAATACTATTTCTTGTATTTATGCAGTTTAGCAGATCAGAAGATACCTTTCAGAATTAGTAATTAGTAAAAAAAAACAAAACCAAAACCAAAACAAAACAACCAGAATATTTTGCCTTTCAGTGAGGTAGACAAATGAAAAAAAGAATGTTACACTTCCATGAATAAAGAAAGCAGGAGGATATTAATTCATGTAAGATACAGTTTATTGGTTTATGTCAAAGTAAGCTATCCTGATTAGCTAAATGGATCAGGTATAAGGACATTAAAAGGGATAAGGTGGCTTCTGAACATATAAGAATATATAACATCATATAAATATATATCTGTATTTTTTCTATATTGCTCATGCGCATGCACACACATTCTGCATGTGTTAGGCCTTTCTGAGAAAGAGGCAAACAATATAGATGAAAATCAGCATCTGCAAAAGGCAGCAATCCCATGATTCCTTCTGAGCCAATCACTTAACATATCATTCATAATGCTAGTCTGCTTTCATCATCCTCACCCTGTCACTGGCATCTTTCTTCATTTTCTTCTGCTTCTCAGTTCCAAGAAAGTGGAACCACTGTATCATTTACTGTCCACAACCTAAGCTGCTGATTTAAAGGCTGATTTTTTATTTTCCGTAATGCCATATAACTATCCTTTCTGCTTTCTATAAAAGTTTAAGTTCAGGAAGATTTTGGGTAATTTTAACACTGAAAACTGTTCAGGGAGCTCAATTTTCTCATCTCTCCCACATTCTTCCTTTCATTATAAATTTTATAATTACAAGCTTTTAAAGAATATGATATGCAGTTCTCTTTTCCTTTTTCTCTCTCTTTTTTGTTTTGCTTTGTTTGTTTTTTTGTTTTTTTTTTTTTTTTTTCTAGCTTCCAGGGTTATACAACTTAAGCAGTAGCTTTTATTTATACTTAAGAAAATTTCTAAATTAATAAAAATTGTTGCCATAATTTTTTTTCTTTAATGACAAGACACATTATATTTACTAAGCATATTCCCCAAATGTTGATAGCTAGATTGCTTCTAGTAATGATTTCTAAAAGGAAATACAGTGCATTTTTTCCCCCTCTTTTTTCCCCCGTATTATTATTATTATTGTTACAGTGGACAGTGATGACTCTGTGTCTTAAAACCTAATCACTAGTGCCTATTAAATTTGGGTTTCATATGTTGCTGGAGGTAGAACTGATTATCATAGTGAATGAAATACTTGTTTGGCGTATTCCCAGAGGGCAAAAAGTCATTCTTCAAGGTGATGCATCTCATTTGAGGAATACATTAACAATTGAAGGCAGTTAAAAATACATGTGAACTCCCAGTGAGGCAAATCTGAGGTTGACCACATATATTTACTGACTGAGTCTTGCCTCATTCAGGGGAGAAAACTGTGATATGGAAGGCTGGTTCCTGCAACACATGAGACCTTAATTTACAACTCTAATGTGGCAAGTAGATCATAGCTGCTTAGAAAATATTTAGGATTTAACGCTCTGTATGGGTTTAAGATGTCTTTTGTATCTTAGAAGGTTAAAGAAAAAGTATGAGAAAAGATAAGGCTCAACAGCATTAAAGGTCAAGTTTGTGATAGAAATTAACTTTTTATTTCAAGGTTGTGTGATAAAATAAAGAATGAGACAGATGCATTTTCGAAACCATGCTGAGATCCAGAGTGAAAAGTTTTATACAATAGAAAACATGAGACAGGTTACATAAAGGCCAGAATTATTGTTATGAAATGCCGGGTTACAGAGTGATTGCATTAATTGCAGCAGTACCCTGAATAGATGGAGTGATACGTAGGATATCCTATACAATGATGAAACATATTCGTGTAACAAATGCTATTTTTCCTCCAAATTAATTTTCAAAGCATGTGATATTCTAGTGGAAAATAAAGCAGAAATAGAAGGAAAACCAGGGTACCAACATTTCTCAAGTAGAGCTGAGCACTAACCAAGTAAAATATGAAATGTAAATCAACATGATGCTATAAAACCCAACCCAAACTAAAAGAATGCAGTATTTGAGTTTGTTCTGTCATCAAATTAAAAATCCTATTATACCATGTGGCTTTTTATTTATTTGGAAAAAAGGTATTTCTCAAAAGGTTATATTAACATTTTGGTTCACAAAGAAGCACTGCCAAATTTTGAACTCCTCTTCCAGCAAATAGAGTCAGACAGACATGAAGTTTTGCAGAAGAGAAATAGAGGTAGATCAATATGGAATGCTTTCATTTCCAAATAGTATCTTCCTCCAAATTCAAGAAATGGTAATTTTAACTGCAAAATACATTTATATATGAATGCATTCATATATTTCACACCCTTACAAAACCACCATTAAAGTGAGAACATGTGTATTGAAAGACATGGGAAAATAATTATATAACTGACATACATGTTGCTACCAAATAAAGTTCCAAGACAAAAAACACAGACAAAATCCACTAGGGAGTTAATATGGTCCCTCCACCCCCCAGATGTTAACACCTAAATTTTGATGAGCATCATGACATCCCTACACCACAGCCTGAGCCGTTCTCAGTTAACAGGTACATTATAACTGAAACCTCTCGAGATCAGCCCCTCAGTATAGTCAAGAAATCACAACATTTTACTGCAGTCCATCAACCTGTACTTTTCTTGAAATGCAATTAGATCTGCTGTGTGATTCCAGGATATCCATATTCCAAGGCAGCAGCTGGCAGTTATGTGAGACATACAAGGCTGGAAGCCCAAGAATTCTGCACTGAGAATGATGAGTTAGGATTTACACAGGGAGCTCTAAGTTTGATTAGCCAGATGTGTGAAAAGCAACCTAATACTAAGTCAGAAATTTCTGAAAGGGGCTGTTGAAAAATCAGATGTAGTAGGAAGACAGCAACAGTCCAGATGTGCCTTCAGGGAGAGTGAAAGTCTTAATGCCTTACCTTTGCCTTGCTGAAAGCCAAGGGTAGGTCTGGTTAAAATTACATTGTGTGGACTTGCACATCTAATAATCTATTTAATAAGGTCCTTAAATAAGGACACACAGAATCCAGAGCAATTGCAAAGAGGCACTTGTCACAGAGTCAGTCAGGTGTGCTCCTACCTTGAATGTACTCACAGGTGCACATTTCTGAAGAGGATGTATAATCTTGCCTTGAAGATTCCAAAGGTAAATCTACGATGTATTTTGGATTTGGATTGCCCCACTCAATTTAATTTACAAAATAAGTAACTGAGGAGCCTTAAACCTTGGATTCTAAAACCTGTCATTTCTTCCCCCAAAGCCCTTTTTAGATTCTCTTAATCTTTCTCTCTTTCTGGTTTTCTATGTCCTTGTTGAAGTATGGATGAATATACAACCTACTCACCCTTCTTCTGTGCTATGTACAAAGTGAAATTGAGTTCAACACTGCTACCTGGTATTGTTTTTATTTTCATAACAAAGGAAAGTGCAAGCCATGGAGGTAGGTCCTGCAGAAAGAGCAGGATCAGCAGTTGTGTTTCAACTCTGAATTACTGCTGTCCAGAATTATTCAATTCTCTAACCAGAGTCCTTGTTTTGTTTTTTTTTCACTGTCCAATATATTATGTTTTATAGTGCTGTGTTGAAAAGTACAAGCCCTACCCATCTTAACAAGCCATTCAAATCACTCTGTGAAAGTGAGATGTTCTCATCATTTGCTACCCCACCATCTGTGCCATCTGAAAGATGTGATTCTGACATTGGCATTTTTGATTAAGAGGTTAGCTAACACTGGATCCAGATTTGAAATTCTGAGTCTATATGAAAAAGTCACTTGATTTCCAGCAAAACCAGCTAGTTTCTGTCATCTGTCTGCAAGTCAGAATTGTATGGCCTATTAAGCACATTGGGCTCAACCTATGATTAACCATAATATATTTTATCAATAAGTCAGTTGGATGGAAGAAGTCCCCATTACACACAGAATGTTTCTGTAACTGTAGTCTTTAATCCTATTGAAGGGCTCAAACAAAAAATTCCATATAACTTGAAGACAATTCCTGTGTTTTGGAAAATAATTTGGCACTGACTATGCTTTTGCCTGTTAAATTTCTAGCTGCTTTGTGCATAATGGCTTTTTAGTTAAATTTAGCACCATTCTGTCCCATTAGTAACTCTGGTTAAACTTCTGAACTCTTTGAAATATTGGGAAATCACTTACAATAGTCAAGTCTCTTGGAATTTTCCCTGTTTGCCATTCCTTTATGGCTTACATTTATGGTTTAGAAAGATTCTGGGTAGTTCCTGAGTGTGAGATAGCTCAGTCAGTTAATTAATGTTAAAAACCTTTACCACAGAAGGTAAAGTTCCAATTGCAACAGCATCACATGGGTCATGTACTTCTCTCTGTTTTGTTTCAAATAAATAACTGAAATATCCACTGAACGTTCCTGTCTTTAAACATCAGTGACCAAACAAACATTGAGCCTATAGATGTTATCAATAAGACTTTAAGTATTCTTACTTTTTTAATTCTGTGGGAAATTAATATTACATTGAAATATCCCTTGGCTTTCCTTTAGTACTCCTAGAGGTTTTTAACTTGCAGCTTTTATCCACATTCATTTGCTTTCCCATTTTTGCTTCCATCATATACTGTTATTTGTTCTTTTGTCATGTCTATAGCAGTTTAAAGCCAAGAAATCCAATATGATATTTTTTTCTTAAATTCTCATTTCACTGATATATATCAGGATATCGTTGAGAAATTTTTCCTTGTTAATACTTGCAATTTTGAGAAAATCAGCTGCTTTAATGTAACAGTAGTTATAGCAGTCATCAGTACTGCTGTATTTGCTTTTTGAAATTTTTGAAGTCAGAAATTCACTTTATTTATCAGAAAAGATCATATTATCATAGAATATCTTGAGCTGGAGGGGTCCCATAAAGGATCATTGAACCCACCTCCCTGCTCCTTGCAGGTGGAGGTTTGCCTTCAGATACCTGATATTTTCTTATCCATCTTTGGTGAAACATTCTTTTTATTATAGTTATATAGTTATATATATATATATATATAGTTAGAAAATAAGATAGTTTTAGATTTAGCTGCATGAAATTACATTCTAAAGAAGCAGTTTTTCCTTTGAGTGAATGCTTATGGAACCCTTGATGCTGCTTCCTGGTTTGAACAGGTATTTTGTCAGATGCCTACCTCTAACACCATCAAAACTTTGTAGCAGGCACAACTTAAATCCATAAATATCAAAGGCTTTGTGATTTTGAGTAATATTACTCAATAATATTTGAGTAATATTTTCCCAAAAAATCTTTGATGTAATGTGCTACCTTGTGTATTCTGCTACATTCTATCCTTGCAAATTTGGTTTAATGCTTAGATTTAATGGTCTATTCAAATGAAAAGTCCTAACAAGTTTATGTAACCCACTTCATGTTTCTTCTTATGCATTATTATCTTGTTAAAAAATACGCAGTAGCAGTATCTCAGATTTTGGATTTATCATATGTAGGACACCAAGATAAATTCCTGGACATTTTATATCAGCAGCTATCTCTAATTTTGGAAGCCTTCTACGTGGGATCAAAAGGAAAATTTTGTGGACTCTGACCAAACAATTTCTGCTTGGCAGTGAGCTACTATAGGTTCATTTTAAATTATGCTAAACAATTCTATTTAATTCATAGAACACTTATTATTGGTTTAATATTCAAACATTCATCCATTCTTCCTTTTAAAGTACATCCTACAAAACAGAGAGGAGTACCTTTCTGCTTATGTATCACCCTGGTGTCCCTCCTACATTATGCTCTCTGCTCCTCACCTGTTTTTCTGTGGTCTTCTTCCCAAGGAGAAGGTATCCATACAAAGACCAACAGCTTCATCACCATCTCTGCTGAAGGCAGATTTTTTTGCAGCAAACTTGTATCTCATAACATCATTTTAAAGTATAAATACATCTTCCATCTACAATTTCATTTGGGGGCTACTCCCTCATTTCAGATGGATACTTAGGGGCAAAAAAAGTCTTTCTTCCAAAATATCTGTGTATTTTGTTTGTTACTTCAAAAATATAATCCCTACTGTTACAATGAAGTTTTATATGACTGTTCTTTTCTAAGCTCCAAATGCTAAAGTACTTCTGTTTGTATGGGTGTCTGTGCACGGGTTGCAAGCTTTTACAGATGACAGTTTCACATGTCATAAACATTCCTGTCCCACAATGCCTGATCAATGACTGTCCCAAAAAGATACACTTCTGCCAACTTCTTCAAAGCTGCCACATATTCAGAGAGCGCTCGCCCTTCTAGCTGATTTCCCTAGTGTAGTTTGTATCATCCTGCAATAATGTTTGTTCTAAGAACAGTATATCTTCTCAAAACATCAAGCTTTTAAACCAGTTTTTGTGCTGTCTGTCAATATTCAGTCAACTTTTCTCCTAACTTGGGTTACAGACACTACCTTATTTTTTTCTTCAGTAGAAATTCATGAGAAAACAAGCCTTGAAGTTTTTTATTTTTACCAAATAAAGCTATTTTCATTGTTTTTCTTTTCAGACAGGTTGACTTTTCCTTTTGTATACTGTCCTTGATGTGATTCTTTGGGGGGCATAAAACCCCCTGCAGAGCTGTTAACTGATTCAGACCAGTGCTGGATTCTTGACCAAGTATTCCCTTTTGTATTTGGAGAGGAATCTTAAAACTCCCACTGAGTGCTCCTTAGCAAAATGATAACTTAATAGAGAGTTGTTCCTAGGAGAGATCCAACATAATTCAAGCAAAGGAAAACAGTTCTGGACACAGGTCTGTAACCACAGTCTGACTCAATTAGAAGCAACACAAGTTGCAGCAAATCTTCATTTCTAGATGTGTAGTGTTCCCAATAACTCAAGCACTGTCAAGAGGACAGACACAAATTCTACTTTATATGTTCTTGCAGTTTCACCAATGGCTTCCTAATCCAAACTCTCTAATCATATATCTTTCTGGAAATGCAAATTTATTTTATAACTTTAGAATCCTAAGGAACACTCACACAGCCTCCTTTGCTCTTTCCCTCTTTTTCTAGGCACGGCTGCCTTTCTTAGTCAAATTCTACACACAGACTTCTAGGGATTTTAGAATCAAGATTAATTAACTTATATTTGATTGTTTTGAAATCCATTATCAGTTCACATATTGTGTTTCTGATAAAAAAATGCAAGAGAGTATCTGAAGAGACTGCAAACCATCTGCTACAGGTTAATGTCACTCTTGTTTTGAAGCATGCTCAGGTTCAAATGTCTTGGCTGTACTTCTGACACAGCATTAAAAAATGCCACCTCAGGAGTGGGGTGACAAGAACTGGCTCTATTTAAAAAGGCTAGAAAGCCTTATTCAGATTGAGGACCTCGGAAGGACCTAGTCTATTCCACCCATCCAATCCTCTCCAGTGGTGTTTTATAAAACTTGAAATTTCACATGCAGAAATCACAAATATTCTAGATATAAAGATAATATTGCATAAGCATCATACTCTGTGATTTTGAAAATCTTGCTGCACAAGCCTGTGCACTCTCAGTATCATATTCATCATACCTAGGGCATCACAGATTATCTACTTAGATGAATAAGCTTCCCTAAAGCCTTAGGATAAGGAACACCTATTTTTATCCTCTCAAAATTGTAAATAGCAACAAAGTTTACTTATGTAGAATATGAATATCAGGGTCACATCTGAAGTATGTCTGAACACATATTTTTCCTATAAGGGAACTTTCTTTAGCATGACACCTACTCTTTCCCTATCCCATGCAGTCTGTATAATTTTTTTGCATCTTTGGCGTACTCTTGTATCCATTTAGAAGCCAAACAGATCAAGAGACATAGCTGAAATAATTCTGCCAAATGTGGATAAAAAGTAATTCTTTCTCAGTAAGAAAAGAGATGGCAACTCTATCTAGGAAAAGGTGCAATCCCAGACCCCAACATTACTGGTGAAACAGCCTTAATAATTTTTTATGAACAGAGCTTTTTTTATTTGATAGTAATAAAAAAACCAATTAGAAATAAAATCTTGGTTGTCTCACAGACTAGAGGTGACAGGCTAGATAGGAAATATTTGTACAACACATGAACAAGCAGTGGCACTGTTTTGTAAGGCATTCTGGATATTTTACAATGGATCTATTATTTGCAAAACAATTTGAAATTTGAAATCATATATTCCTATTTATAACATTTTTTTGTGTGTGCACTGGCAAAATCTCAATAAGTAACCCACTGTAAAACTTGTAAGTGTAAAAAGAAATATTCTTTGTATAGATTCAATAAATAGGCTAGCTTTTCTTTCCACTGTTGAATATTGTGATTAATGTTAAAGTATTCTTGCTAATCATGAAGGTGAAAAATCTGAAGCTGTGCAGTACTGCAAATTACTTAAGAATAACTCAACTTGGGTAAATTATCCATATGTTACTTTCAAATGGCAAAGATATCCAAATCATCTACAATACTGACATCTTTAATGAGTCAAGGTTATTTTACCATTTAGCTTACATGTGAAAATCAATAGATAAGCTTTCTCTTTAGCTTTCAGTCAAGTTCTGACATGTTAGAAGCTGGGGGAACTTAAAGTTTATTTGTGGTTCTATCATACATGATAAAAATCTGAAGAGGGTTATTCTGATTTTACCTTTGCTTGACCTCAAAGTTTTACTAGTTTGAGGTTTTAGGATGTCAAATATATGTCACATCCGACCTTCTGTTGTCAAACAGTTTTTCAAGATATTGTACATAAACTTGTCTTTTTAGGTGACTGGTAACACATTTTCCAAGTCTTATCATATGAATGAAATGCAGATTTTTTGATTTATCCGATATAGCTGTGCAAGTCCATATTTGGAACAGGGACAGAATGCATAGCTTAAATACATAATACTTACATCTTTTCTTTCCTTGCTCAGTGAAAGGAGATACTATATTCTCCTTTTAAGACCTATTGATAGAGCCCATCATTCACCATTGGTAATGCTGCTTTAGCATATCCCATGGATGAGGAGAAGTATCTTCCATGGGCTGGGGGAAACCTTGGTTTCTGAAAACAATGGAGGACATTAATGACTTTTCAAAAAGAACATATTTATTGGCAAATCCAGAAGTATAAGTGAGTGTACATTTGCAAGAATTCAACTTATACTTCTAGAAGCTATAGATGTATTGCAACCAACCAATCATTGTACATTTGTGACCAACAACTGCCAGACTACTGGCATATATTTATTTTTTTATATATATATATATATCAGTATATATTTTTAATAAAAGTTAAATCACACAGTTCAGACTGAGCTACTTGAAAATGTAGGGAAAAGAAATAGGAACACTCTTTGTCAGCTGGTGTATTCTAAATCTTCATGTCTAGTCTGTGCATGACACACCAAGACTATAGCTGTGATACTGTTCGATGTCCCTCACTCATTCGCAGACATCTGCTATTCAGCCCTAAATATTCTTGTTTTTTCAGGTTGTTTTTGTTGGTTTTCAATTTTCCTCTATCACCTAGGCAGTAGCAATAGAGCTGAAATGATGCCCTTTTCACAGCTTCTTCTTTTCACCAGCTTTATTACTTAATTTCTCCGTACATGCTTTTGAGCTTTCTTTCATTACAATGTCTATCAGAGCATTCACATCTGTCCTCTGGGTTTTTTTGGTCCTAGTGTATATCACCATATGTGGTATCCTTTTCAGACACTTCTCGACATCTAAATAAATGACCATAGCAGTATTTCTTAAACTTTTTGTTTGTCCTTGCCCTTATTTTATTATTTCTTAATACTTACTTAATACTTTCTTACTTAATACTTAAGTATTTTGATTTCTTTTCCTTTCAACCAGATTACTTAATTTAATATAATTTTTTTGACTGATTTGGTGATTTTGCACAATTCTGACCCAAGCCACACTTAATAGCATGACAGTGGTCGGTGTCTATGTCTTCAAACATTCAAAATGATGATATGTGGCTTACATACATGAATTGAGGCAGGATGAGTTTGCCTAATAAGGCTGAAGCAGTCACAAGCCAAGGAAGATATCTTCTGTGCTCCTCAGTACAAGAGAGACGTGAGGCTCCTAGAGAGAGTTCAGAGGAGAATGACAAAGATGACTGGGGGCCTGGAGCACCTCCATTACAAGGACAGGCTGAGGAAGTTAAGCTGAGAGAGACCTCATTGATGTCTATAAATACCTGAAGGGAGTACGACAAATGGGTGGTATAAGGCGTTTCTCAGTGGTGTTGAGCAATAGGACAAAAGGCAATTGGCAGAAAGTGATGTACAGGAAATTTCATCTGAATGTCAGGACTTTTTACTGTGCAGGCGACCATGCACTGGAACAGGTTGCCTACAGAAGTTGTGGAGTCTCCCTCCCTGGAGATATTAAAGAACTATCTGGACACAATCCTGTGCCATGTTCTCTAGGATGATCCTGCTTAAGAAGGGTGGTTGGACTAGATGACCCACTGTGATGTCTTTTAACTTTCTCAATTCCAAATTCTGTGATTCTGTGAACATGCTTGGTTTATCATTAAATGTAGCAGTTTTTTTGTGCATTTACCTTTAGAGAGGTAAAATAGCAAAAGAAGCTCAGGTAGTGCCTGCAAAGGAAACACAGACTGAGGTGACCAGTAACACAAAAGACATGGTGCAGAGGCACTTTCCCCACCAGAAATGTAAAATGTGTGTATGCTATCCTTGGAATTCAATGATCAAAGATGTTGATATCAACTCAAATGAGTGTAAAACAGAGGTAGATTTCCATTTCCATTGCCACTGCCTGCTTGATATTGTGTCTTTGTCTTTCTTTAGTCATCTAAAAACAATATGGTTTGAAAAATACCTTTATCTAAACACAAAGGGGGAACAGTGTAATATTTATGGGAAGCCTTTTCATGCAGTTTATATAGCCCATCATAGGGTTGTGCAATATAAGATTTTTATCTTCACACACAGATATATTTTAATAATTATCTTTGGTGCCTTTAGATGAAGAATGACAAAAACTGGCCTACTGTCCCAATATTAATGTTAAAAATAATACAGGCTATAAGATACAATATGACAGGATTGCAGGAATATTCCACAGTGATGGCAAAATTTGCGGTATCTCTGACAGAAATGGTATTAAAGAAAGCCAGTTGTGAATCTGTTCATTGCTTGTCACATTGTAGATAAAATGATTAATTATACAGGCACAGATATTTACTCAGTCAACGTTTTCAAACTGTTCCATTATGTTAACAGTAGTTATATGAACTTAAATGCATTACTTGAAAAAGAGATTTTGCCTTTGAGCCTGGAAAATGAACTGGCCTGTTTCACTCATGTGCCTCAGTTTTGGCTGTGAGGTATTGTATATCTGAGAAGCAGGAAGCACTGACTCACGTCAACTCTTGCCCACATTTGGACTTTGCTACCCCTACTCAGACACCAAGTGACTACCAGCCTAGCAGGAGGCATCAGTGCCCCTAGCTGAGTACTTGGGGCCAGAGAAACACACTGAGGAGGAGGAAAAAAGCCCTGAAACTTTCAAAAAGCTAGCACAATTATCTGTTGATAGGTAGCAATTAGTGGTGCAGAGACAAGCACCTATTCCCTTGCAGTATCATGGGACCCTATTCTCCATGGAGAAGGAGCACACACAGTATGACCTCCCAGCTGAGTGCTCTGGGACAAGGCAGGTAACACCACCACACGTGAACTGCCTGCTGGCTGCTTCCCAAGGCATGTGCTTGTATTTGGGTTTCTGCCTTGTCTGGAGGGGTGTGCTACTTACTGTGTGAGACCAGAGTCCAGTTGTACAAGGACTCTTCCCCTCCCTTATGGTTGCAGCAGTCATCAGTCTCAGCTTGCTGGAAGCCCTGTAAACTCATACTTCCCAAGGATGGGAAGAGATCTTGGCAATTGCAGCGCAGTTTGAAGAAGCTCCCTCACCACCTCGTCTGCACTGTGCACTTTTGCCTGAGAGCACCAGGGTCTGCTGAGTGGCACCACATCTGGGACTTTGTGCTTGACAATGTCAGTGTCAGGAAAGGGTTCTGACAAGGGTTTAACAGTGTAGACAGTGTGAAACATGATAGTGTTCCTTGCTATTATCTAGTGGTGGATTTCTCTGGCTTCCTCTGTTGACAGTAAGGTGGGTTTGTTTGTGGTTACAGGAAAGTCTGGGGAGCTCAGCCATGTTTTCAGAAGTGATTTTTAAGTATCTGGATTTGCCCATAATCTATATTGCTGTAGAAACTTAATAGTGGCCAGTAAAATAGCCTTGATTTTGTTGGAAGCTGAAGCAGGAATAGCAAAAGTATTTGAAAAGGAAGAAAATTTGGAGTATTTCCTCTGAAGTTTTTTTGTAGAATTTGATTTTGTAGAATTCATTTCATATCCCTTAGCAATACAGCAAGAAAACTTATCTTTCTCACTATGGACAGTGTTGAAAGTGCCTACAGGTACACTGTAAATGCTATATTCTGTCTTTTGGATTTTATTCTATTTTTCTTGATATTTTTCTTTCTGTCATTTTATTTCTTTATTTTGTTTTATTTTATTTTATTTTATTTTATTTTATTTTATTTTATTTTATTTTATTTTATTTTATTTTATTTTTTATTTTTTATTTTTTTGTTTCTTTCTTTCTTCTAAGAAAAAATTTCTGATCCCTTTAAATTGTTTTTTGTGTTTAGAAGAATTAAATACCTTTTTCTCAGCTCTGTTTATATCCCTAACATATACATTTTGATATTTGCACAAAAAAGAATTAAGAGCTCTGTAGCTCCTACTTTTTGAATAGCTCATAGCTTGACAAAATGTAGAGGCTCATTGAGAGAGTTCACAGATGAAGAATTAAAGCTTTAAACAATTAAATATTTTTTTTCCCAAGACTAAGATAAAGAAAAATTTCTAAAATATGACAGAAATGAGAGTTAATAAACCAGATCTTGCCAGTCGCAGTCTTGTACCTTCCCCCCATCCCTGTGAGATCTGGTTTTAATCCCAGTCTCTGCATCAGAATTCCAGTGGGAATGAGATCTTTCTGTGAGTCAGAGCTAAAGATGTACTCCAGCAGCATGCTGTGCTAAGTTGTGGTCAGCCAATCGAATATCAAAGGGATTAAGTCTGTGAATCATTTAACGGGAAATTTCTCCTGCCTCAGTAGCATTGATGTTTTAAGGTGTGAAATTCAAGAGCGGCTTAGTTCTCCTTTGGTCAGACAACCGCTCTGCAGCCTGTGTTATCAAGAGGCAGTCAAGAAGATCCCCTTGGGTCATGTGGCTGGTATACATTTTTGTATTACCATAGTAGGCTAGTTTTAACCTGCAGGATGTAATCCTATTTACCTCACATGTGGTCTGTGCCCAAGGAGCATGTGCTCCACTTATATATATTATTTGCATTACCAGAGTCCCTGGCAGCTGAGATCATAGACCAGGACACTATTTTGCTGAGTACTATATAAACATATAGAAAAACAATGCCCTCCCCTTCACTCAAGGGTTTTATAACAAAACATAGCAGAAAACAGAAGGAAGGGTGGGAACAGAATTTGTCAGCAGACTATGACGTTAGGATACTTGCAGCCTGTTGTCAACATTTCTGTTTCTATTGCTGACAATTTTGAAAGACAGCTTTCAAAGGTATTTTAGAGGCATTTACTCATGGCTAGGGGAAGCATCTCCCAGGTAGCAGGAAGAGTAGATAGCTGAAAATGTAACAAATAAGCAATAAATACCATGGGCAAATGAAGTCAGAAGTCAATCTCTCATGGAAGAGCATAGGAAAAGGTATGTGGAAGAGGTAGAAAAAGGATAGTTCAAAGAAAGAATTTTGAGACCAGTAACAGCTAATATTTAATTGGGATATAGAAGAGGGGGTTGATATTGTTGTCATGCAGCATCTTTGCTTAAAAGGCCAGAAAAGACTGTGTTCATTGGGTTTTGAGAAAAACAGCAAAATAAGGCTAAAATGGTTTTTTGTTGTTGATGTTTGATGTTTGTGTATGTGTTTTTGTGGTTTTGGTTTTAGAGGAGGATGGGGGAGATAAGAGTTAAAATTTTAGAGTTTAATCTGAAAACATAAAGTGGGGAAAAAATCTAAGGAAAATGGAATTTGTGAATGTGGCTGGATTATGGACATGCATGACAGGCAAGGTTGTGACCTTGTTCAGAGTCACCAAGAGAGAAGGCAACAGGAGACATTACTGATGGAATTATCAAATATCTTTTAATGGCCAGTTTATGCTCAAGAAGCACCAGAGTTAGAACAAAAGACTAAGTATGGGCAAAAGAATGCATGTCTGAAAATTAATAACATCTATTCATTACCAGCAAAAAAATCTGTTGTTCCAATGCAATTTTTTAAAAAGAAACTTCAAAAAAAATATCCAGATGGAAAACTATTTAAATACAGGTTCTATATTGGGCTGAAGCAGAGAGCTGGTAAGAGACAGTTTCAAATAATAAAATGGTATGTGGCAATGTTCAGGTCCGCTTTCCCATCTCAGTAACTGCAATTCCTCTTATGGGTTTCACAGTACAGCAATGAGGTAAATGGACCTATATCTATGAGATATATTTTTACAATGCAGGAACTTCAGTGCTTACATTTATTGTAATTCACAAAATACAGATTGAAATGTTAAGATCTTGAAGCTGCCAGTATTAAATCCAAACACACGGACGTCAGGGGTCCTGTAACCCATGAATGAGTAGTATTGTTTATTTTTTTTTTTAACTAAGGTGATAATTTGCAGCCACTGGTCATTCTAAATGTACAGTGTTTCAAAACCATAGCCCCTCTGGAGTATCTAAGGTGAAATAAAAGCAGATGTTGGAAATCCTCCAGTTCTTATGAAATGGAACAGATTTTTTTCTCTCATCAGCTCTATTTTCCACGCAGCTCTGGAATAAGCCCGCGCTTTTTATCTTTCCTCAATTAAAACATAAATCAGAGTTAAAAAATATTCTTAGCCAAGCATAAGGTGCATAACTTAGTAAAAGGGATCTGTCAGTTCTTGAATAGCTGCTGTTTCTCCTTCCTTTGTCACGATGTAGTTAAATAGATGTTTGCTTTTTTCTCTTCATGTTAGTGATTTTCTAAGGGGCTGTCTCTTCATAGTGTTTCTGTAGGTTAGCTGGAATAGCAGATCCTTACTGCATGTACAGTAAGTTTTGAACCTGGTTATAGAGACATATAAAAGTGAACCCTGCTAGGAACTCCACTTCTCATGCTGAGGTTTAAACACTGGAATTGGGTTCCCAGTGGATTTTCACTTTCACAAGTACTTAATGCAGCTTTAGGTGTCCCTAGGGCAATCTGAACTGGCCACTGAATATCCTTTTTAAGGGGAGTGAACAATGGCTTAGTTCCACCTCTCTTGAAATACAGGATTCATGTTTTCCTCTCTTAAAATTTAGTGTTCCTGGAGGCAGTCAGTAGCATTAGAGAATGAGACTGTATTTATCTATCCCAAGGCTAGGTACAATGTAGGTAAGGGCAATCCAAGCTTCCCT
>NC_141701.1:30946852-31046852 GCF_971803275.1 Cyanistes caeruleus
AAAGTAACAGAAGTGTTCCTTTGTATTAAATATTGTTATTAAGGAATTTAATTGATTCAACTCAAAATATCAGTTGCAACAGAAGTCTACCTAAGAAAAGTCTACCTAGCTTTCCTTGAAGAGAATTTCAAGGCATTCCTCTCAATGAGAAACCTACCATATGATAGAGAATCATAGAATTGCACAGGCTCAAAAAGACCTTTAAGATGACTGAATACTTCACACTTTCTCTTAGTTTGTATAATCAATATCTACTGTATACCTTTTTATTAGCGTATTCACCAAAAACTTATGAAAATGACAGTGATTTTTAGTACTTTGAAAATATTTTATTTCCCAAAGACTAGATCACGCATTTAGCCACCATTCTGAACAGTGTAAAAAGCAGACACCTGATGTATACATATGAGAAAAAGTTCCACATCAGAATTATGCCATGAATTAGGAATTTAGATTACAGACATATAAAAACCTCTTGAAAACAGATGTGATTTAGTTACAGTTTTTGCTCTGTTTATTCTAAAAAGCATATGGAATATATTAGTCATGAAATTAGCTCCTAGTAAGTAGGACTATGCATAATAGGTTATGTCTAAAGTTAAAATTCAACTATCTTCAGGTGAACACAACTTATATTCATCTCTAACATGACAAATTTAAATATGACAGTATCTAGACACTGTTGCAGTTCCATGTTAAGTATTCCAGCAGATGTCTTGCACCTATGTGGTCTATTTTTATATGGTAGGCATTGGCATATCTAAAAGAAAAATGGTTCAGTTCTGAAAGATGCTAAAATTCCTTCAGCTTTCTTTAATTTCACTGAGAATAACCAAAGTGGGAATAATTCAGTGGGGGGTCATTACTCTACATAGAAATATCTATGTTCTGCAGCTTCATTTGTAAAAACTGTGGACTCCAAAAAAACCCAAAGATATTCAATCCACTATGTATGTCCTTGCCGATTTTTAACATTAATTTCTGGCACCATTAAAAATAGCCAGACACTAATGATGGAAATAATGACAGTTGTAAAGAACTCATAATTTTTCAGAAGCCAGATTTCATCAAAACAGTTTTTAGCAGAAATAGCACAATATTTTTTGTATGAATAAATAAAAATTCTTGTAAAGTTACAAGAGATTATTCTATTTTGCATGATACAAATAAAACTGTCCTCACAAAATTGTAATCTTACACAATTTATGGTAGTTTCCTATAAATTACATGAGTATATTGGAAGCTTGTTAATAATTAAAAGTCTTTTACTTTTTCAACTCTCAAATAAGTATTAGAGTAAATAATTTCCAGTCTTCATCTGACATGACATCTAACCAATACAGGCATCACAAAATAAATAATTTATGAAAAATATTTATTTAAAGAGCTGTAATTTACCTTGCATTTACCATATGCCATTCATCCAAGTATCAGTATAAAATATTCATTAGAGAAACTCATTAAAACAAACTTCTATACAATGAGGTGACGGGCCAACAAAAAACATCAATCATCACAGGGGTTTAAGTTGTTATTAGTCCCTATACATAAACTAGTATTTCAAAGTTAAAAAATATGAATATTTCTACATTTACCCTGGAATCATCAGGGCTACATTAAAGCTTTTTCTTCACCTATTTCATGAGTCCCAAGAAATCCCTGACAGAACACAGAGATCTAATTTATTAATGATGAATAAATCTGATGTAATAATTAATGGGAAATCTATAGCTAATCTTAATGGAAGAATAGCTAGGCATGTAATGATATTTAAGTCTGGCATAAAAGATCTTAGTTCATGCATTACAAGCAGGGCAATTACCTGTGTGTGTATGCAACTCTAGATTAACAAAAGGGTACCAAGCATTAAAACAGCGCAGGACTCCCCACATCCAAAGATATGGAGTCTCATATAATTCAAAATACATTGTTTTGAAATAGAACCTGAGGTTAGGGAGATGATATATCAGAAAAAAACCAAAAGCTATCAATATTCTCCAGTCAAAAATGCCTATCTTGTACCAAAATTCTTTTAGGTAAGCGAAAAACATGAATTGAGGTCTGAATTCAGAAAATGCAACGTGCCACATCTGTACATTTATGGGATGCACCTACAAAGCCATGTACCTCACTCTATGCAGATTCTTCCACTTTAGGAAGTTCTGTTAAATATCTACTTCACACAGACTGCATTTCTATGATACTGTTGATCTGTGATTAAATGTTCTAATAAAATTAACTGGCTTTGCTACAAACAGAACATCTGGAGCAATGTTTAATTTCATGTCAAACACATACAGGAAACACCTGTCTAGGTGAAGTAATTTTTTAAAAAATGACATTAATCCATCTGTTGTGGAAATGCATGTCACAGTTGTCACATTAAAAAGTAATATCAACAACTACAGAAAAGGTAAATTATTTTGGAAGTAAGTCTAAAATGAAAAAAAAATTAATTAATCCAAATGTTACCATGTCAATCTGATTTCATACTGAATCAGATCTCCCATTTCAGATTAAAAATATCTTTCAATAATTACGTGATAAAACTTTTAGATGTGAAATTAAGTTACATAATTAGAAGATTAAAAGTATAGCCAGATTCTTCCTACACACCTGTTCAAAGCAGTGACTTAAATGACTCTTAATATGACTCTTAATATAAACAAAATAATTTTATAGGAAAGAAAAAGCACATAAAAAAGTTAAATATAGCTGTTATTTAGAGTTGGGACCCTCACAAGACAAAATGAGTAGAATGTTACGTTTCTGTAGAAGTGTGAAGAGTACATATGATAAATGACAGAAATATTCTTATTTTGTGGGATATTTCCAATATGTATTTTCTCTAAGATATTAGTACAATGTGTACTATATGTTTTTAAATACCCAGTGGAAGATGACCAAAATCAACAAAAAAGAAATAACTCCAATATCCATGGTTATGTGACCTTTTTGAGACAATTCCTCTGCCTTAACATTTCTCCATTATCTTGCTAACTTTAAATTAATTTTCAACCTAAAAGTAGTCTTCGAAGGCTATGAACTAGGTTTATTCTTCATTTGAGGTCAAATGAAAGAAATAAAAAGAAAAAAAATTATATTAAAAAAAATTGAGAAATTCCTGCTTCAAGAAATACTATGAAAGGGGCTGTAAAGAAACTTCACATGAGTAAAGTGTAATAATTAGGCATCACAGTGAATCAAAATGTCTCATCTTGTACTTTGCAATGTTAGAGGCAAAACAAGTGATCAAGCAAATATTTATTTGGTCTCTTTACCAGCTTGTATGCTCTTCAGCTTCCCATTTAATCTGGTTTTGGTTTAGGTAATATTAGGTTTGTTGAATAATTTCTTCTGTATTTAAAAATAAAATATTTTTTACCATCTTGAGTACAATCTGAATTACATAGTCATTTGTTGGGATGGTCCTTTGAGATGGGTTAGAGAATAAAATTCATCAGCAAATTGATGAATTATATTTTAATTGATAAAGTGTATTTTAAGGACCTTCAAAGTACTCTGAAAATGATTTTTTGACTGAAGTTTCTAGATCATCCTATATCATTACCAGCAGTGTGAAGACAAGACAATCCCAAGAGAATTGGGAGTGGTTTGTGAGGGCCTACTTGGACAGCCAAAGTCATATTGAGACTTACAAAGCCAAAAGCAGGGATATGAAGGTACATAACTATAGAAATCTCTGCTTGCATGACAAAGGGTCTCAAAAGAGACCATGGGGTTTATGCCTTACATGGTCCTGTTTTCAGGAGGGTGAGAGAGGTCCTTGATCTTTGTGAGGGACAAACAGAAAATCATGCTGGAATCATTACAGGAGTCAGTAGTACCATATGTGCTGCATTTCCACCGGAGTGGAAGTGGGTTTATGGCTTTAAGAACCTTGCTGAATCATGTAAAAAGCAGAAAACCTGGTATGATTGACAAATTAAGGCTTAGACATATGAAGTGGGGCAAAAGGTCAAAGTTCTGATCCCAGATTGGCAAGAAAACTGTAAACAGAGTAGGAGGGACTATTTAACAGCACTAGGCAGTTAAATTAAATTAATACAATTAATTTAATTAATTTAAATTTAATTAATGTTAAATTAATACAATATTGCTCTGTATCACAGAGCTTCCAGACAGACAGCAGAAACACAGACTCTACAGTTTTAGGACTAGCAAGATCTAGCAAGGAATCTTCTTTAACTAAATGTAGGCCCATTGTGGAATGGAGGTGAAATTCATAATGAATTCAAGAGGGAAGGCAAATAAAATACTGTGGTAGGGGGATTTCCCACTTCAGTCTGTATCCATGAAGGGAGTTCAGAGGACAGTGGTTCTGTCAGATGACAGCCAAGTTCTGTCACTAATGTACTCCAGACAAGCTGGGGCAGAGCTCCGCAGTAAAGCCCTGGGTGAGGCTTGACTCTTCAGAGGTACAATTAGAGAGGTGTAACAGTCATGTGAAAGGGAAGCCCTGTGTTGTTAACTGCAGCTTGTGGGCTGGACCTAGTGTCTTAACTGTTTTTAAATTCTCATAGGTTTTCTGTGATGGCATTGAGAGCTGTTTGCTTTGCTGCAGCAAGGTTACTTGGAATAGGGACTCAGAAAAGTGAATCTTGGTTTTTATATCAAGGTCTGAAAAAGTGAAAATGATCCATCAAAGATAAAAATAATTTTACAAAAGAAAACAATCAATCAGCTCTCTCTTTAAATGTTGGATAACCACCACAAGGTTGTTATCTATAATATCTCTCTCTAGACTTTTCCAATTTTCCTTATGGGACCACCAAAAGAAAAATACATAATTAATACTAACAGTCACAGCACACCTGAACAACAAACTCTCTTTTTCTACTGAATTCTTTTCATTCTTACTGAATTATCTTCACATATGTCAGTCTGTTCAGTCAGTCTGCAGCAGCCACATTGATTGGGAATGACAGTGTGAGCTCAGCTGGAATTAAGAGAGTTGGAAATATGAAAAAATTTGGGGTCACACTCTTTTTAGTTGTAAAGCTAAACAACTGAGAAGCAGAGAAGAAAACTGTCTCTGAATCCCTTGTGATGGCAGTGTGCAATTCTGGTGAAATAAAGCATGCGCATTGTTTGAACCACGTTTGGTGACTACACACCCCTGAGGTTTTCATACCTTCTCAGAAGAACAGTGCACAGCCACTGGGGCTCTCCCTTCCTGCAAATATTGCCACTAAAAGGAAAGAGTTGGAGAACAAGGAATCATAGAATCATTTATGTTGGAAAAGACCACTAAGATCATAGAATCATGAAATGGTTTGGGTTGGCCTTAAAGATCATCTAGGTCTAACCTCCTTGCTTTGGACAGGAACACTCTCCACTTGACCTGTTTTCTCAGAGCCCCATACAACCTGGCCTTAAATACTTCCAGAGATGGACCAATTACAACTTTTATGGGTAGCCTGTTCCAGTGCTTCACCACCCTCACATTAAAGAACTTTTTTCAAACATCTAACCCAAATGTAATGTCAGTTTGAAACTATTACCCCTTGTTATGGCACTACATGCCCTTATAAAAAGTCCTCTCCATCTTTCTTTGTAAGCTCCCTTCAGATACTGGAAGGCTGCAATTAGATAATTTTGAAGCCTTCTTGTTTCCATGCTGAACAGTCCCAATTCTCTTACCCTTTCCTCATAGGAGAGGTGCTTTATATCTCTAATTGACTTGGTGTCCCTCCTTTGGACTCTCTCCAACAAGTCCATGTCCTTCCTACACAGCATGTCCCAGAGCTGGGTGCAGCACAGCAGGTAGGGGCTCACCAGAGCAGAGGGACAGAATCCCCTCCCTCACCCAGCTGGCCACACTGCTTTTGATGCAGCCAGAATACACTTGGCTTTCTGAGCTGTCAGTGCACATTGTCAGGTCACACACAGCTTCTCATCCACCAGCACCCTCAATTTCTTCTTCCCAGTGAAGTGGTTAAATCACCATCACTGGAGTTATTTAATGGACTTGTAGATGCGGCATTTAGGAATATTGTTTAGTGGTGGACTTGGCAGTTTTAGGTTAACAATGATCTTAGAGGTCTTTTCAAACATAAATGAGCCTTTGATTCCCACACCACACTTGGAACCTCTGCAGGTGATTTCAGTAACCCAGGCAAAATATGAATGCCTTGTGACTCATTTTCATTTTCTGTTCTGTCAGTGCCCATGGGCTAGAAGTGCTCATTTAATCCTAAATGTTCTTCACAGGTGCTGCACAAGCCAACAACCCAGAGTATTATATAGGTTGTGACCTATCTTGCTTCATTGTCTGGCCTTATGATGGTTTCTGACAGGATAAGGAAGAGCTGACCTGCAACTACAAATGGGCAGAGATTGAGAAGCTGAGGATAAAGATGTGAGAGGAGAGAGAATGGCCCTACTAGAGATGTGGCAAGGAAGCAAAGCTGTCATCTTGAGCCATATACTTTTGCTGAAAAGTGTGATCTTGAGTTCAGCTTTTAAAGAGATTTTCAGCATGTGTCAGACCCCTCATTACATGCTTTTCTTTTCAGGCAGACGGGGACACAAACCCCTCCAGACAGACCACGGGGTAGCTTGGCAAGCTTGCTACTTCCCCAGTCCAGGGCAACTACTTAGTTATAACACCTTCCCCTGAATGTCCTGGGATAACCCAGGGATAGTCTGGGATAATCAGACTAGGCAGTGAGAAACTTTACAGGAAACCAAAAGCAAACACACAAATATCTAAAATAAAAATAAAATAAAAATAAAAAAAAATAAAATAAAAATAAAATAAACACACAAATATCTAAAGGAAATCAAGTATTCCAGAACTTCTCCTTGGTATGGGGCTTTTTGTTTTTTATTTGGTTTTGGAGGTTTTGTTTGTTTTGGTTTGGTTTTCTTTTGTTTTGTAGGTTTGGGGGATTGTTTGTTTTTTGTTTTGTTTGTTTGGGTTTTTAAATAATTTTTTTTTGTTCTTCTATTTGTAGGGCAGGATGACCCCTTCATATTCTTTTTTGCAACTACCTCTAAAGCATCAGAAAAGTACTTTCTAATACTATTTTTTGTGTGTGTGAAACCTTCCCCCAGAGGAAGTCTTCCTCTTGAAGAGGACATCCTGTGCATTCAATTTCAGTTCAATTTGAAGCATTCCAAGCCTAATGTTTTGCAGCTTTGGCTTCTCCAAAAACTGTACTGAACTTCCCCAGGTTTTCTGACAGCACTTTTAAAATGTGTTTTGGCCTCAGAAAAAGAGATTCATGGAAATCTCTTGTTTTTCAGCTTTCCAGTGGGGCAGAGGGTCTTGCAATGCTGTTTGCGAGGTCATTTTGGAAGTCATCTCTCGTCCCTTTGAGACATCTTTGTTTGTGTTTCATACTAGCATTTTTACACTCAGAAACAATAAATGATGTTGCTCTTTAGGAAAAAAACTTAGCATTTTTGATCTCTCCAAGTAGGACACTGGTACTTGGTCACAAATTGTCACATTCATGTTCTGAATTTGGTTCAATGCAATTTGGTTTATAAATAAATTTGGTTAATAAATAACAGAACATTCAGAAAGATTATCTGATCTGATCTTTGATATTCTGGTTAGCTTAAGATCAGTTTCATCATTTACATCCAGAAAAAACATCTTATAGAATCTTAGTTACAGCTGTGAGATATGAGGATCAGTCTTGCTCCTACAAATCCTATCTGGAAATTAGCTATTGGTGATTAAAAAAAAAATAAATAAAATTTTTCATTCCTACAGAAAATCAGTTCATACATCCCCCAGCATTTCCCTGTTCCCAAGTTTTTTTTAATATACCTGCATTTTTAAATGCAGAGAGAGAGGTATGTTGCCTTCATGCTGTTTTCTTTAAGTTGTGGAATCTGTAATTATAATCCTGTAAACATATAGATATGCTTATAATTAAATTTTATATAAATTGATTTTGGTTTATAAGGCTTTTATGGCTAGGAATTTTAAGTCTATACATCTGCATGCTCTCTTTTGTTATATACAAATGATAGCAGTTGCCATTTTATTAATAGTAAGATTTTCAGTCTGTTCAATCTATTCAATCTGTTGAGTTAGTAGAGTTTTCAGTCTGAATATTTATTGCACTTCAGAAGGACTTTACCAGTGGTTGCAAGCACATGTCTTGGTTCAAAATGATCCAGTACCAAAAAATGAGCTGTGGTGTACAAAATTATAGTTGAATTTAAAGCCTGAGATATTGTGAGGAATCTCCTGCATATTTAAGATTGAATTCTATGTATAGAACAATTGGAGAGATTCCAGCTCTGCAAAAGTTCCTGCTAGTGCTTTCAGTGAATCGAGGATTCCACATCATGTCTTCCCTGAGGATAAACAGATTCACCTGGTCATAAAATCAAAGAATCTATTCTTATTCTTCAAATTAATAGGAGTGGGAGAGCACATATTCTCATTGTCTGAGGGCATAACAAACTACAAGTAATTTGAATGGTAGCTGTGCCGCCTTTAAAAATTTATAAAATTTTAAAATATAAATAGCAAACAATATAACTTGTTATGTTCTTCAACCAACTAGAAGGAGGGCACGGATATTTGGTATTTGAAAAAAATAAATCTTTAAATCAAAAATCTGTTTCTATATTGGTTTCTTGGAAATAGCCTGCTAGCACTCATACGGAATTAAGAGGACCTTAGGTCAAAACAAATGAGAGAGAACTGTTTGCAATGTGTTGGTGATGTGAATAAATGTAAAAGATTCCTGTGTAGAATCTGTCAGCTTGCAATTTTGTGACAAACCACAGGATTATTTTGGTTCAGGAACCTGCATTATAATATAGAAACTGCTTTCCAACCTAAGCAAAATATATTTTCAGCTCAAGAATCAATATTTTATATTTGGGCACAATATACTGTCACACTGTGTGATGTTGCTAATGATGTGCTATGAGCTGATGAGATACCGGTTACTTGCAAAAAATGTAAAGTGACATTCTATGCACCTACCTTCAGCAGGAAAAGCCCTTGTAACTTATATCATGTAGTAACAATGATACAGCCAACTGACACCAATTAAAAAGTCACAAATGGCTGCTTTTCTCTAATGTTCAAAGAGCTCAAGGAATTTAGATGTGTACATTAAGGATCAGATGCTTGGTTGCATATTCTACAAACTATGTTTTAAACAAATCAGCATACAGATGGTTGTGACAATAACTACCAGGAAAAAGTGAAGGGTGAACTGTCACAAAGTTTGACAGGCCATTGCATATTGAGAGTCTTTCTCTATTGCTCTTTGAATAGTCAGTCCCACAGTATTTCTATACTCTGTCTTGCAGGCAGATGGAGGGTGGGTAAATATTCTGATTAAGGCAAGGGACTGGAGATACATGAAAACTGCAATAAATATTTTTATCCTTCTATAAGAACTTCCAATTTGTCCTTGGATAAACATTCAGTCAGCCTGACTTGGTTATCTGCATCTGCAAAGCTTGGATACTGCAACCTTCCAATCTAAATTTTTCTGCACGTTAGCAAGACACTAAGGTACCATGACAATTGAATTACTATCATAGGCTAAATTTAATTATTTTCTAGATAATTTTGCAGATTTTTTTTAAAGGTTTTTGAAGAAGCCTTAATTGCCAAAAACCTGTACACCAAATTAGAGAATCTTGAACTAGTGACACAGAACAGGAAACAGACATTTGAGGACAAAAGGATTAATAAGTTCCCTGGAGAAGAAAAGAGGTATGAAATACACATCTGGGCTTATCCAGAAATACTGACAAAAAGGGGAAAATGGCAGAAAAACACAGCATGTAATCAAATATAAAAAGAGGAAGGAACAGACATGTATTAAAAGTGCCAAGGTCACTTTTTGGAAGGCTGGTGAAATTTACTTGGGATAATTAATGTTAGAACTCTCCTCTGCACCCAGGTAATCAGGTAGGACTGCATCTATGGATAGCGTTATCTGTAAAATTAATGGAGAGAAACACTATTCTCAACAGTTATGACACTTAGAAATTTTAATTCTCAAGGTACATGTTAGAGAACAAATGCAACTAATAGCCAAAGGAACTCTGTATTCCTAGATGTGTTTAGCTGACATGTTTCTTAATCAACTATCCCCCAGAAGTACTTTTGGTGAAAGTAACCTTCAGTAATTAACATGGAGTTAATTAAAAAGTAGATTCAATTTAAATTAAAGGGAAACTATATAAAACTAGGACAGTCAGCAAGGTTTGGGATTTCAGAAGGATCTATTTTGATATGGGAATTAAATAGTAAAGTAGGTTTTGTATAAAAACCTTGAATATAGTCAACCTGAGCTGAAGAACTTAAAGTCTGAAGCTTTTCCAAGTCAAAAGTGTTAAACTTAACAGTAAGATATGCCATATGGATAAAGAAAAGAGACCTTACAAAAAGAGGATTTATATGTGTATAACCCTCTCAGAACATGTATAAGCAGAGGCATATACATAATGGGAACAAAGTACGACAGTGAAGGTAATGTTTTAAAGTCAAGTTGGGATGGAGTTTGCTAGGAAATGTAAAGTGGCTGTAGTGTCTTAAAAGCAGGTTGGTCTTCATCCCACTGCTTCAACTAGAACACCATTCAAGATTTCCTGTGACCAAGCACTTCAAAGCTTCCTTTTATTTTTTCCCTCACCAACTTGCAGACATTCAGGACCAATTACACACTACTATTACTAGGAACAATATTTACGTTTGGTTTAACTCTCTCTTCCCCCTTTCTGACGCTCTCAAGGAAAGCAGGTAATCCCAACTGTTTTTCTTCTGCTTTTGTTTCCTTTAGTATACTTTTAGTTTCACTGAATCCTTGAATGATGGCAAAAGGAGCTGTGGCCATTAACAAGGTGAACTATAATGAATATTTCCCTATTGCTGTCTTTGACCCCTCACTAAAGGGCACTAAATTTTCCTTTTCTTGTGTCCAAAATAGTGCTGATGTCATGGTCAACAATCAATACACCTCCTACCAACCCTTCTTGAGTTGTTTCCCTTGGATGAGTACCGAAAATAAATATGCCTATCAAAAAAACGTTAGTAATACTAGGATGAAAGAAAAACTAGTTCAGATGAAATATTATGTTGATTAGTCCCAGCTGAGGAACTGGAAATAAGTTTTCAGTTACTACATTTTTCTGGAAATTGGAAGGACATTCCTAACTCACTGCTCTACCTAAGACTCTCGTGTCCTTATAAACATATTGCAGTAAAAAAAAAAAAAAAATCCTAAATAGTTTTCAGATAGAGTTAATAACTCTGAAAGGTATTATATGATGTGTTGTCTGTAATTTGAATAGAATACTCAAAATGTCTTCTGTTGTATGTTTTAGTTGATTCTTATTTTCTTTCCATGATTAGATTTCTCTCCCTATTCCTTAAATAAAGCAGTTTTATTTCTCCTTTAGTGTTTGATTTACTTTGAAAAATACAGAAAATCTGGCTGTTGGCTTTTCTTCATGTTTTTGTTTGTTTTGGTTGGTTTGTTTTGTTTTTCGAACAGAGAAAGGCCGGTCCTACTGTTGATGCATCATCTCCGTTTGTCTCCTTGAATTTATGGTTCAGTTTTAAGCAGCACTTTTTAAAAGACAATGGCATTTCCAGATTTGAACCCTGATAAAAAGCATGACACAGAGGGAGAAGGAATAAAATGCCTGGAAAATTAAGACTTATGGCAATGTAATGACCCAAGAAGAAAGCACTTCCACTATAGAGAATTCCCTACAGTAATTTTGGAAATCTCATTACAGACAGATCTTCTGTTACTTCAAGGATAGTTTCAAATACAATTTCCCTGCATTTCTGTGTAATGATAAGAAGTTCTATCTGCTGCTTAAGGCCCAACTCGTGAACATCTGCAATTCAGGACATTGTGTAGAAAAAATAAAGAGTGTAGTATGCCAATTAAATCTCCCAGAAGACTGGATTACCACAGTTTTGTTTGATCATACCCTTGTTTAGTGTTTTGCAGGGTAATAAATAGCAGAGAGAGATGTAATACGCCTGTTTGTTCAAGTTCGAGTGTTACATTTTCACTTGGAAAGCCAATATTAGCTGTTTCATGTTCTTAGGGAGGAAGAAAAAGAATAAGGAGTCCCTTGTTCAAAATGGCTCAACAGCTGGCCTTTCCTTTTGAATGAAAATGAAGGGGAAAAAAGGAATCAAAACAAGACATTGCAATCATACACTCTGCTATAGGATCCTTTCCTCAAACCTTGCTTTCTTTAGCAGCTAAAACTGCTTTTTAGCTTTTTAGAGATGCCTGGTGTTACTAGTTTGATGACAGAAGAGCAGAGGACAAACATCCTTCTTGATGCAAAATAGTTAAGGAAAAAATGGTTGCTTTAAGTAATTTAAAATTGCCCTCACAGATGCTAAAAATAATTTTAGAATAATTTTTCTGAAGCTGCTGCTAGGTGCACACTGCATCAGTAATAAAAAAAAAAAAAAAGCCAAACCTTATATAAAAGTTACCAATATGTATTTAATAGCATCTCTATTATTTTCTCATTAATCTGTTTTTTTCTCCTAAAGTATATATTAATTTATCTATAAAAATATTACTGCTCTTTTGAAAAGATTTCTGCTGACTGGTCTGTTATTTCACAGGATTAATACTGGATGAAGGGAAAGCTACCACTCTCTGATTGTTTCTCTTGGGTGCATATGTCACCTTTCCTTTAAGTTAATAATTTCATAACTGGTGATATGGCCGATTTGCTCATGAAAATAAAGGCACTCTGATCCTATATGTTATTTATCATTTGGTCTCACAAAGAGAGCACATTTTGATGTACAAATCCATTCTCAAACAAATCTGATTCCTTGCTAATCCATAGAATATTTTGATCTTTACTAGGTAATGAAGTCTTCATTTTTATGTGTAAAAAAAATCTCATGTATAATACAAACAACATTATCTCTAAAACTGTGATACATCATCATACATGCAAAACCAAAGCCTTGGGTAAGACAGACTGGCAAGTTAGATGAACCACTTCAATTTTCCATCAATCAAATTATAGTTTATTGTTCAGCTGAACTACCTCAGGCAACACAAATCTAAAAACTGTCATTTTGGAAACATTACATTTTTTTTCTGTCACATTATAACCCAAGCCACAGCCATAAAAAAGAATGTCATACCATTACTGACTGTAATATTCCTTAATTTAAGAACAGCTAATTCATCTGCAATATATACAGTGTTCCTAGGATTTGGAGCTTATAGCAGTGTTAAGTTACAGTAATCTTATCAAATCCCATTAGTACATGTATTATTTTTTAAATAATGGAGAATTTTACAAATTCAATTAAGAATAGAATGGTTGTTTATAACAGCATTTTAATGCCTACATTAGAAATAAGGTTTACATTTCAGAATCATCTAATATTTCAATTATTTGGTTACTGTGAACCCTAAATTGTAGGGAATTTAATTAAAAATTTGGCTTCTATGGAATACACTTGATGAAATAATGTGGTGTCTTTTTTCTATTTCTTTACAGCAATATGTGTCATCACTCTAAGGCTCAGAAGTTAAAAATAAATCCAATAAATGTTACAGGTCTGTGTTCTGTCACCCAAAATGCACCTATATCTTTTTTGCTATTTAGGCTATGGAATTCCCCTAACATTGAAAATAGGGAATGTAATGCTTGTACATTTCAAATGTTCTCTTTGCCACTTACCCTAAATTTCTAAATGATAACTTTATGGTGTTCCTTTATTTATCCACATTGAAGTGCATGTATGAGTTAATGGAAGAGTAAAGGCTGAGAATTACAATGAGAGGTTATATTTCTTCCCTGGTTAAAATATATAGCATTGAGAGTGTGAAAACAAAGAGAGTTGCTTTGAATAAATAAATAAAAGTATTCTTCCCTCACCATCTATATGCTTAAAAATATAATCATGTTACCCTAGGAAATAATAAACTTAATTAGAACACCACTCTTTAAATAATACATGATGAAATTTAAAGATAACTGAGATGCTGTGAGAACATACACTTCACTGCAAAGATATATATCATGAGGACACCTGTCCCCCTTAATTGACTACCTGCTAAAAGAAAAACCTGCTAAAAGAGCAGATTTACTGTGTAGTGAGGCAATGAATTTAAGAGGTCTCTGCTGAATAAAAAACTGGTTCCATTGGTTGAGCCGAGCCATGTTCTTGAGCAAGTTCAGACATATTAACTGAGCTTTTATGTGTTTTTATGCACCATTTATTTTTGAAAAATCAGGAATTTTCACTGCAACAATTACTTATGCACCAAAGTAATAAAATTCCAGTGGTTGATATTCACCAAATCTATGCTAAGCATATTCCAGCAAGGATTATTGTACACAGTTTGTATGTACATGCAAAAAGGTGAGGGAAATCAGTGCAGGACTACTAAGTGGAAAGAATTTAATCGTAGTGGTTTTGGTTTTGTTTTCCTTTGAGTTGGATTGAGTTATTTCATGTAAGGTGCAAATTTTCCTAATGGATATATTTCTGCTATTGTAATTCTTACAGTTGCTCGTTATATTCATGGTACCAGTTTCAATCAGTATAATACACTTCCAAAGGTAGAGAGTAAACAAGAATCAGATCTTTGCAGAGCTTTCTTTCGATGACCACACTAAGGCTCTTGAGTGCACCAGAATTTTTTGGGAACCAGAAATACCAGTCCTAAATTTTCAGGGCATATTGCAATTTAAGCCACCTCATTCCCTATTCATTGAAAAGTGTCACACTGGCAAGTATCTTAAGAAGCAGTTAAAGAAGGTAGGCATCAGATCTTTTCTAACAAACAAACCTATAACTTCTAGTTTTATGTTTGTTCTGTAACAACAATTTTTCTATTTTATACTATTTTGTTTCTACTCCTAAAAAAAATTTTCTCTGACCTGAAAGAGGCTGTCCAATCACTTTTCTGTCTCAGATGTGAATTTTCCAGATCTAAATGAACCTTGAGAACATCCGATCTTTATCCACAAGGAATGTAAAAGAGACGCAGGAAGAGAGTATCATAAAACTAGTTACAATGAAAAAATGTGACTGACCCATCTAAAACTCAGTGAGATGGGTTAAAGTTGCTTCCTCTCAAGTGAAAACACAGTTTTTGTGACTCATTCTACTGACTCATGAATATATGTATATTTTCACTGTCTATAAAAATTCTTGTTTTATCCTGTTTTACAGGAAGCTGGACTTTCTTACTGTGTTACTAGCTGCTGGCAATGGAAGCATCCAAACCTTTGGCATATTCAGCCTTGCAATAAAATCCAGGGTGTTTCCTAGATACGGTATAATTAACTTCAAATGCTATGTTAGAATTATGTTAGGGTGTGACTTAGACAAAATAAAGCACTTCTAAGTGAAGACTGATGTGCAATTCTAAATGTACTCTTTTTTTGTCTGTAGGTACTATAAATACTTTAGAGTATGATAGATAGCACCAAATCAAAGCAGTTTATGTCCCTTAAATTCTTGATTTTAATTTTACAACACAAGATAGATTATTTTTGGCTGTATCATTTTTTCCCTTTGATTTTATTTTTGGCTGATTTAAACTGTTGCTGTTCAAGCTATGAGTAAAGCCTAGCAAGTCATAGCCACATTTTGCCTAGTTGCATCTAAGATTATGCATTAGGATTTCTTCAGTCTTAGTAATTGTGTTGGTTTTGCATGGCCTGGTGTGAGAAGCCACCAGAAGCTTCCACCCTGTCCATCAGAGCCAATCCCAGATGGCTCTGAAGATGGACATGCTGCTGGCCAGAGCTGGGCCAATTAGAGATGATGGTAACGCCTCTGCGATAGCATATACATGAAGAAGTCAAAACAAAGGTGGTTGGGCAGTTTGATTTCCAGCTAGACAAGAGAAGGAGGTGATAACATGTGTGGGAAACACAACACGGAGAGACCAAGGTCAGTGGAGAAGGAGGGGGAGGAACCTCAGCGGATGAACTGACCAGAAGCCCCATCCCCTGTGCTGTTGGTGAGTAGGAGGGAAGGGGTTGGGGGAGAAAAGGTGTTTTTTAAGGGCTTGTTTTACTTCTCATTATTTTCCTCTGATATTGTTACTTATAAACTTACTTTGTACTTCTAAACTGAGCCTGTTTTGCCCTTGGAGTGTTCTCTCTTGTTCCTTAACTCGTGAACCCTTTGTTTAAATTTTTCTCTCTTCTGCCCAGCTGTAGCAGGGGAGGGTGAGTGAGCGACTTTTGTGGGTGCCTGGCATCTGGTCAGTGTCAAACCATGACTGTAACTGGGTATAAAGCTTAATAAAATTAACATGGAAGCTCTCTAGTAGGCAGAATCTGACATTATAAGTGTTTGCACATACCTGTTTCAGATCCTTTATAAATCCTATCAGCCAGTACATTTACATGGATATATTCCCTTCTAGTTTGCAAGTACAGCTTCCAAAGTAATTTTTCTTGTTTCAGTCATGCCAGTGAAGCAGCCTCTAAAATATGTCACAAGCTTTACGGTTCTTTTCTTTAGAGGCATATTCAATCAGCCTATTTTTCTTTTCTTCCAACAAGCTGTAACTTGGCTGCTTCCAGGTAAGTTTATTTTCACCCATTTGTTTGTGCGGCTGTCAGGATGGGATCCAGAGTGCACGGGTCCAGTGCTGTCTAAGCCCTGAGACCCTCACCGCACTTCTGAGTGCCCCAGGAGAAGGAGGATAGATGCTGGTGTCTCTACCCTGCAGCCATGTTTTGAAGGGGCAGCAGCAGGGCTCTGTTATTGACTTCCATTCACTCACCCAGACTGTACCCAACAGAGCTCCCTCCAGCGTGAAAGGCTTTGTTCTAAAACAGTGGCCCTTTGTCATCGTCAATTGACACACTTCACCAAGAGTCATATCTCAGTTATGTCCTCTGCAATCTGATTTCTAGAGCACTAATATTTTTCACTTTTCTCTTATTCCTTGGTTAACCACCTTATATTAGGGAAAGTACAAGCAGTAGGAAACATGGATGTGGCAAAAAACTATAGTTCAGACATTTTCACGATAAAGAGTTTTTAGTAGTTACAGCCTAGAAAAAAAGTGAACTGAAATGAAAAGGTGGATACATCTTTAATAAGAACTTGTGGACGGGTTTCATTTATGATCCTATTGCAATGACATGATCTCAGACTCTCCCTTCAGTTTATAAATAGTGAAAAAAAATCAATAAATGGGAATTCATTCATTTTTTCATTAAGCCAATGTGTTAGTAGAGAAATATGGCAGATCCCCAGGTATTCAAACACTGCCTGCAGCTTGCCCCTATCTGAGATCCTTTTTCCCCTTTGTCACATTTTAAAATTCTTTCAAAGGTGACCATCAAATGAGGAGACAGTAAGGTTTTTAACGAGGCAGTCATTTTTAACTATCAAAGTTCTTTTCATTCTCTACAGATACATACCAAGTAAGACTGGATTTGTAAATTCAGGCCATGGTATAAAACACAGAAAAAAACCAAAAAAAAATTGCTTGTGACATTATTATTTTGGACTGGTTGGATCATTGGAGAATGTTCTAAAAAAATTTTACAAGTTTGAGTCCAAACAGATCTTTTAGAGAACAGACTTACAACATTACAGGCACAAGTTAATCAAAGCAACACTTTCTCTTAGGTTGGTGAGCAGAGGAGGCATATAGGGAAAAGGAAAGAGAGAAAAAGTTTCTTTAAACAAGTGCATGCAAAGAACTAGAAAGTACTTTGATACTACTTTTTTCCCGAATAAAAATGTGCTCTCTTTTATGGAGGATGAAGCTGTAACTCAGTATCTCTGTGCTTCTGAGTGTGTTAATCCTATACAAATGATGAGTATGGAGCAGTACCAACCATGAAATCTTACAGCTCTTTCATTTGTTAAGACATGGAGCACTATTTTTTTACATGTGACTTGAAAGATAAAATGCTATGAAATACCAAAGAATATAAAAACTAGGAGCCAGAAAATGAGTGGTAGACTTTGAAAATACATCATATTGTGGGAAAATGACCCAAATGTTCTAGTTTTTATGAGGGTGCTTGCTCCCCTTCTGACCTTTTTTCCAGATTTGTATTTGGAGCTAGAAGGATATATTTCCCCTTTTGGAAATCTCTTTAAGAAGGCCTGTGGACAACATGTGTTGGATCAAATATTTCAGAACTTTAAGGTCTTTCAAAGCCTTTTTTTTTTTTTTCTTTTTTTTTTTTTGATAGTGCAGTTCTTTTCATTACTACCCATTTTGATGATGGTGAACTGTTTGGGAAAAAATGTGAACCTACTCAAAGATCATTGGTTAAAAAAAATCTGAACCAAACTGAAGAAGATATTTTTCATGGTATTTCTCTGTTTCTGTTTTAGAAGCTCTGAAGTACAAGTGGTGTGTGATTTTTTTTTATGTGTGTATGTGTGTCTTTGTATGCTTTTGTGTCTTGCACATAAAGACAATGTTTGACTATGATACAATTAGCCTGAAGCTGACCCACACTTCTATGACATGGTCACTAGGCAGAATGTGACTATCCCAAAGACACAGAAACTCTTTCTGGATCTGAAATGAATTTTTGTATTTTTAGTTTATTCATAATTTTGTACTATTCTTGCCCACACTGAAATATTTTATATATGCATATATATGCATATATATACAGCAAGTGCAAAGGAAAAAATATCAACTCTGTAAATATATATTGTATGTACTTCATGATTTCTGAAATTTTGAAATATATTTCCTGAATAGTTACACTTATTATAGATTGCTCCCTTAGAACTTCAGTGTCTCTGTCTTTCTCTTTTTTATATATATGTGCATATAATGTGGTATCATGTAATGTGGTATCAGATTCACTGGAAAAGATCTGTATTCATTAAAGATGGCAGAGTCAAACTCTATACCAATGACACCATTGTTATATATACAGCTACTGAGGTAATCAACAAAATTAAACAGCTGAGGTAGAATAGTAATGTTAAAAAAAAGTCAAATAAAGAAATCAAGTTATAAGGGTAATCAATAATTTTTCATATTTGCATGCAAAAATATTTAAATTTAAATAATGGGAAAAACATTCTTAATTAGAAGAGCAGTATTTGAACAGTTTACTCAGTGAGGTTGAGGAAATCCCTGCAATGGCTATTTTTTAAGAGCATAAGACAAATATCTGCCAGTAACACTGTGTAACTTATCCCATACAGAGCAGGAGTGTAGATTAGATGACCTCTTAAGGTCCCTTCCAGCACATCTCCATGAAGTTCTGATTGAAAAAAGCCAAAAACAAATATTTATCAGACTTTTTTTTGTTCACATAGTTGGTTACTTTATGGTTCTATCTATGAAAGAGCAATGAACTGGAAGGGACTGACAGCAAATGTTTTAATTTGGCAGTTTAGGGGAAAAAATATCTTTGCACTTATTTTGATGTCTGTTACTGGCAAAATACACAAATGAAAAGCTGCCAAAATGTCTTTGAGACAAATTCAGCCAAGTAATTATCTTTCAATATGAGACATATGATTAGGTCTACAGCCAATCTCTGAACTCTTTACTTGTATCTTTCACATTAACACTTTGAAAATTTATTTTGCTATATGTATACGCAGTGACAGGCAAATATGCACAGCCACATTATTCAAGCAGTCAAACTGAGAAAAATATGACTAAAATTTTATTATGGTGGTGCACAAAAATGCAAAGTTACAGTTAACACTGTTAAAGAAATCCAGAATAAGGACAATGGTCATATCTATTTATTAGTTATATTAAACTACTTCAGGTTGATAGTTAAAACTGTACTCATACAGAATTACCTGACAGCCATTACTGGAAGTGCCTTTACATGACACTTATCTCTGAAGTCAGGAACTGTGCATCAAGTGGTCACAAAAATGTTGAAAAATACCAGCCTCTGTTTTGGCCTTTCATCAGAAACAGGGTGGACAAAGGCTTGGCAACTCCAGCTACAGGGTGACTTCAACCACTTTATTTCCAGCACTTGGGTGGGTGTTGAAGAGAAGAGTCAACCTCATAGGCATCTTGCACTCTTTAACATGGAAAGGCTGGGATTCTTCATCACCTTACACACATCAGATGGAAGAAAAGCTTCTATTCAATGCACACTCACAATTGCCAGGAAAATATAACCATAGCTTCTGGCTGCGATTCTCTGCAACAGTCAAAGAAATGGATATCTGTATATTCCAATCATGTTTTATTGCTTCTTCAGCTTTTCCTTTTAACATCTTTTACCTAATTTGTTTTCAAAGTTGTAACTTTATGCATTTAATTTGCCTTTTGCTGTCTTCCAGTTTTGATTAATACCTTCACATTTAAAAGTCTTTGAACAGTTATTTAGGCCAGCAGTTGCTTTAAATTCCTGGTTATATTTCAAGTATAAACTTAATTGGAATCATAATGCATTAGCACTTAAGAAATACAATGAAATAATAAGTAGCCTTATTATTTGGACTACTAACTGTTAGGTCATCTATTAATCCTTTTCTTATTTTACAAAAGTGAGTAAAATTGTATTTAAAATACAGCAGTACCACGAGAGTTCTTATGAGGCAGGATGATAACTGACACAGTTCAGCAAGGTTGTAAACAACTGTTATGCTGCACACAAGAAGCTTTGAAATCTCCTCAGAATCCCTTTCTTCTGCAAGCCATGCCAGGAACAATAAGAATTAAGTGTGCTGAAACTTAATATTTTGGAACTGCTCTGGCGTGGGTGTAAGGCAAAAGCAAGATGTTTTTGAAAAATTCAGGACAAGTAGTTTGCATACAAATGAACAATTTGTTCTTAAAAATGTTCTTTCCATCTTGTTTTATTGTTAAGTTCAGTCAGGGACAATTATTGGTATAAATTTTGATGATTATCATGAAAACTTTGGCAGTGGAAATCAGTGAGAATTTACTGTGGGAGTATGTCAGCTCTTCCAACTTTCTGGGCAACATCCGGTAGCGACTAAAAAAAATAACCCCAAAAATTAACTCCCACACTTTTACACTACATATGGCAAAGGAGAGGATTTTTAGGATCTCACACTGCATAGTCTTACTCATATTACTAGTACTGAGCCCTATGTGGTAGAACTTGTAGAATCAAAATTTTAGGAAGATCCATTAGGTAGAACAGAGAACAAATTTTAGGATGAGTCTTCACTATTCATTGCTTCTAGCAGTTTCAGATATTTTGAAATACACTTGCACAGGAAATGATTTTTTTTCTGGTTGCAATTTCATCTCCACTTATACTAGATTTTTGCTCTATCAGATACTAACTTGATTTTTTTCAGATATCAATATGCTATTGCATTACTGCTGAACTGGTCAAAGGATACAGTATAGCATTTATATAATCTTTCTTCTCTTATAGGGGTTTCAAGTCACTTGTAGGAGAAAAAACAATACCTGATGTAACAAAAGGTTGGTAGTACAAACATAGTAATGATTGTGTACCAAATGAGTGCTTTGCACCACATGGCTGTGGCATTTCCAGTCCTAGAGCAAGAGCTCTGAAGCAAGATTTAGTGTATTGTCAAGCCATGGCCTGAGGGTTTTAAGCAGCTTGATTAGAAGATTCATACTGTCACATACTAGGATCTGTTGAGTGCGATGAAAGGTTAGTAATTCACACAATGATTTGCAAACCTTCAGCTGAAATCTAGTAGGTTTTGGCTTTCTTTTTCTTTTTTTCTCTTGGGGGAAGTGGATTGTGTGCATTTTCCCTCCAAGTTTCACTAGGTCATTTGCAATCGATACCACAGCAGCTTCTGGTCTACATGTGATGCATCCTTTTCCAAGAAAACAACAACATACTAGCACATAATGAACTTGCTCCTAGAATGTCTAAAGTAAGAGTACTAAAACTTTATCTCCATGGTAAACTCTTAGTGAAATAGGAATTATAAGTAAGGACTGGTCTCTGAATGTTTCATGTAAAGAAAATTGGAATTAGAAGCTGCAGTCATATATGTCACCCCATTAATGAATGGTGTAGTTCTGCTTCAAGATAAAAGTGTGTGTCAGAAAAAGATATTCAAGTAGACAAAATAGCTTGATTCAGTCAGGTCCAGATAAAAGGAAGGCTGTTTCTAAATCAAAAATGCCAGCTGCCTGGACTGTCTCTTGTCTAGCACTGAATATTCCCCCAATCCTGTTTACTGTTGGATGATACAGATTCCTACAGAAGTTACAGAGAGATGTTCTAATATCATTAATGTATATGAAAAAAAAAATCTCAAGAGATTTTACCTTTATGTTACTTTTTACTATTTTCTTAATTTATTTTTTTATTTTCTCCATTTTTGGTAAGGCATTTAGGTGAAGTATCAGGACTGTAACTGTCAACAAACACTTTTTTATTATGCCCCTTCCCACCATTCCTTCCAAAAAGTAATTTTTCTGAATAAAAATCTATCCCATTTGATACGAGAAGTGTGACTGTTATCAAGTGGTACGGTATCAAATAATTTTCCCCTTATCTTGTCTCGATCTTCTCTTTCCATTTACTTTACACAGAATGCAAGATATACTGCATATTTTGGGAGACAGATTCTTGGAGATGCAAGATAAAAATTAATGCTTTGACTAGATACATTATTTAGAAATATTTTTTTGACTTAGCAGGTATTAACAATTTTACCAAGTACGCTATTAAGGCCATGTCATATTATGCAGTTTTTCATTCAAAAGCAGATCCCCACCCTAAAATGTTATTGGGTGATTTTTTTCCTGTGAGTCAGAACCTTCATTTAAAAAAAAATTATAGGGTTTTCCACCGTGTTTTGAAGATCTACAAAGGTAGGCATGCTTGTAAGTTGAAAATCTTGGGGCTGAGAGATACCACCAAACACAAACAAAATAACCTTCACACATCAAGCATTAATCTAAATGGGGAAAAAAAGAAGGCAACACAGTCTTTAGAATAGTCATATGAAGTAGTCTGACTGTCTAATAAGTTGCCTGGCTGGCCAAGAATACCACTAGAAAAAAAAAAAATCACACTTCAAAGAACCGGGAGGGTGTCTTCAACAAGTCAGAAATTGGTTTTTGACCTTTCTGACTCATGTAAGCTTTCAGGATTCCCACCTGTGGTTTCTTTTCTAAATGATTTGATGATAAAAAAGATAATATTTTTTCTTCTTTTGAATTGAAGAAACTCCTCCCTTTTGTATTGGCTATAACACTGCTGAAGCCAGCTCTCTCTAGCATTGCCCTCTCAGGGGTAGAAATAAGAACTGTCTCTGCTACAATTCTCTGCATTGCATTTCCTACACTATTAACAGCCTGAGTAGTAGAAATCTTCATTGTAATTACACATCAATATATAGCATCTGAAAATGAACACTGCAACCAGTTTAAGATTTGGGAGTTTTTTGGTATTAGCATGAATGATGGTTTGTTTTTCTAAAGAAATAAGACATGAAGTTTAAAATGAAGCATTGACTGAAGTTGATCTTTTAAAAAGGCTAGTTAAAGTTTGGAGACTGCCCTTTTCCACAGCTGTGACAGAGGCCTGGTTTTTGAAAGTGCTGTCAGTCACGACTCTTAAATGGGCACTACCAACCTGAAAAAAAATCCCAAATATCTGGCCAGACTCAAAATCTTGGATTTAGCTCATTTAGGGGTTTATTTTTGCTTCAATGCAAAATGCCAATAAAAGCAAAACCATCATTGTACTCTGTTTTTAATTATATGGAATATACTAACTGAGTCTTCAAAAAGTACTAAGGTATTCTAAGCAAAGCCTATGTGGTGCTCAGGTCAGAGGATCTGCATATGCTTAAGATGCTTAGCACTTCACAAAACTAAACATCTGGAAGTGTCCTGCTGTAGAAATAGATTAAAACATAAATTGGAAAGAAAATGCAAGTAATAAGAAACACAAGAACTTAGACTCATTTGGAACAAAATGACTGAACGAAAGATTGGAATCCGTAACTGAGATAAAACTAGTGGGCGACTTGTTAAAACCCCCCACAGGATGCTAAGCATTTTTTTTTTTTTTTTTCCACAATCCTTCATTTTTATTGAGAACAAGATAACCTTCTCCCTCAATTTGTGATCTCCCTGCAAATAATCAAGAAGATTACAACTTCTTTCTGTTTTTAACTTTCATCCTGCTGAGAAACTCTGAAACATTTTCAGCGGGTCGTCCAGACAGTACTAGTCATTATGTATAAGAAGAAGCGCTCTTGAAGTACTATGTATGAGAAATGGAAAACAATTTTGATGGTAGGAGCTTAAAAATCATACAGAATATTGCTGAAAGTGCAATACAAAGTAGTACTGAGAAAATTTGTGAAGCTGTGGAAATAGAGTAAAAAACTCAGTTGTTGATTCCAGGAAGTACCTTGTGCTTTTTCTTTCTAAAATAGTTGCACTGCTTAACAATGTAAATAATCTTTTCCTGTACCGTAAAGCTCTGTATGTCTTGCATTTTCGTAATTCTTTCCTAAAAGACTGCTGTCTCCTTCCACCTGTGGTATCAAAGCAGACTTCAGGGGGAAGTTTCTTTTGCTAGGACTCCCCACTTCATTTTCTGTGATGCAACAACATGCGTGGGTCTGCTGTGCTTCACTTTTCTCCTTTTCCCCCCAGACTCAGATTTCTGACCAACAGCTTCAACACATCCTGCCCCTCTATCTTTTCGTGTACTGGTGTGTCAATTGTCAAGAGGAGTCTGAAAGGCATCAGGGGGATACCAGTTCATCCCCATGCTTTTACTGTGGCTTGAACATTCCCTAGGATCATTCTGGCTGCAAGGATTTTCAGGGGGGGAGTTTACTAGCTTGCTGGGACACAAATGCAAGGAAAATTAAATTTAAATTTGAAAAAAAGTAAGATGAAGAAGACACATTTCATAACTGGATCCTTTTTAACCTCTGTTTTGCAGAATTTTATTTATATTTTGTAAGTGCGTTAGAGGAAATGATATTTCTTATCCAGACAATTCATATGCAAAAACTTAAATTTTTTAAAAGAAAAATCAAATATTTTTCTAAACTGCAAGGATCTATACTTCTATACTAACTGTTAATAAGAAAATGCTTAGGTCAGGATGGAAAAACTTTAAATTAAATATGGCTCCAGAATATTTCAGATATTTAAAATGCCCTATTCAATGTTTATGTCTGTGGCATAGTATAGCCAAGTAACTTCAGAGTATTGCGAATAAGGCCAAATGCAGCTCCCAGTGTAGTTCACAGAAAAACTCCCACTTACATTACTGAGAGCAGGCAGCCCTAAATTAATAATAGCTGATGTGTCATTAGATTTCTCTTCTGCAGTCTAGGACCACTTCTGTTTGCCATGATTCATTGCTGGTTCCTGCCTAAGTTATGAGTCCAGGAGAAACTCCCAATTATACATTGCAAGTTGCAATGACTGGAATTTGTGTTCTGCTTCTTGTTTTTTCTTTAACTATGGACATCAGGTTAACAGTAAAAATACTGTTTAAATTCCCATATTCTTGCACTTGTTCTATCAGTATCCAGTATTGTTCTTCCATTCAACAGAAACTTTCTCCCATCTCTAACCTCTGCACTGTACTAAACCTAAAATTCATAAATTAGATTTTCCTTTCCTCAGCCTTCCTCTGTGCTCAGTTGTTGAGTTTTGGTACCAAAGTGTTGATTTCAACCCTAGAGCTGGCCAAGTTCAGTGCAGAGTAAAGTGATTTCCATGTTGCTTGTTTTATGACTCACTGTGACCATAGTGAAGCGTGGGTTGGTATGGTTTTCAGAGAGCTGACCTTGCATCAAAAACTGCTCTCATTAAGCAAAATTCCCAATGAAATTCAAAGCACAATTAACGACCACAGTTTTTTGCCAAAAGCAGTAACCACTAAACTAAATGAGACAATGTTGATTGTGCAAATAAACAGCCACCCTGGAAAGCTTGTCTATTGTCTAAAACAATGCATTTCTAGGATTATTTATGTTATGATACTGATCAGAACTGGAATCTTATTATGCTAGATCCTATATAAACACAAATTACGGGATTGCAGTGTGGTTTGATATAAGATTCAATAAGGAACAAACGACAGAAAGGGTTCTCAGGTCTGAGGGAATTTTGTGTATATCTGGTTTATTCATTATCTAACTATGAGTTTTTAAAATTTTGTTTCTAGTAATTGAAGGACAGCTTGAAATTGAAAATAGCTAACTCATTTATGTCAATTAAAAGCTTTACCATGTGAAAGCTTTTGATACTAAAAGCATATTTAGCTTATTAAGGTAAACATTAACTTTTTGTTGGATGCCAAAGTAGGCCATACAGCATGTTTCTGTGGATTACACTTTCACACCAATGTCTTTAGCAAAACTAGAAAATCTTGCACAAAACTTTCAATTAGCTGTTATGCTAGCTGTAAATGATTGCAGTTGTAAATTGTGCAATGTGAAGAGAAATTACAGATTTGGTGTCTCCAAAAGATTATACTACTGAAGGAACCATAAAGCAAGAGAACAGGTGTTTCACCTTGAAAAGAAAGATTTAAGTCTTATAATTTATAAAAAGAAAGTGCAAAAGCCATTTTTGAGTCTCAGTCTGTTACCTCTTTTACCTCTTCTACTCTCTGGTTTGCATATATACCTATTTGCTTGTTTTCAAAGTAATTTCTGTCTTCTTTCTGTCTAGGAAACCAAAAAACAGAAACTTGAAGTAGAAATGGTTTACTGACTATATAAGAGAAACAGATAAATTCTTCAAGTTAGAAATGCTGTTTCATGCACAAAGTAGTCTGAAAAATGCTATTTAAGAAACTACATTCCTGCAGATGCAGAAAACTTACAGTTTAGTCCCAAGATCAAGTCCACACCAATGAGAGAAACAGACAACCAAGTAAGAAATACAGCACTTTAGTGATACTCATCATAACAGTAGGTTACACAAAAGGATCTTTGATCAGAAGACTAATGGTAAAAAATTATAGCTTCCCTTTAAATGCTATGGGCCAGCAGATCTGACCCTTACTATATGTAGCGAGCTCTGTATTCTTAGAATCTCAAATTCTTTAGCAACACAATGAGCTAGACTGAAGTATTGTAACAGGCCTTGAGTTTTCCCTCTAAAGCATCCACATGCTATTCCTGGATTGCCTGCCTGACATCCCTCTGTCCACTGGTGGTGAATACCCATTACACACTAAAGTTTGTTATATATACCACTCCAGTATATGTTGTTGTTTACTCAACAACACTGTACACATAAAAGGCCAGACAACAGATTGGAGTTCCTTCCAGGAAATATTAGCTTCACACCTTCCTTTTTTTTCTCCAGGTGTTTTTATATTTTTGTCAGTGAATATGATAAATTTTTTGGAGCTTAAAGTACTTTCCATTCATCTCTCATTTCTTTTGGTTCCATAATCAGGGAGCAATAAATTGGGGAACTTTTTATGGCTATAAAGAAACCCTCAAAGGAATTAATTTTCAAAGGATTCACTTAGTGAATGACTATTGCAAATGTCTAACAAAAACATTGCAGTCTATTAATCTGTTATTCCTTATAAATTTGGAATTTAAATCTCACTTCATTTTTTTTTTTTTTTATGACAGCTGCTGAGATATTGTTTTGTTTTTCCTTTCTCAGAAAAGGACACTTTTAAAACTTTTTTAGTGTAAATTTTCAAAACAGTTAGTGAGAGGTACATATATTAACCCAAACAATAAAGTTTAATATAATTTCATCAGGATGATGTACATAAGGAAGCAAAGTATGGAAACATACCTTGTAAGTTCTACCTTTCCCCTCTGTGTTAAGCACCATTTTCAGAATCTAGCTCAGAATACTCTTTCAAAGGAAGGAAACACCATATTCCATGCTTTTGCCCATAATAATAAAAGAATATAGTTATATAAGTTCTCAAAAATAGCAAACAAGTAATGATGCATGGTTGCCTTTGCTTGCCACAGGTTGCTGTTCTACATGAAGAGATGATCATCTTCCTCCCCTACTGAACACTGCATCACAACAGACCATTTCCTGCATGATCAATTATCCCATTATAGTGTAAAAACAAAACTAAAGTAAATCCAAACAGTATTAGGGTTCTGTGTATTTTTATAGAAAACAAAGCTGATACAGCTTTCTCTGCTAAAATTGTACCCAATACTTTTACAGTATAATATTATTTACAGCAGTTTCAGCCATTGCATTGCACTTGCTTTTCAATAGGTTAGCTAAATGACCATCAAGAGATTGAGTTTTTAAAGTCAGTCCTTTAACATGTTTAGAAAGGACTAGAACAAATTCCAGGATTTTTCTCTATAATAGTACCTCTTGAACATAGAAGCCAACTATAAATTGTGAAAACACACATTGTGGACTGTACTGTACACATTCTTGCTATGTCTGTGGTTATGGACGTGGTAGGAAGCAGATGCACACAAAAAGAAGAAACTGGAAGTATTTCCTGCATGCCTGATCATTTCCTGCATTTCCTAATTCAGTGACACTTTTAAGTTCTCTCCAGAGGACTTTGTTGAAGTCCTGAGACAAAGACTTGAAAATGTATGGATAGCAAAAGGGAGTCTTGGAGCATTTTTAGCACTTGTTGACTGAACATTTTTTCACTGCTTCTGAAAAAATATAGCACATGCTACAGATAACTTAAAAAGTCTCAAAAGTTCATGTAAAAATTACTTTCATTAACACGAAGTTAAACAGGAGAATGATCAGGTAAATGCTCCACTTTTGCAGCTATTAATCCTGAAAGAGGTTCATCCAGGAAGAGAAGGAAGGAAGCGGGTCATGTAGGACTACCTTTTCTTCATCAAGTATCAGCAAAGAAAAAGGTTTGATGTCCAGCTCTGGAAGAGAAGGGCCAACTTAGCTCTTGCACAGACTACTGTAAAGCTGGAGACAGTCCAAACAAACCAAAGTGAAGAGAAGCTGATGGTAGGTGCACCAAGGCCAAAGTTTTTCATGGAAACATACATACATACATGCAGCACCACCACAAATAAAACAGTATAATGCAGCAGGTAGGTTCAACACTACCTCAGCATTTTTGCTTTGGGCTCTACACGCAGTGAAATCAAACCTCCAGCTGATGCAAAAGATCTGTGTGATTTTGCAATAGTGTTTATCTATTTGTTTAAGGAACTCTTTCACACAGTCTCTAGAAAAGCGAGTTAATACTTAATTCATATGCCACACTGTATCTTCAGCTAAAATGCTTTACTGCTTGTGTATTCCTGCTTCATTTTGCATAAACTGACATCATGCACTGAAAGAGAAAGAGGGCCAATGTGCTTCTCAGAAACCAAGTAGTCATGAGTCTTTACCTGCCACTACAGATATGCACATGCACACACATGTACACACATGCACACACACACACATGCACACACGTACGCACACACGTACACACACACGCATGCAAAAAATAGGAAAAACAACTCAGCAATTGCAAGAGTCGCAATTTACCATGGAAGCCTCTACTTAATATTCCGCTTGATCTGCCAAGTTTATAGCCTGGCAAATCTGAATACAAATGTCGATGCAAATGAGGATTCATTATTCTTACATCGTCTTTGTGTTGAAGCTTAATGTAACTTGGTTCCTGTGGTTGCTCAGGGAATGTAGATTGCAAGACAGGAGGAAAAAAAAGCCTCGACAAAACCCAGAGAAGCAAATAGGGAAAAGAAAAGTAACAGAAATGGAAATAAATGGAAAAAAAAATATGCTAAGGTTTCAGACTAGCAAAACATCAAACCAGTGCATTACATTCTCCCCCTATTTTCTTATATAAGGTACATTTGCTTACCATTATCAGCATAGAAGGAGTTAACTAACCAAGACCATTCTCCACAGAGTCAAAACATAACAATCCTCCTTTTACTGATTATACAATATTGTGCCCATTGTAAAGTCAGTGCCCCATTTATCTGAAAATTTTAACATTCTTTCATAATTATAGAGCTCATCGGCTGGTAGAACCTGTACATTTAGATCTGTGAGAAGATTATAAATGAATTTAAAACCACCCCACCATTTCTGCTTCTTTCATTATAAATTACTGCTGAATAATTCAAAAACACGTTAAGAAAACTACAGTACGATTAATAAACTATACAGTGAAAATCACAATAGTTTAAATCATACATTTATTGTCCCATTTATAGCCCATCACAAGCAAGGGTTGAAAAGTATCAAATTAGAGAAAACATGAAATGCTGCAAAATTATAATTAGATCCTCGGTGCCACACAGTTCATTGTTCTGATGAATCTTTTGTACGGCTAGCTTATGCTTACATATAAATACCTTCTCAGTAAATAAAAATGTACTGTAGGCTTGACTTTTAGAGAAGCTGTAAAGCTTAGCATATGCGATGATCCCAAAGTCAATGCTGTAAGGCTTGCTTCTTCATCCATAAATAAAGCACATTTGCATCCATTCAGTCAAATTAGCTCCATATAAAAAGGTGGTTATAATTAGCTCCTCTTTCAGGTTCACGGTTAAAACTCAAGCGTGCCTGCCGTCTTGATTAAATCCACCATCGTCTTCCAATAGCTGGTGCTAATTCTTCCAAGGAAATATTCAGTTGAGGTGTTATTTTATTCTGCACTGCTGTTAGTTGTCTAATTTACGCCAAGTCCCTGCAGTGCTTTCCTTAAGCCATCCTCTTTGTCTTGCCTTTGAAATTTACCAAATCTTACAAGAAATCAATACTTAATTGATTATTCACTTTTCTGCAGCTTCAAACAGCAAGCACGCATAAGATCCTGGAGTAGTCACCCGATTTCCAATGCAGGAGGTTGCTTGGTGGCAGGGATCTGCAAGTATCCAACAGCAGGCATTCCACGGAGCTGTGCAGTGGCGTACAGTGCCAGCATCCAATAAAGAAAACGAAGATACTCTAACGAAGCAGGAAAAGTTCCCATGTGAGACAGATCCATATCAATGCTTTAAATAAAAAGCGGAGGCACTGGCTTTCAGATAGAAGAACACCATTCTCTTTGCAGCTATCCCTCTGTTCTTTCCTTACCCTTTTCTTCCTATGGCACTGGAGTGGAATATCCAAAGTGCCACCGAACTCACAGAACTCCACGTCGGAACGGGGGTGAGGCTCGTGCTGTACCTCTGACATAGAATAAGGATGGCAAGCACGTAACATTACGAAATGTAGGACAAATTCAGGCGAGAGAGAGAGAGGGAGAGCAAGAGACAGATGGCGGATCTGGCTGGGAGCCAAAGCCAGTGAAATGAATTACATTGCTGAATAACTGTACACCATTGATTCTGCCACTTGTTGCTGCATGGCAAAAAAGGGCCCTGACGTTGGCAGGAATCTCCCCGTGTGTCACGCATGCCGCAGATAACTTTTCACACGTAACTCGCTGCACCGACAACGACACACTACATGTGTGTGTGTGTATGTGTGTGTGTATGAAAGTGAGTGTGTGTGCATGAGGGAGGAAAGGAGCGAGCCAGAGTGCGTGTGGGGGGTGTGTGGGTATGTGCCTGCGTGCGTGGTGTGTGTGCCTGTGCGCGCGCGCGCGTGGAGGGGAAAACAATCACTGCAATCCAGCCATTTTGTTTAATGAAGAATGGAAGGCTGGCATTCAGAGACGTGGTTATGTGCCGCATATTAATGTGTGCTCTGTAGACATCCTCCCCCTTTTTAGATGAGTGGCACAGGAATGAAGCCCTCTATAGAGCAGCCACCGTGGGAGCAGGAGCTCACAAGGTAACATATCATCGCCGAACCTACGGACGTGGCACCCGCCGCTCTGCAGGAGAACAGGTTGCTGTCGGATGAGGAGGAAAACCTGGTCCCATGGTTATGATGTTTGGGTGCTTCCGAAAAGATAGCCAGAGTCGAAGCAGATTGTTCAATAAATGCTTCGTACCCAGGATGAAGGGAGACATTATGGGATGCCCAGGGGGCTTTGGAAATCAAATACAATGTTTGAGTAGCACAATTTGAGGTACATTATAAAAAAGCAATTTGAATTGCCAATGAGGCGACACATATCTGCATGCTAATTAGACCTGTGTCAAGCTTAGTCTGCCCGGTTGTGTTGATGGCTAGGAATGCGCTTGTAACTCTGCTGAGAGATTGTTTCTGCATAAATTATCAGCTTTGTCCTACTGATCATTTTCTGCAAACAAACATGAAATGTAAGATCAAAAGGCAATTCTGAAATTAAAATTATTGATTGATAAAGCCTAGATTTCAGAATCTAATTAGAGGAGGCACAAACAAAAGCTGATATTATTACAGATTGTGGCTGAGCTAGCAGCCAGATTGTGCAAGGCTTGTAATTTATCTTTGTTTATGCAGCCAGGATATTAAAAATGTAATTAAAATGGTAAAATGATCTGATCAGAAATAGCCACCTAGTGGCAAGTATATTATTTTAAATGGATTATAAAAACATTGATCTGTGCAAATAAAAGGTTTTTTTCATGACAAACATAGCAGCTCATTGAAATTTGCTGAGCAATTTGTCTTTTGCTAATAAGTTGTCTTTTGTGTTTTGTTCCATAGATAAGCAGCATCATTTATAACCCTCATTTGCACACTAATAAACATTCTGTTATTACAGGTGGTGTTGGAAACATCTTTCATAAATTATGGCATATGAAAATGGAAGAAAACAATAAACCCTTTTCTAGACACGCACTACATGCATTTTGTAAAATTAGAATATTCATCTGACAGCAGCAGCAGAAGTTGCTTATTAAATCATTCTATTGCTCTATTTAAATTATGAAATGGTAGAAACATTGTCAATATGTAATTCAACTTCTTTCCTATTTTGGCTACCTAAAAATGCTATACAAAACACAGAGGGCCTAATTTACTAAGTTTGTGCAGATTCAATTACTAAATTTCATGGCTATAAAGAGGTCTTTGTGACTTCTACATTTTTACTCTCATTTAGTACCTTTCTAGAGTTGCCAAGTGGATTAAGCAATAAAAGAACAGACTGCTTAATTGCACACAGTATAGAAATTAGCTTTCAAATTTCTCTGCAGTCACGAGCTATGGACAGTGAAATGGCCAAAGGAAATTCTGTCTTATGATAATGAAGCTAGATTACAAAATAACCCCAGACTATAAACAGTTTTTCAAGAAAATATATTCAAGCTTGTAAGTTCATGAGCAGGGCTTAAGTCATGTATTTCTTCTTGTTTCAGATTTCCACATGAAACCACTATGGAAATGCTCAATTCCTTTTAAAGGAATTCACAATTTAGGGTCCTGTCAGCAGCTCTGGGGTCTTTTGTTAGGTGCACTTAAAATGCCAGATTAAATATTAATATGTGGTTAGAGTTGTGCTATTTTGCAAGCCCTGAAACCCTATTAGTAAATCATGATCTGGTGACTGATGCAAGAAATTTCAAGGCACCAAGAGTGCAGATTGCCCATCAATCTGATGGATCACTAATTTTTACTAAATCAGGCCCTTGGACTTTTAGCTGTAAGCAGATGTATGTTTCATTGTGACGGGAAAAGCAGTCCAAATAACAGAGCAATTTTCTGCATTGAATGTGTATCGTAACAGGCAGGGTTGTTTTGCATAATCAGTAAGTTATTTGAATACAAGTGTTCATTTAACTGGCTGTGCACAACTGATGCTGTTGGAAAAAAAACCCCTACATTTCAAGGTAGAAGATAAAGTTGCATTATTTTCATAGAGTAGGACTAGGATATGAAAACATCCAGAAGAATGCTGAAGAGGAATGCCCAGGCAAAAGCAGTCACATATTCTTGCCCATCCCAAGGAGCTTTAATCCTTCAATAGGCTTCATCAACCACTGACAGTAAGTTACACATGTATGTATGAGGAAATATCAGGAAGGATCCTGAAGGATCAGGCAGAGGAAAACAGAACCCAGAAAAAAGGGTGGGAAACAATCTGAGTAAAAATACTGGAAATACTATTAGATTATAAACTACTGATGTAGAGAAGACATATTCATCGTGACATATGGCACAGTTAGATACATAGCTGAGTTGCAGCCCTCCTAACCTCTTTAGAAAATATAAACTACCTCTGAAGCCAAATCACACACTCTTTATTGGCAATCTTTATGTCATGCAGATGGATCTTGACTTCTAGTCCTTATACTATGGATTCAAGCAACTGAACTATGTATTTAATAATTAAGAAGAGTTTCATACGTGTATATATATATATGTGTATATATATGTGATATTAGCATAGCATTTATTGCCTTCCAATTCATATCTGTCTTTTTGTGCTTTTGTATCTCCTCTCTCTTACTTTTTAGCAGCCTGCTTACACCCATATGGAACTTTGCATTAGAAAGAGACCTCTCCATATCTTCTCTGCCAGTGCTGCTTGACCAGCATTGAGTACTACCAGGTCTGAAAGACAGATACATACTCTGCATGTATCTGTATCCTTCTCAGGTCACCCTTTTTAAACACACTTAAAAGAAATCCCAATCCTAATATAAAATAAAGCTTAATTAATAAATTCAAGTTTTATTTTTTAGATGAAGTCTACAATTACAAGTCTTTGCAATTAATATATTGAAATCACAACAAATATTATGTGGTTTTGAAAAATAAATACAGTATATAATAATTCAAGGCTTTCCCAAGCTGATGGACAGCCTAAAAAAATAGTGTTATTTTTGCTCTGGTGGCCATTTTTACTATTTTCAAATACTAGAGAATTTCTTTTATTTAAAGAAAGCTATCCAAATCAATAGGCCTTCTGGTATTGACATTGTGAAGTAATACGCAGCAACACCAACCATCCTGAAACATTCCAGTGGGCTTTTAATGTGAGTGAGAGTCTGCTGGGAGCAGCCTCCCTGACTGAGGCACATGGAGGGTGTTCTAATTTCCACTAAGCCCTGATCAATGGGAATTTATTACCACTTAGACAAATAGAAAGCCAGACTGTGCAAAACTGAACTGCCTTGAATGTACAGCCCACATCAGAAAGATACATAAACATTAAAAGTAAAGGAAAATAGTAAAACAATATGTGGATGTCTTTTTAGACCTCCTTTTCCACAAAGCCAAAGCTTTGCTACTACATCCTGTGAAAATACAAATGCTGACAGAAGAAAGCTTACCCGTACTTAATGGCGTTCCAGAGTAATGTACGTATCATTGTTTCTGAACTGTAGCTCCTATTGTGCTCTGTGTCGTGCTCATGTGTTTACCAAATGTCAGAAACCTCCTTTACAGGCTATTAATACTATTGTGGTCCCTCCAACATGCACACAAATACACCCACTCCTCTCACCACACACACTTTCTCACTGTCCATCAATATGTTGCAAAGTCTGTGTTTCATTACCATATCATATGGAGTATTGATTCTTGTTCCAAGCTAAATAATGCTGTTTTTTAAAAGATCTTTTACTCTTTAAGTGGGGCTTGCTAACCAAACCACAGACTAGTAACAAAGATGTATTATAGTATTTGATACCATATATACTTTGGCAAATGCCAAAACCAGTAACTTAGGCAAAAAATTTCAATACTTAATTCAAGTTTTACAAACAGGAAAATTGTGCACAATATCCAGTTACATACATTCCATGTTAAAAAGGGAAACATTCCTAATAGACCTTTCAGCATAATAAGATTCAGGCCTAAGCAGTAAAGAAAATGATTACCAGTTTTATTAGGCTTCAACTAGTTTCCATACCAGATCTAAAAAGTCACCTTGCACCTATAAAAGAGGATTATTTATGTATTTATCTGTACATGTGTCCTCATCAGCCACTGTATACAATCATTTCATGGCATTCAGATTCAGCACAAAAACATCAAGGCCTAAGTACAAATATTATTACTATAATGGGTTTTCATTTCTAGAGGTCATCAGGGGAAGGGATTAATTTTGCTTGCTTTATTGTACACACAGAACAGCACACAGGGTCATATTACAATGCCTTTATCTGGAAAATCACATTCAGCTGTAATGAGAAAGGCTCTTCTTAAAACAATTTTGCAATTTTGGGTGTATTAGCTGTATTTTATTTCATTTCTATATTGCTTTCCTTTATGCACATTTTTTTTCAGATATCATTAATTGATTGTTAGTTACATTTGCAATAATAATTTCAGGTCTCTTTTCAGTTTGTTGGGGATCTTTTCCTTTTTAAGATTTCTTTAATCAGTACTATTATGAAAACATTTTGTATCTCCAGGTTGCTACAGAAATTTTTTGAAAATTGAATAGAGAACTTAAGATCTGTTTACCTTGACAAAATACTCCAAATAGATTGCATTTCCTTACAGCTTCTATATATCATACAGAAAACAGTCTTTGGCCAATATATTACAGACAAAACTTTATTTTCCCCTTGCTTCCTCAGAAAGCATCTTATTAAGAGGTATTATTTAAATGAGATAACAGCATTCTCATCCATGCTGCATGAAAATGGTGTTCTGCTACACAAGGAACTTCATTTTTGCTCACATCAGATGATGTTGTGAAACAGATTTTGTAAAGGCAAGGTCAGAGGTAGCAGGAAAGCAAAACCAAAAGGTCATGTCATGTAATGTCCAGGAATAAACAGATGTAAACAGTATCCATTTAATGCATATGGAATTAGCAATCGCATTTTAGCCAGGAACAGATGATATTTTCAGTTCATTTTCAACCAGTTTCAAAGCTCTGAAAGTCCAATAGAGCCAGGATGGGCTGCAGATTCCTAATAGGATGAGACAAGATAAGAAAAAGAGAAAATAAATTTTTAAGTAAAATATGGAAAGAAGCGAGATGAGAAACAAAATCAGAAACTGAATAGAACCATTGAATAAAGACAGAAATACTGGAAACAAAATGAAGATAAGGAAAAATGTAATGCCTACAGCATTTCCAATATGTGTTACAGAGAGTATTCACTTGCACCAGCAAAACTTGCCCTTCTTTTACTATGGTTATTAAAACCTAGATTTTGCTCAAATTAGAAAACTTATTTTCCCTTGGTTTCCTCAATAGGCATAAAAGAAGTAGACTTTAGACTACTGGGAAAATAGATTGAACAGCCTGAAGAAGCTCCATGAATATTCCCAGTTTTCGGATTAAAATTGTTTTGATTTATTTTATCTTGGCCAAGGAGCTGAGAAGCAGCAGTGTCTGGAGATGTCATGATTTCAGAGGCCAAAACTGTCCATAAACCTTACAAAAGCACTGGAGAACTGCACAGAGCAACGGCATTATTGGCAAGAGAAATCACATGCTTCCTTTCCCTAATGCACCCTCTTTCTGGCTCTGCAGATTAGCAAGGAGCTCATTCTCCCAGACACTATCATTTTGGAGCATTGAAGATAATTCTTGGCACTTGAAGAATACATGTGGAATCATGCTGGCCACTGGAATCATGAGCACAACTGATGGGTCCTTTCCCATTTCCAAGGATGCCTCAGGTCCTCCACTGACTTGTATGCACTGAGACTATTTCTCACTCTGGCGAGGTTCCATTAAACATGCAACATTTTTTGAGCCATAGTATAGCCAAACAAATCTCTTATTGCTGTGTCAGATTCCACACCGTGTAAGAGGCACACAAAAAAGTGCCTCAGGAGTGCCTTCAGTCATAACTATAATGATAGCTTTTTCAGAACTTGCAGCCTACATATTTGTCACTATCTTTTTTACTAAGTACATATAAGTACAGTCTAGTCTGTCACAGGACAACATAGGTTTAAGACTGTAAAGGCCTTGTATGTTCCTGAGCAAAATATGCATAGGAAGGAAAAGATAAATTGCATTCTACATTCATGTAAAACAATGTTAAAGGCCCAAATTCTGTCTTAACTTGCACAGATTAAATCCTGCCATTAAAATAAATGGTATGAACCCATTGTAAAAAACCTCATGAATAGTCCCTTGCTCCTCCAAATAGAGATATTTAACATCAAGAGAAGAAATAAATACTGATACACTGGAAAAAAATTAATAAAAATAACTTTATTGCAGAATATACAATTTTCTTTACCAGAGTTTTTATACACAATCACACACATATGCATAGAGAGAGCTTCTAGAGGACCCTTACCCTTCCTATTGCTTAAGAAGTTATTTAAAAATCAAGACAAATTTCTGAATAAGTCAAAATCAAAAACATTTAAGATGCTAGTTGAATCAGAAAAAGAAGTACAATAAAAAAAAGTGGAGTTAAGACCAGAGTTTTTAGAGATTTTTAATATTTGGCTTCAAATATATGGTTTTTCCAAGCCAAAGGGACATGGACCCTGATCTTTTGGGTATTCAAAAGTACCACTTCAGATTTGGAAGGTGTGATCCCATTTGACCCTGGATCTTAGAGTACGACAGCACATTGGCACTGGTCCTCAGCCTCACACTGAGATCCCAAATACCATCACGTTAAGTCACAGAAGATGACTCCAGTGGGCTGAAGGCCCAGCTGTTGATTCTTTTAAGTCAGGGCCTTACTCTCTCCTCTCCAGTTATAGTTCTTGGATGAACTTTAGTTAGTGGAATTGTGTACTTTCTTAACTAGGAGTTCTACACTAATTTGGACTGGAAGGGACATTCTGATGAAGAATTTCTTATCAAAATGTGCCTCTGACCCATTTTATTCATTATTATTATGATGGCCTTACGCAAAGTCAATATAGAGTGAGGCTGTGAGAACACAGGAAAACCCAGCAAAAGAGATACAAAGGCCAATTGACACAGTCCCACGCTTTTATGACATAACTCTTTTACCCTCCAGAACAAGGTGGCTGCACTCAAAGTGTCTGTTCAAGATTTTCACTCGCTTATGTTGACTCCTGATCTACCAGGAATATGTCACCTAAAAACTAGCTGGCACAGGCCCAAGTCAGGCTGAGGATCACACAAGTACTTGAACAGTAGAAAGAGCAATATTCCAGGGCTAGGGCATGTTCCTAGTCTCTGTTTAATTTTAGGGTATACATTTAGACTATAAGTCTTTCCATTAATGAAAGTGAGCTTTGAACTAGGTCCTTAGAGGGCCAGTGACATTTGAAGGATTGGAGAGGGATACAATCAATTTAAATATGCATTTGCAAATTTACAAAATATTATAAACATGCAAGTTAGTGCATCTATCTTCATCAAAATCTAAAGCTGTAAATACCAGATGTCATTTATAGATTAAATGATTTTCCTAAATCTAATTTTATATTAATACAAACCATTTGTCAGTTCAACATGAAGGCTTCTATTTTAAACATTCAAAAGTCATGGCATGCAAATGTTCGGGTTATCCCAGTGATTCATTGCACAAAATGTAAATTAAGGTATAAACTGAACAGAAAAATTAGTTTGCCTGAGAGGTATTGAAATATATCTGTAACTGACCTGCTCAGAGCATTTTCACTTCTGGTAAAAAACCTCTCAAAACTCCAGTTTGAATAACCTGATCTCCTGCAGAAGCAAAAAGCACCTAATTCAGAATAAACAGAAATTCAGCATGTGCAAGAGGTCTTTGACATGTGAATTCATAAGGAAAAAAAATCTGTTTTTTAAAAGAGATTTTCTTTTCTTGCTTACCTTCAGTAGCAATAGTTTCCAAATCTTGCAATGGTTAAACAGTCTGTACCTTTATCTTCATTATCACTCAAAGACCAATCTTTTCAAAAGATCTTCAAAGTAACTGGCAAAGATAGCAAGTGTGTCAACAAGTATTTAAAGAATTTGAAGGATATGGTTATATCATCTATAGATAAAAAGAAAGTTTTAAAAAGTAGCGAACATATGGCTGATTTATTTTTCATCATGCTATGGGAGGGTAAGGTATCACAGAATGTAATATTATCAAAACAAATTTGAACATTTGTATTTGGTGCTACTGGTTTCAAATTAGAAACTTTATAATGTCATTAAGTCTTTGATAAAATATGAAAATCTAAAAATATAATTGTTTAAGAGCAGGGTTTTGACAACCTGTATTTCTCAGAATCCCTAATTTTGAGCTCCAAATGAATTTGCAATACAGGTGGCAATTAAAAAGGAGTAACTCAGTTTTCAAAGTGACCCTTGTCATGTTCAGTCTGCATATTTGTAGCCTGACTAAGGCATCTAAACTGTCAGGCAAAAGATAATGAAGGACACCTCTGTCTCTGCCCCTGAGGCCAACGTGGATATTCAGCCCCATGGAGCTGAATCTTAAATTCAGGAACTTTGTTGACCACCAGGATTTTCCTTCTTCACTAGTCAGTATCATCAATGCAAGAACTCACTTTTCTCATAGTCCTGACTCCAAAACCAGACTAGATATTTTTCCCACTTTTAATACAAAGCACCTTTTTATGTAGATATGAATGCAGTCCAGTTGTATGCAAAGAGCAATGCCAGCAAAATTCTCCCAAGATAGGATTCATCTCTTCTAGCAAACAGTGGCAGAAGATTTCTTATATTATGGAAGTTTCTTGTTTTGAATAAGGTGTTCTAGTGAGCAGAATTCATATTTTCTCAGTTTTGCTCAATTATGTCAGAAGAAGAAGACAATATAGTTAAAGCGAAGATAGGATGGAAGGCAGAGAAAACAGTAATTCTGATAAACATCCAAGAGAGAGACCCTATGAGATAAACCTTGCCTTCAATACAGTTGGAGTTATGAAAGAAATTATGCATTTCTTAACTTTATGTGTACATGGAAACATATTTTCATTTATAATTTTATTATTTGATGGTAGGTATCAAAGTGCCACTGAATTTTGTTTGTTCATACTGCGACTGAAGTTTGAGGAGATCATTGTGTCTACAGATAAATGGAATGAGCCCTATTTTTCAAAATAAATGCATTTTGTAACCTTTTTAGTATTAGCATATTCCAACATTTGGAGTACTTACAGAGGGCTTAGATGTCAGTAATGCATGCATCCAAGACTTAGGAAATTCTGTTTACTTTTTAAAATATTAAGCAAAGCATAACCAGATTTTTGTGGCATATATATTTATCCAGTGGGATCTCCCCATCGGTCAAAAATTGCAAAAATCCCTCAAACCAAAACCTGAAACATAAAACCAAGAGACAGGGAATGCATCTAAATATTTCTGCCTTGAAGAAGGAATGTGTTGTATCACATACCCTCATCTATTCACTGCATATAAAAACTCTTTGATTTTTAAAATATCCATATGAAATTATAAAGCATTAAAAAAACAATATACAACAGAAGATGCCAATATGAAATGAAGGTCTCAACCAGCACTTGCTTTAAAGAAATATGTAAGTACCTTTATATTTTCATTCACAAAAGTATCGACACAGGAGATAATAAAATCTCATTAATGTACAATGCTTTGTATTGCATCTCAAATGACTTTCACAGCAAGAAACTTGCCCTACTCCTATCCAAGAATATGTGGTAATATTAAGCAGAAGGAAGTATAAAATCAAATCATTTCTACCACATCATTACATAATTTATTCCCAGTTATACCTTGAGAAAGATTTTAGATATTCAATTAAGATGCAGGTGAATTTTTCCAAAGATTATTTCAGTTCTTATCACCTTTGGATGCCTGTTCAAAATGCTTACTGCTAAGGCATTAAATGTATCCTCCCATATTGTCACATTGACTGTAGGGTAAATGAGTCTATGATGATTTCTCCCTCCAAGGCTCAGAATATTAAATTAAAATCTAAAAGAAACAACAACATTGTGTTCATATAACCAGGGGCCTCTCCAAACATAAAATAAATTTGCATAGTTCCAGACTCACTGAGGAGGAAGTAAGTTGACTTATTCACATAAAAGCTGCAGTGATGTGTTCTTGTACTCTGTCAAGCTACAAATCTGAAAATTTGCCTAAAGCGAAATTGGATTTTATCTATCCATAGCATTAATATAAAACAAATCTACATAGCTTTTTATCGATATCACAGTCTGTTCATCTTACTTCTAAATTTAAAGAACATTATTCTGACAGCACATTCCAGATCTTTTGTTTATTGCTTCATCTATTGCTTAAGTACAATATATTCTGTGGACTTCTTACCTTTTAGAGTGATACCTGCTTCCAATTAACAGCATTTCAACAAAAAATTGCTCAAGAGTAACTAGACAGTGTTGATCCAATTCCTTAAGTCATGACTTAAGTATGTATTTCAGTGTAGGGCTTTCTCTTATTTTTTTTTTTTTACTGAGCAAGGACTGTAAAGTGTTTGGGGTTTGTTTGGAAATATTAATAGCTAGCAGTTCTCTTGTTCATTAGACAATGCTTTCCTTTTAAAGTTTACTCCATAAATTATATGAATCCTTCTCTACCATGGCCAATGAATTAGAACCATATTGTAACATTGCATCATCTATATAGCTGTAAAATAGATTTAATGCAATCAAGAATAAATCATTGACAAATAAATTCAATAAACATGGTCTGAAGACTGAGTCTTGGCGGACATCACAGTCCATTTCAGCCAAGCCAGATTCCTTGCCCTGTACAACAAATCTGTGTGCTCTTCTTGTTAAACAGTCATGAATCTGAGCTAAGTGACTTATCCTCAAGAGCATCATAGTATTATCTCCTCTAATCAGCATTCTAGAGTCAATCAAATCAAATGCTTCTGCGAAAATTACAAAATACAGTGCCAATTCTTTGATTCTATCCAATGCCTGGTCACTGGAAATATTATTAAAGTGCCAGATGCCAAAAACTACTCCTGGCACACACATGAAAAAATGAAAGTCAGGGATCTAAAGACTTGGGTTGAAATTCTGCCAATTAGAGGGACAGGAAAAGAAAAAAAACTGGGATATTTTTATTCTTATCTACTGAGAACCAAATAAAATTAAATGAAATTACTGAAAATCACATCAGCCCCTGGGAGTTGATCACAACATGAAGTATCACCCAGTTTAAGGTGAATTTCTTTGCCTTTAGGTAAAATGAGTTTACTCTTTCTTTTTCAGGAAGTATTTCATCATTCCTGATTGGCTGTCCTAATTAACAAAGAATATAAGTTCTCCTAAGACCTACCAAGTTCTTTTTTGCCATTATTCTACTACTGAAAGGGTGAAGGCATTGCCTTTATTCTCTGTGGCTCAAATCACAATCAGATGTTTCTAGATGGCCAAATAGTAAAAAGGATGGTGCTTTTCTTTTCCTTGTTCTGCACCGTAGGGAGTAGGCAGACTTGAGCTATAACTAAGACATTTCCAAGTAAAATTTTATAGCATTTTTATTTTTTTCCCTGAGTTGCAGTTTATGATTTTCTATTGCAAATTAAACTATCTCGCCTAGAAAGTAATTGCTTGAAATGATCTTTAGTTCATGGGATAATGTACACAATGATTCAAGTAAAGCTAAAATGGTCATAGGATTGACAATTCCTAAAGTTGAAATTCCTGAAAAAAGTATGTATTCTACAGTATCTAGAAGAAAGTAAGAAAAGTAATATTTGTGTGTTACACAAGGAGGTTTCAGTAACTTTATTTTGTAAAGAAGTATAATGCAGAATCTACTTGCATTAAAATCCATCACTGAGAATGGAGGTTAATTCTGTCCCTTCACAGTATTTTAGTGATGCAATTTCAAAATTCCTTTTGTTTTATATTTGGAGAGCTTGTAAAATTCTCCCACCTTGGAAGTAACCAAAACTGCAATCAAGCACATTATTCTTAAAAAAAACCACCTTCCTCTATTTTTTTATTTTATTTTTAAGAAACAATAACTGTGACAGGACATTTGAAAATGGCATCAAAATTTACCTGAAAGCAGAATGTTCCCATTCAGCTGTCTGAAAGGCCATGGAAATATATACATTACTTCTAAAGGACCCACCAAGGAGTAACAGAGAAATTAAACTGTAGAAAATAAGCTGTGACCCTCATATGTGACTGCAAAATATAGCAAAATTTTGAAGTTCTATTCTGTTATGAAGGGAGGGTAGAAGTCAGGCATGATATCTTAATGGATTTTATGGTAATGGACATATAGACATTTAGGGAAATAAATTGTGCCTATCTTAGCAATAGACTGAAAATTAAAAGAGTTTATGACTTCACTTATTTAGAAACTTGTCATTTGAAGAAAGACTTAGCAAATTAAAATAATGTCAAAATTTTTACTGTTAATTTGTCTTTTTCTTCTGCCTCATTTTGAATCCCTCCTCATGAACACCTGACATTTTATCATGTGTTATGAAGCTCTTTGTATTCACTGTATATGGGAGATGAGCACCTTGATCAGTATTGTGAATTCTTCTCCTAGACCAGCGCATGTAACTTCATTCTTCCAAAAATCAAAATATTACTTATTTCTTTTAATTAGACTTTAACAGCAGAGCCTGGCTGGGGTATGGGAGCACCTCTTACCTCCTATTTTAGGATAACATGTGGGAATCCAACACTGTAAACTTTCCCCTTCTTTTTGTTTTTTGTGTAAAAGAAAAGAGGGAGATTAGACTATATGGAAAACACCATGAGTTACCAAGTCTGAACAAAAGCCATTAGAAGCCAATTTTTTGCCTTACAATTTTTAACTGCTTATTCTGTTTTGGCAATATCCAGCCTTACAACTGCAAACAGAGGCTAAATAATAGGATTCTTACATGCAAAATGTTTGTTTAGTTGTCTTAATGATATAATTAAAAACATTCAGAGTCAATATTTCGTGTTCTAAACTGAAAATATTTACATTATTTCAGGAATTTGATGTCTAAGAAGCAAACTGAAAATAAATGTAACATGTATTGATGAATTGTAAATTGGGAAATGGCCACAGGAAATGCCTGGGAGCTTATCTGATTTAAAGGGCTTACAGCAGAAAGTCATGATAACTTTTTGCAGAATGGCTTATGCTGCAAAATCTGTATTCACATAACTGAACAAGACTGTCAATTTATCAATGGCCCTACAATATACTGCAATATGTGAGTTTAAACCAAGCTTAGCTGAAGTTAGGAAATTATCTGATTAGTGATAAAATTCACAGTCTTTGTTAAAATTTGGGTTTCTTTAGATGCACGTATTGGAAAGAAAATATAATATTCTTCAATAACGTGAACTTTTTGACCATAGATTCTTTACTAACACCTATTATTTTGAAGAAAGGTGATCTTGGATTTGCCACTAAATTTAGAGTTTTGTCATGGAACAGAAATGCAGTATTCTACAGTCACAGTTCCTATGCTTTATATTTCTAAGTCCACTAAACTGAAATATACATTTTACCACATCAGCAAAAGAAAACATTTGGAGCTGACTGTATGTAGTACAAAATATGACTATTATTTTTATAATGTATATTTTCAGCCAGATACTATCCTCAGATCTGAATCTGCAGCTGGAAATACCTTATGAGAAAGCACAAAATGGATTTTTAAGGTTATAAAGTAATGCATTTCACATATCTGAGGCTCAGATAGAGCTTTTTTTTTCTTTCAGATAATGATCACCTGTACAATGTTCTGTCCATAAAAATCTGTTAAAAATTTACCAGGCTATGATATTCATTATCATAGCCTTTCAATAGAAAGCTCAAATGTTAAAATGCAGCTAGATGAGTACAGGTAATATATCACTCCGTTCTAGCAAGCACACATATTTTATTTTATTTTTTTTTTTTTAGATTAGTTTCATCTTGTAAATTACAAATTGGATTATGGAGTTTGATATGATTGGAAAACAGATTGACAGTCTATTTAGCATTTTTATTAGTCGTGTAGATTATCTATAGGCTATAGATGACCTCAGTCAACTTAACATTCTTTAGGCAGCCAGACACAAGGCGACATCAGCCAATCATAAAAACATGTACTTGATTATTAGGTCTCAAGATGTGTCAAATCAATATACTGTATCACCTTAAAGGATAGATATAAGAAGGAGTCTACATCTTTTGTAACTTAGGAAGCTGAAGAAAAAAATGCTAAAATAAAAACCATGGTTTACATAAATTCTCTTTTGTACAGATACTGATATTATTGTAATTTTAGATTTTTTGTATAATTATATTTTTTTTTTTACCCTTTGAATCTCTTTGAAGCCCAAAGAAATATAGGTCATAAATATATTGAATAAAAACTTAAAAGGATCACACTATTTCTACCATCTCTTTGTCTCTACTACATTTGTATCCAGCACTAAGTGGTCTCTTCTGCTTCTGATTGAAACAAGAATTGTTTTAATATAACCAACGTACAGTAATACATCAAAGAACTGTTTGTAATCATGCTTAACTGATGCCATTGCACTTTGTGATCTAAAAATTTAAGGGAAAAATATGTAGCACAGAGATTGTGGTTATGCTGTACTTGCACTATTTGAGTGCTGCACCCACATCAGTAGTGACATAAGGAAGGAATAATTCTTCAAAATTATTCATTTTCTGCCATTTCTTGGTTTCTGGGTATTTATTAATCTACAGATGACCTTTAGCACTACTTGGCTATCAACCTCATCCTGTTATCTGCCTACCTTTCTATCAAATTTACCTTATTTAGGAAAACAGGCAACCAAGACTTTCAATTTTAATTCTCTCTAATTAGCTCAAGTAAAGTAGAAAGAGTAAAGTGTCATTAACTTCCATGAATCTGGACCCATACCTAAGGAAGTTAATCAGAGGTAGAATCTACTCACTATTATGAAGCAGTATAATGGTGTTAAGCCCATCTCTTTTAGATACCAAGAAAGAGTGAAGGGATACCAATTTTTCTTTTAGATCACCTTACAGGAAAACTTAATCTTTGCATGTTATGGCTATATCTACAGACTGGATCTCACTGTATATTTCCTATGAATGAATTGCAACCTTGAAACTGCAATAAAGATGAAAAAAACACATATCTGTTCCATAGTCATGATCATATTATGAAAGGCTACTCAATCACACCTTTAATATCTATGAATTTAGTTTTAGGTGGTTTGTCAGATATTTCAGTGATTTTTATGTAGATTTTTCCATTTAACTTATCAGGAGATATTTTTCTGTCTTAGATAACATTTTTCACTTTAAAAATTAAAATTGATTTGGAGGATAAAATTGAGAACTGTATATTCATAAAAGCAGCAGATAGCTTTATAGTAACAGAGAAGATTTCCAAGCATGCACAAAGTTTTGTTCTGATCAAGTTACTTGAGTAAGAAAATATTTGCCTACATATAAAATATTTATCTACATATATCTATATTGATTCATCAGACAGATATTTTTCTCCTGAAGTGAGAGAACATACCAAAGTCACCTGGAATATCTGTCTATCTATCTATCTATCTATCTATCTATCTATCTATCTATCTATCTATCTATCTATCTATCCATCTATCCAAATGCAATAATACTTCATCCATTGACATAGGTTAAAAACAGGCCACGTTTTCCTTTACAAGGACTTTATTAAAAAAATAACATTTTGAAAATGTTTCTTTTTGTCAAAACACAGCTTTATCCACTCTTATTCCTTCTTAGTGGATTGTCACTAGCAGATGGAAGATGCCCTAATATTTAGAAATGTTTTTAATACCTGTGCACTGAAAACATTTAGAGACTGAAGTTTCTGTATGTGAAATAGCCAGTCAGAAAGTCCTGGAAATTGTTTGCTTGCTTTGTGAAACACTACCTAGATCACAGGACATGAGTAAAATTTTTTTCTTCTTCATACTTTAAAAAGCCCATGCAGGTCAACTTAAATATTTTTCCTCTTGCATGCTCTAGAGATTCTCAACCAACATATTCTGCTATTTCTAACAAACTAACTGCTATTTTGCATAGAAATACATGTTACAAAACAAGATAACGTTTGAGAACTTTCTTCTTCATCCTGCTTAATTAAGTCCCGTAACTGCTAATTAACAGTTCCTAAAGCTTTAGTTTGTCTAAGATAGTAAGCCATAGAATTTTAAGGGTAAAAGGTGCTATGCTAATTTAATGGATGGTTACAAATGAGTTGCCAAGGGATTAGCCCAAGAATAGCTAAATACATTTAGGTAGGGCTTGTGCTGGCTTTCAATACAGGAAGATCCAAAGAATCTTAACTGACTAAAAACTGGAAATCAAGCAAAAATGACCTTTACACACTTGGCTCTTACTAATGTGTATCCTTTCCTTCTCTACTCTCACCAAATGTGCTGGAAAAACAAACATATATGTCATAATTAACTAGATTTACTAGTGTGAGGTTTAACTTCTGCAACCTTTAGCAAGTCTTGTTGCTTGATCTGCTCTATCCAAGGCTGAAGAAAAGCCAGATATAAGGGTCTAGAATATTCTTTCTTCTGCAAAATACAGATTTCTGCTAACCAGCCAGGTTGTTCTTGTCACAAGTCTTAAGGTGATTTCTCTTTGCTCCCTGAACCCAGAAGTATATAAATAAACTGTCTACACTGAGAAAGATTGTTCTTTCAAAGTGATCCTGGAGACCTTGACACCACGTAGGATTGGGCAGTTCATTGGCAGTGTCCTAACATTAGTGTCCCAGTGATTATTTATAACATTTCATATTGTTTGTTTGTTTGTTACTTTTTACTTTCCTGCACCTAAGGTCTCCTGTTTAATGTTCTGTTAGATAGCAAAATTAGTGCTCTGGATTCCGGCTTAGGCATTTTATAAAAGATATTATATGCATGGCCTCATTCATAAGACCACCTAAATTACCAAATTTTATTGCTACTTTTATTTTTCCTTCTCCATCAGACTTCATGATGCTTCAGATTTAATGATTTTTGCATTTGAATATAAGTATGTTGCCTTAATACACTATCAAAAACTACTTTATTGTACTTGGAGGTAAACACATTACATTTGGTGACCTATTTAACTTGTACTATTCCTCTCTCATTCCTCCTTCATCCTTGGGTGCCACTGATTAAAAAAATCAATTAGTGGAGGACTGAGACTAGTTTGGCCTGATTGGTGTTTTGTTAGACAATTTATTTTCTATGGTAAACTCCTAGTTTAGCTTTCTCCTTCTAGCAATTTATTTTCTGGACACTGATCCCAGTTTATTTATTTATTTTTAGCAAGAAAACCACAATAAGTAAGGTCTCCCCAAAGTCCTCTCTTCTGAAGACTAAACAACCTCAACTCAGCCTTTTTTCATAGGAGTGGTGTTCCAGCACTCTGATCTTTTTTGTGGCTGTCCTTTGGATTTCTCTGTGAGATCAATGTCTCTGCTCTGGTATGCCCAGAGCTGGGTGGGATCTCATTATAGTGGAGGAGGAGAGACACCTTCTTCAACCTGTTGGCCACTCTTTTCTTTTTGCAGCTGAGAGAATGGTTGACTTTCTGGGCTGGAAGTGCACACTGCTGGCTCATGCCAAGTCTTACATCTACCAATATTCCCAAAGCCTTCTCTGCAGGGCTGTGCTCAAGTCATTCATCCCTCAGTTTTTCCTGATAGTTCAGGTTGTCTGAACCCAGGTGAAAGACCTGGCACTTGGCTTTGCTGAACTTCATGAGGTTCACCTGGGCCCACTTCTGAAGCCTGTCAGGGTACCTCTTGATGGCATTCTCCCTAAGCATATCAAATAGATTGGTGTCACCCATAAACTGAGACATCTGAAAATAATGGTACAGTAGGATTAACTCTGAGAAAAGATCTCCTCTTGAAGATATTGTATGACCTAAGATGAATGCTGTCAGGAATAAATAAACTGTTTTATCACTCTGTCCTTATCATTCACAGTCTGTCCCATAAGCCCCTAGGAGCCCTGAAGACCCACACATTTCCACACATACCTCCTGTTTCTTTCATATTTAAGCAATACATTATTTGCTTTTTAGTTTCTGGATATGTGATTTTTTTTTTTTTTTATTTTATTTTCTTTGTGTGTGTGTCCTTATTCTCTTATTCTATTTTAAATGTTTGTCTGACAGAATTTATGATTCTTTCTACATGGAAAGATAGGATTTAGCAGCTTGACTCAAGTAATCTTGCAGATTTTGCCATTTACAGATACTGACTTTTATCTTACATTTTCTGCTGTAGTAAGTTATGCTTTCTCTAATTCTGTTACAAGTCAACATATATCTATCCCGAGTGAAAATTTAATTTTCCTTATGTTTGATATTAGGGTCACTTTGACTACTTATGTTATTAAAAGAAACAACAAAACCCAATGAAAAATCCTTTCTGTAATTTGATGTCACTGTACTTCTTTTTTTCTTTTTTTTTTGTTTGAATCTTATTCCTGCAATTTTTGAAATAATTTATATTGCAGTCACTTCTGTTTTGTGGCCCCAATGTTTGCAAAGAATTCCTGTACATTATCACTTCCAATTTAATCCTCTTGCATACTTTTATAATTCATAATCCTAGAAAGAAATGGTTTAGAGGACACACATCTGTAAATATGGCTTGTTAAGGCACTGCACTGGTTTAAGAGAATCAGTCTATTGTTGCTATTTACTTATCAGAAATTGTGATTAACAGTAATAGCAAATTAGTAACATTTTTGGTCTTCCATTTTGCTAAAAATTCAGTATTTTTTCCTAACCCTAAAGTCAGTAATGCAATACAACTTACATAAAGTTATCTTAGTGAATTAACCTTTAATTATACAGATTTTCATAATCAGAACCCCCTTCACTGACACCTTTCCTTGACATATTTTATGGGAAGAAGACTCTCTCCTTTTTCTGATTTCTGCCAACTACACAGCATAATTTGTTCTTTTGGGGCCATGGTATCCCAGCAATCATTATAATTCATAATGGATATTATGTATGTTATCCTCTGTTGTTTGATTCTTTGTTGTCCACTATGCCATACTTCAACTCACCTTTTTCTCCTGATTTGTTGCCTATACTGAAAGCAATAAGTAAAGCTTTCACCCCTAACTTTGAAGTATTTTCCTGGTTCTTGGTTAGAACCCACACTTTACACATGTGTAATTGGTAATACTGGCTTAATTTTATTAACAAAGCTCTGGCCTCTTCAGCCTCGATCAAAAATATCACACCTGCATCAGTTTCTAATAGTATCTGCATTTGGCAAAAGGGAATACTTTAGAGTATTGTTCTAATACTTTTTAATTCATTTTTATGGTTTTCATAAAAAAGGCAAACCCAAACTTTTATTAGTTGAAGCTATTATTTCAGCATGTATTATGATATGCTTATAGGGAGATAGATTTATAATCTGCAGAGAATAACTGTGTCATTACTATTCTATAGTAACCATAAGGAAAGCTAAAGTGGATTAAAGAGTTTCTTCCAATTAAAAAAGAAATTTAGTATCTAGCAACTGCTTTGTGGTTAGACTTTATTCTGGGATGCAAGTATTATGAATCAAGAACAATATGTATTTTAATGTGTTATTCAGTGTAAGAATTTTTACTATGGATGTTTAACATTTGAAATGCAGTTCTTGGATGATAGGCACTGTAAAAACCAAGTTGCTTCAGGTGGTTTTCAGATTGACAGAGGCCAAAATCCTCCATGTTACTACAGACATTAAAAAGTTTCTCAAGCAGCTGCTTTGCTTATGACTCTGATATTTTATCATGTTGTTTTTTTTTTAATGTAAATAATTTCTGAGTGTACCCATAATTCAATGTGGGAAAATATGCACAGATTCTGATTTAGGAAGAAGGATACATATAGTAATTTAAGAATTTCTACCTATCATCTCAACTTGACAATAAATTGAATGGACACTGCATAAGCAAGCAACGTTGTTTTAAAGTTCTATTAATATTTTAGAAGTCTTAAGAATTAATGAACTCTCTTATGGTGAATGCCATCTCTTATGGTGAATGCCATCATCCTTTCTTTTGATACTTATAGTTACTATGATGAGGTTTTGCTGGGAGTATTTATATGCTGAGAAGGAACTTTTTAAAAGCTACCTGAAAAAAAAACAAACCTTCAGAAAGCCTCTCCCTTTTGCTTCTTTCCTTTTTTAAAAGGGGATTTCAATATGCCTAAATGTTCTTTTAGTGAAATTAAGCTTTTTGGAAAACAATGTTAGTAACATTATTATCATTTTACATCAGCAAATCTTAACTTTGTTAGTTTAAATTATTGTTGTTAGAAATATTTGTTATGCTAGGTACTATGAGTAACATTTTTCCTATTTAGGCATAAACACTTTATTAACACACACATTTCTACTTGTTTTAAAAACACTGTATCATTTTTTTGCTCCACCACCATTAAAGGAAACTCGAAATCAATTTTATTCTATGTGGAAAATGTATATCCCTTGACATTTAACTTAAGACATAGCCAGTAAGTTCACATTCATGTGACAGCATAGTTCAAATTGATGAAAACAATGTATTCCTTGTGTCATTGTAAATTTGATAAAAATCTGAGCATAATAAACAAAAATGGGGAGGTGTGTTCCTGCAAGCACTAGCAAAGGTTTGCTGTTCTATTTTTAAAGAAAGATTTTTTTTTTCTTCAATCAGTTAATGGAATTTATTATTGTTACTGTATAAGTCATTGTTAGTGTTTAAGGTAGTAGGTGGAAAAACCCAAAGCCAAATTAAAAAAAAAAAATTCAGAAGGAAATGAGACATGGGTATTTCAGCCAGAAATGGCACCTGTGTTATGCCAATATGCTTTATATATTGGAATACATCAGTAAGTATGCAAATAAAGAAAACATGCTCATTTGAAGTACTTAAGACATAGAAGTATCCTAATTTTGAGATATATTGCAACTATGACTTAATGTAGGCAACAGCAGCTATGGGCAGTCTATGCTTTTGATGATCTGGCAACATGAAACCACAAAACCAGACAAAACAAGTTCTATCTGAAACTGAAAAGGAACAATAGGAATAATTTAGCATAAAACTAGAGATTTTAATAGAAGATTGTCCCATTTTTTACAATGAGCACTATTTAAAAATTCCACCTGTAGGCCAGATCAGTCTTCTATGATCCTGGTAAGATTGACACTTAAACATTACTTTAGGATTTTGCTTAGAACAAAAGAATAAAAGCTATTTTAATCAACTCTTCTTCTTTTTAATCAGTGCAACATGCGTTTCATGAACAATTTATGGCACTCGACAAAAACATGGGACTTCTTTCAGATTCGTGAAAAACAAAAGAAAAAGGTATCCTTAAAGAGAACACCATCACTATGGATAGAAAACAGGCAGAATACGGTAGGATATGAGCAGGCATAATTGCATGCTTTGATATTTATGATGAAAGACCTGAGCTGAAAGAAAAATGACAAAAATGCTATCTTAGCCTTTTATGAAACAAAGAAAACCTGAAGGTCGTGCAATAGTAATTTTCATCATTCCTTCCAAAGCCTTGGCAAGCTTTGAAAATTCATATGTAATAGCAGCTAGCTTTTCTAAGTGAAAGTGCTTTGAAATCATCCTGGGATATATAGTATATAAAAGAAACCTTCAGTTTTCTACCACAACAAAAGCAAAATTATATTTCTGAATCTTAAGCTGACTATTTTAAATTATGTTGTCTTAGCTCTTGAAAAATCGTTCATTATATAGTACAGTTAATTTTCTTAAACTCAAAATGTTCTTCTGTGTCTATTAATTTGAAAAGAAATTGCTTCTGTAAATTAGGGAAAAAAGCTTTTAAAATTTACAGTTTATTCACTAAATGAAGAAAACATGTCTGGAAAAATTCACTGACAAGCACAAAAAGTGCAAGATAAGAATACAGAATTAAGAAAGGATGCATTCTGTGAGATTCTTACAGCTGGATAGCATTCTGAATTTCATTTCAATCCAAATTCCACTATGTACAAAGAAAATGGCTAAAGTTGTCTACCATCTGAAACTGAGGAAATCTAAATTGCCTTTAAAGAAGAAGCATATTCTTCCTACTAATATTAATTTCTCATTTCTGAATGGGAGGGATTTATTTTACTAATAAATCCTTCTCTATGAGTTTCTGTATTTGTTTGGACTATTTGGTCTTTTTTTTTGTTTGTCCATGAAACAGAGGTTGAACATTTTTAAGCTGTTATGTGACCTCAAGCCTGCTTCCTCCAGATGAGACTGAATCCCCAAAAACAGAAGAAAATATGAAAGAGTATGAGAATCAGAGAAAAAGAAATCCAATCATTGGAAACGTTTCCAAACTTCAGGAAAAAAAAAAAAAAAAAGGAGTACCTGAATGTAGAACTAAGAGGAAAAATATCCAAATGTCTGATTTTAATTCTGAAGCAATTTCTGTTGCTTTTTTTTTATTATTTTAAATTTTTTATTCCTTTGTGGTGTTTTAGCAAGTTTACTTTTTGAAAATATGGAAAGGGACAAAACCTTCATCTAATATCCCAAACAAATGAAGCAACCTACTGCCTTCCCTAGCAAATTCAAATGAAAATACATTATTTCAAATAAAAGAATCTTTTAGAGCTAACAAAAGCAAAGTAGAAGCCATTATCATGTCTGGCACAGTGTTTTTTGGGGGAGACTCTTTATGTGTTCCCCTCTAGACAATCACTATTTGCACATGTGAGCAAAGTACCCAAAGCATCCAAAATCTTCTTTACTTCTTCAGTATTTCTTGGTCATATGGATGAAAAGTGTTTAGTTTCAAGACATTCACATACTTTTCTTTTGATGTAATTTAGCCTTTGAGAACTGCAAGGCCACATGCTGCAAGTTATTTGCTGCACTCAATTAATATGAGGTACAAACCCTCTCTGAGCTTAGCTGAGTGCAATTGCACAATTGGATGTGCAGGGTGAGCAGTAAAGTGCAGCTTAGATGCTTGTGCTAAATCACCAAGAAAGAGTGCTTGCTAGTGAACAGTGGTGGGAATACTGCAACACTCTCATTTTAAAAAAAATGGGTCTGTGATGGCATTCTGTGTGCTTTAAGGTTCAGAGAGGTGAAACAATTAGGTAAGGTTCAATACTTAAAGGCAGTGAGACATATATCCAAATTCTTACCCTGGAATTCTACATTTAGATTACTAGGAGTAGGATCAGACACAAAGAACAATTTTTTAATTGTTTTTAGAACTGATATTTTCGTCATTTAAAACAAAAATATGGGAAACCCAACAGGTTTCCAAGGAGAAAAAAAACTGCATGAAGATATCCAGTGGTCTTTGATTACAATAAATACAGGATCTGACAGCATTAGAAAATTAAGACATGGTCTTCATGCTGAGATACAAAAAGGTACATAAATATCACTTCAGTAGCACAGGTCACTAAGAATTGCTCTTTTAAGTCTGAAGGTGTCATGTTTTAATTCTCAGCATCTGCAGGAGAATTTCAGGTTTTGACTGCCTTCTGGAAGACAAAGGTTTCTTAGCAGATGTGGAGGTGTGACTTCTGCTGTTATCTTGGTTATGTTTTCCTGTCACTCTGCTCAGATCAGGAAGGAGCAGCTACCCTTAAAAATCAGCCCCCTTCCTTTGTCTATGCATTGTCAGTTTTCTATGAGCACAGACTTTTCAGAGGAAGTCATATCATTATGATTATACAACTTTTAACACTTTTAAAAGTACTATTTCCTTAAAAAAAAAAAAGCAGCCCTGACAAGCTGTTAAAATATTATCTCATAAAGTCATGATTAGGAATTGAGAGAACAACTTGTTATTCTTATCATTAATAATATTATTTTTTTATTGTTAACAAATACAATAAATCCTATTTGTTCCATTGTTACTATTTACAGCAGTAGTTGTGTTTATTTCTGTGTTGGGGGTACTGAGGGTTTACAAGATAATGCTTGGCTGTATTAGAATCTGTATAACTCTACCTATATTCTGAAGATCTTTCCAGTGAAATACAAGACTGCTAACAACAATTGGCTGCAGTAAATGGACTGGAGTAGCACAGTGGAGTGAATAGATGTCATTTAAATGTCTCTCCCAATACAGGGCTCTGGAATTGTGCTCAGGAGGCAGCTATTTCTCTTCATTGGTTACATTACATCACAGAACTTTGCACTGTGTCACTCCTAACCACTGTCATTGTACTAGAATAAAATCTTACACAGGGGTATGTAAAGATGTGATGTTTCTACTATTTGAATATACTCCAAAATTAAATTAATTGAATTTAATTGAAGACTGGCCCGTTGCATCACTGATTCAGCGTGACACTGATCTTTGTTTTACCATTTGTGAAAAAAAGTGCCAAAAATTCAAATAAGATCTTCTGGAATCTTCCAAAATCCTCAGACACCATACTTTTGGAAGATAAAGGGCCATCCTGTCTACATTTTCAGCTGGTTAGGTAGTGTCAATGATCTAGCAGTAGTTCACTGAATAAAATACCCCTTGTTCCTTGTCACAGAATTCGGGTGACCAGTCAAGATGATCCCCAGTCTCTGCTGATTTTTGCTCACCTCCATTTGGATTTTCCTAAAAATAATAAGCATAGAAAATCATTCTACTATAATATATCATAAAAATATTTTGAGATTTTTAAAAAGTATTTTATAATTTTCAGTGAGTGTACACTTTCCTCTGTACTCATCTAATAAGTTGAGTGAAGTTCTTATTTATTTTGCCATGGTCAAATACTTTCTGTAGCAGTTAGGGGAAATTTTATAAGTTTTTGGAAGGAGTTTCCAACCAGTGTGTAAACACCTTCAGCTGATATAACTGTGACTATGTTATATGATTGTATTATTTCAGCCAGTTTTATCTGCAAATAGCTTCAGAAGAAGTGGTGAAAACTAAATGTAAAAGTGCTCTTGAAATAGGACAGAGAAGCTTGTTCAATGCTTTCATCAAAATTGTATATAGATGTGCTAAGTATGAATTTGTAAATCTCGCCTAAATTGCTAAGAGACTCTTCAAAACCACTAGCAGAATCAGAAATTACACAGGGATAAAATGATCTGAAAGTTCCAGTTGTGTCCCTGAGCAAAACAGGACACGATATCTCATTTCTGTCCAAAGAGTTATGTATATGGATGGGATAGGCAGTACCCACCTACTGCCTGAATTTAGAATTATAAGCATTTTTTCCTGGGTGTCAAATTTTCTTGAATAGGTCAAAGACTTCCAAAGTTATTGGCATGATTGAAAGATGCACAGGCTGACATTACTCTTATGTCAGATTAAAAAATGGGGATGAAGCTTCACAAAGCTTAATGAAACCAACACACACTGCTTTAAAATACAAGGTGTTTTTTGGTTTGTTTTTTTTTTTTTTTTCCAAAATCTCCTCATTCTTATTTTGTTTTTCATTGAGAATGTATAGGCTAAGAATGTGAGCTGAATGTAGGTGATAAAAGAATCTGGGGTGATATTGGAACAAGAGCTCTGGGCAGTGCAAGATGTCCCATTTTCTCTTTGAAAAGGAGACACATAATCACCTGAGACTACAGGATAAATCATTAACACAGGTAAAGAGGGCTGGAGAGAAAGATACAAGAGAGCCTTGACTTCACCTACACACTGGTAAATCATGGACACAAGTGGAGTGAAATAATCTTCAATCACTTTTCAGATACTTGCATCTAACGGATCACTCTGCAAAAATAAAGTAATTACATGTAGAAACTGCTCTTCCTAAGCTTTGGTTGTTTCTATCAGGGTTGTACTTGAGGCTAAAAGACACTTCAGCCACTCCAGACTCCTGGAGAATCCTATACGGGTGAGAGAAAGTCTGTGGAATAGGGGTCTTGTGCCTTAGAAGATGATTGCAGCAAAATTATCACTTAGAATTTATCCCAAATAAGTTTAGGATTAATCATCTGAGGTTACCTCAGCTACCATCTATATTAAATAAAAGTCTCTCCAAAAGAGCAGTTCAGTTCACCTAAGACACTCTGAAGGTTCTTATCTTCCTTCACTGATTACTTCCCTGCCTAGAGTGGCTGGGGTACTAATTTAGTAAACACAGTTAGGTGAATACAATAGGTCTTAATATCCTATTTACATTTTTTCCTCCAAATGCATGGATAAAACTGCTAATATTATGGGAGAAATAAAAACGTAGTGGTTAACTTTTTGTACGTGTCTGTCTAAAGAGAGACAAAATAATGCATAATTTTTCAAATCAGACACCATTCACAAAGCAGGGGTGGGAAGAGCAAGTCTGTGATGAGACCATTGAAAGAGAAATCCAGAGTAAGTTTTAAAAGGAGGAACTTTTCTCTGTTACAAAGAGACAGAATAAATAATTTGAAAAGGTTTATAAGTACAGTATAATTCTCATAAAGACACTTATTTTTGTATTGATCAGTTTCTTGGTCAAAAAGTCCAACAACAATATAACAAAGCAAAATCAAAATAAAAAACAACCAGATGTCCTTTCCAGCAAAATAAGGAAAAGAAAAAGCAAACACAAAAAGGAATAAAAAGAAAAGAAAAGAAAGAAAACAAGAAAAAAAGGTACCACTGTTGAGAATTCTTGGTTGTTTACAAACTCAAAATTCAAATGTTTTCATCAAAAGCTTATTCCAGGCAGCAAATGAAGTAATCTTTTTGGAAAGTAATAGGATTTTATTCTCATGAGATCCCCCCACAGAGAGGTGGCCACTTCCTTAAATCAGTCAGTCAGGTATGATGATACCTCAAATCCCAACTGCTTGGAGCAAATAAATAATAAATGAAGATGGCATTTGAGTCTGAAAAATCATCCGTGAGGTCGAGATCCTTCCTTTTGGTGAACTCTGTAAGATGTGTAGTGTGGAAGCAGAAGCTAAAGGTTAGGAGCTTGACCATGCACTGCACTTCGGCTTGTAAGTTCAAAAGTGGCTACTAACCATGAACCAAACACATCATTGAAGGCTGGGGTTTTTGTGTTTCTCTTTTTTTTCTTTTTTTTTTTTCTTTTTTTTTTACCCTTCGGTCCTTATAGTCTAAGGTTTGCTTTCACTCCAGGGGAGTAGGGAGTCAGAAAATGCAGGAAAGAAAAGTTAGCATTCTTTCTGAGCACAAACCTGCTGCTAAGCTGGTATTTTGTATTGATTTTTCCTGAAGCCTGTAATCTTGAAAGCTTGTAACGGAGGATGAGGTAAATATCATTTTATTTGCTCAAATAGGTTTAGATTAGATTGAGATGAAAAACTAGAGACAAGCCAAATTAGGACTGAAAGCAGCAATTACAGATTATTGTTTCCAGCAGTAACTAGAATAGGTTATTTCACTGATAAAAAGGGCTTGCTGAAAGAAAGAATAGGTTATTTTCCTTAGAGCCTTAAAATAATATCAAGAATAGACAAGGAAAATATAAACAGAAATTCATAACAAATTCGTTATGTTGCATGTTAAAAAAGTGAGACTACCTGTAGAGTAAATTAGCATGTGGTTTATTGAACTTACTTAAAATGCACAGCTTAACAATGTATATTCAGAATACATCTGAATATACAAAATATGGGTGCTTAGAAAACTAGCAATATACTTTTCATTGTGTACATTTTTTCTTGTCTTGTTGAAAAACAAAGCACACCATACAGCCTGGAGGATAATAATAAAAATCAGCTCTTAAAAGTAATTCCTTCGATAAAATAGTTTCTGAGGGGGAAAAAAATTGTGTACAAAAGTGTTCAAATGATACTGACAATAAGGCATGGAATTTAAAAGGCTTAACCATGTCTTATCTTAGAGTCTGTTTTATTTCTTCATCTTCTGAGCACTTCAAACATATGAGCTGTTATTCCATCTTTAGATCAGTAACTTTGAATTGTTCTACCTGTCATTCTGCAGTGACTAGCACAGCTAGATGTCATACAATGATTGTTTGCACTTTCATTCTTTCACATTAAATGGCAATCATCCGGTCCTTTTGATTTGTTTCTTTTATTTAGCCCTGAAGTTTTTACACTAGAATCTCATTAAAGCTGAACTAGTATATTCCTGTCAAAAAACTAATGGAAAAAGTTTAAAAGAGAAATATTTCACCTATATTGTCACTTACTGGTGGAGTTGCATTTATCAAGATTTGCAGAGTTTACTTCTTTAGTATATGTTCTTCTGGCCTTGTTCACCTCTCTCTGCTTCCCCTCTTTCCGCCCCCGCCCCCTTGCTATTGCACAAAATTAGGATGATATGCTCTAATAAACCAGACACCTTGATAAAAAAATAGGAAAATGAACAACAAATTTTATCTCCTGGAAACATTCTTTTCTCTTCATAGGATAGATATCTCCTGTTAGTCAAGGATATAGTCAGAGAATTTTCCTATGTAAAGAACTAAGCACTTCATTGAACAAACATTGTTTACAGAAGTGTAACTCTATGTCTGAGTTCCAGGAACAAATAAATTAAACAAATCCTCTGCTGCTGCTATTTCCAGGCATATATGATAATCTTTGTCATCCATGCAGACAACTAAGTTCCACCCTTGAAAATAACTGCAACCTTTTTCCCCTCCAGCAACATTTAGTTTTTGATCCAGGTAAGGCCACTAATTACAGCATCTAAAAAATTGATTACTGAGCTCTTCATAAGAGTTCTCGAATTACACAAAAGTTATTTATGCAGAAGTATGGCTCGCTGTATCAGGAAAAGAAAAATCATACAAGACCCATTTAATCTATGGTATGAAGGACAATGAAAAATATATCCATTCAATAAAGAATCTTCTTTTATCTTACGCTGCTGCACTGACAGATAAGAGAAATATATCATGTGAATTCTGATCCCTCTATGAGTTCCAGAAAATAAGATAAGGGTCTGCAAAATGCTGGCAAATTAATCCCAGTGAAATTACTAACCATTTTGTCTAAAGATCCAGTAGTCAGGAGGGATAACTTAGAGGTCACCTTTACTATTAACGTTAAGGGTTTTCTAGCTGGTATTGTGGCATACATACATTGTACATCTAAATGCCCGATCTAAAAATGAATTCCTCAGCATTTCTGAATATGCTCCATAGAGTTAACTCAAACGATGCAAGGATTTTTCCTCCCATGTAAAATGTGCTGTTTTAAGCCCTCTGTCTCCCATTTGCCTGTGCATAAATGACGACCTCTTCCTTAGAAACTTAAATGATGTGCAAGCTGCTAGATGTCAAAGGATCCCTGTGGCTTGAACACAAAGATAAGATAGTACTTATTAATAAAAAATATGAAATTACTCTGACATGTAATTGTTGCAGAAAATGCCTATTTAAGAAATGCATATATAAGAAATAATGACCAAAAGGGAGGGCATTTCTCAGCAGTTAATGACTAGATAGAAAAGTTAATGGCTCCAGGTGAAGTCAAGGTCGCATAACTCAGCCTGTCATTAATAGCTTGGAAATGCCCAGCCAGGAGGTCATCACTGTTATTATGAGCCATAGGAATATAAAAATATAATGAAAAAAAATAATTACCCTTTTGTGTTTTGAAAAGTTAGAAGTAAAACTGTAGGTTGCCATGGATATGTTGTTCTGTTTACTAGAGTTATATCCTCTTAGCAGTTAAAGGCCAGGGTTGCAATTCAGCATGGTGCTAGCCAAAACAATTAAAGAACAGAGCCCAAAAAGCAAACCTCAGCATACTGCAAGATCAAGGATCAGGCTTATAATAAGTGGAAAAGCATTCCCTCAGGTTTATTTTCAGCAATGAGTACTTCTGAAGCAATAATTCTAAGGTAAAACCTGCCTCCTAATAAATTTTTTTCCAAATTTTCTCCATTTAAATAATATCTGGTTTGTAACTATATCTCTACAGTTTTGTTTTTTAAAAAAAATCACTAAATCTTGAAATTCTACCTTAGTTTCAACTTTCTTTTCCTTAATGATTTTCACAATAAGTTTCTGTTTGTTTATTCATTCTTAATATTTTTAATTAAGTGAAATGTATCATAGATACTTATCCCTGTTTCAAATCTTGTCAAAATCAGGAATCAGTTATATTTTGGATGGTGTTCCAAAGATTAAGAATGATATAAAATATGTGGGGTTTTTAGTTTTGTTTTGTTTGTTTGTTTGTTTGTTTGTTTTTAAATATTCTTTATATCTGTTGCTTCTTCCCTGGTCTTAGCTGTTAAAAGAAGATAAATAGCCGTATCCAACTTTGTTCATTATCATACGCGTTGTGCATGTCTTATGGGCCTAGGTAATATCAAATAAAGAGGAGAACTACACACAAAGATGTGCAAAACACTTCTTGAATTTTCTAGACCTTGTAGCTTAAAACATGGAACTGGTACAAATAGGTACATTTTAAATGCAACCCCATATTCTAGACAAGGTTAATTATATGATGTGATAGTAGCTAATTCTATCTACTCTGATAATAGAGCTGTGAAAAGTACTTTCAAAACATCTAAGGAAATAATTTTAAAAAAGCATAAAAAAACCAAGTCTGATTTTCATAGAGTTCATGTGCGCAATTCTGCTATCATAAAATAACATAATGTAGTTTTTTTGTCAGAATGGTTTTGAGTCTACTTGACCTGAATGCCTTTTGCACTTGCCGATGTTATAATAAACAGAAATATGCATACTAAGAAAAATTCCTAGAATAAGCACAAAAGTAATAAAAATTAGGCTGATTAGTATTACCCTATCTCAGAAATGTACCATTCTGTAGTGACAAACTATCTCCAGTATTCATATTAAAACATGTTTATTCAAAGAAATTTTTCCCTAGATTTATGTAAGACCAATTAAATTACCAAGACCAAGAATTAGAGAATTAGACTGCCCCCAGCAATCATAACACTGTGTCTGTAACTGAGACCAGACCTGGATACTTCAGAACTGAATATATTTACACTGTAATCAATGATACGATTCTCATTGATCCTAGAATGACTTGGATCAAATTATTTCCCTTTACTGAGGGAAATCTTGGAAAAAATATCAACTAAATCTAAAGATATTTATTTGCATATATGTAGGCTCACACATATTATGTAAAAACTTTTTGAAAGAGAACCAAGGACATTGGACAAGCACCTCTTAATATTTCCAAATCCTATATGTTCAGACACTCAGAGAGATTTTAAACTATAAAAGGTGACTATAATCCACAAATCCTGTTTAACATCAAAATTATTGTGCAATAAAACAGATAGTTTAATGCAGTTTTTGAACCTCTACTATGTATCCAGCAGAAAATGCTTACTGCCACTCTCATGTTCTTCCTACCCAAAAGAAGAAATTTACCAAACACATAAGCCTTTCAGAATAGCCTCAGGATTTGCATATCCAGGAGTTTTCAGTAGAAAAATGGAAATAAAGACATTATAAGAAAGAGAACCCCACTTATTTTTTTTTAAAATTTTTTTTTAACCCTAGAAGTAAGCACACTGAAGGTCTCCAAAATCTATGTATCCATTGCAGGCAGGAGTGTAAACCTCATAAGTATTCCTAAGGTCAAAATCACCACTAAGTATTCACTTGAAAAGCAAATGGCATCTCAGAACCTAATAGGCTCAAGATCCTACAGGCTTTTCTATAGAGACAATGTTTATTCCCAGGAAAATGTCAATAGCTTCATTTGTGTAAAAGTGTGCTTCTAAAGAAAGAACCATTACTAAAATAAGTTTCAAGGTCTCAATTCAGTTTCAAGGACTGTTGTGGCTCAAAACCAGTGGACAACTATGTACTCTGCAGCTGCTCTTTCACTTTCTCCTACCCATGACCCAAATGGGATGGCAAAGGGGATCAGAAAAAGGTGACACCTGCAGGCTGACATAAGAGCAGTTTAATAAATTGAATAAAATAAAATAACAGAAATGACAACAATTATTGTAATGAGAAGGAGAGAGGGAGAAATCAAACCCAAGAAAGGCAAGTGATGCACATTGCAGTTGCTTACCTCCTGCTGACCAATGTCCAGCGTACCCCAGAGCAGTGATCAATGTCTTCTGGACAACTCCCCCAGTTTATATATTGGCCATCACACTCTGTGGCTTGGAATATCTCTTGGCCACTTTGGGTCATGGGTGGTTGTCCTGGCTGTGCTCCTCCCAGCTTCTTGTGAATCTGCTCATGGGCAGAGCACAAGACAGAGAAGTCCTTGATTTAGATTAAGCACCACTTAGCAACATCTAAAACATTGATGTGCTATCCACGTTATTCTCAATACTTAATCCCTAAACCACAGCACTGTACCACTTACTAAAGCACAATATTAACTCTATCCCTGCCATATCTAGGCTGCAAGATTTTGAGGAGCTCATTCCATTGGAGGGGATACAGAGAAGGTTGATGTCAGTCATTTGGAAATGAATGGAAAAGAAGATAATTTTTCTTTGTTGAAAAAGTCAAAAAAAACGCAGTAAATACCAGCAAGACCTGTTTGATTCTATGAGGACAGATACAAGTCCAAGTAAAGGTTTGTGTTAGACTGAAAATGGATTTTAACTTCATTCAGAAGACATTCATCTTAGTGCATGTCCAAACACAGTAATCATTTACTAAATCTTTATTTTTCACAAGTGGATTAGGATAAGACTACAGAAAGTCTTCAATATGGGATGAGCTGATGAATCTGTACATTAAACTGACATTCCAAAACATGGTTGTGATTTAACAGAAATAAAGCTACTATCTCAAAACAAGGAAAGTATGCGAACGGCAAAGAAATTTGAAACCATCTAGAACACTGACATTATTTGTATATTTGCTTTTGTAAAGAGTTATATTGTTTGGATTAATATTTATAATGTGTTTGTGCAGTACCTTGCCAGGAAAGACTGTCCTATAAAAAGGTTCATTTGGGAATATTGATCTGAATTAGTGAAAAAGTATTTTGGCCAGTTTGCTGGCCAAAATACTACTATCCTTTAGTAGTAGATATATCTCAATCCTCCAGTCAATATGTGAGGTAATTTAAAAATGGCAGTGGCCATCATGATGTGATAGTGCACTAACCTGAACCTTGATGTGGAAGTGTTTTACCCTCTTAAAAATGAATGTTCCAGAAAATTTCAAAAATAGAGACTGTCTGTTAGTATCTGAAAAGAAATTTTAAAAAAAATTATATATAAATGAAACAGAAAAAAACATCAAAACAATCATTCTCTGTAATTTAGAGAGAAACTTGAATCTTTTTGGTGAGAGATAAATGAAATCTCTTGAGCTAGCCTGCTTATCTGGTCCTTGCAGGTAGCCCTTTTTTCTAGTGTGGTTTTCTGATTCAGCTTACATTAGCATCCAGCATTTCTTAATTCTACAGTCTCAATGTCTAGAAAAACTCCCACTTTCTAGAAGAGCATATGAATTTTTTTTATATACCTTTTCATACCTTTTTTTATAATTTGTGATGTTCATAAAGCCACAGCTTCTGGGTATCTGATTACAACATGTCTTTCAGAGCTTTCTTAAAAAACTACTCTCCCTCAAAAAAACCCCAAACTAAACAAACAAAAAAATCCTACCAACAAGCCAAAAAACCACACCCCACCCCCCCAAAAAAAAACTGAAAGAAAGAAAAAAGCCTCTTTTATAAAACTCCTCTCCTCTCTGTATTCTGGCAGCTCCTGGACATAAACAGCCTTGATGCATACTAAGGTCAGCACATTACTGCTCTTCATAAATATCCCTCCTCATATGCCCATTCCTGTAACATCAAATTGTTGAAGTATGGCTTCTTAGAGTGAAAATTATTTCACAATCAAAGCATATGAAGTGCTGTTTTTTATCTCTCTCTTATAAAGATTAAGTTATATTCTTCACCCGCAAAGAGAGTGAAAAGGATTAGAAATATTTTATATTTATTTGATGAGTTATTATATTTGAAAAGGGACTTTTTCAATCACAGTTTTGAATTTTACATGTGGTTCACATTTTATTTAGGGGATGGAGATAAAACGAAAAGGGTGAAATAAAATGATGTGGAAGGGTGTTCCTCAGGTCTATGTTTCATGAAATAAATTCTGTTATTTTTTACATTGCTCTTAACAGGTCGTTGCTAAGATTTGCATCTTCTCTCTCAGCTGACCTCTTTCAAGATACTCTGGCATTTGCTGCATTTCTGGAAGAATAGCTTTGTGAAATCAGAAGTCTGTGTGATCAGACAAAGCTTTCCAGCCATGCAGTTCTGTTGCTCTAATCCACACCTACTGACATGCCAACTTACCTTGATATGATTCCTGTACGGGAATTTAATCAGTCAGAAAGATGCAGAAAGAAAGGACTTAGAAGCTGAATTTTACTTAACAGTCAGGCAAAAGGAGGAATTACAGAGCAGACTAGCATTTTTTTTTCTGTATTAAAATAACGAAATGAATTAGGCAATTCCTTTCAAGGTACCTAGAAACATTTCTTAACCCAGTCTTCACTATAACATAATAAGTTTATTTATTATCAGAGAAGAACAAAAAATGCATTTTGTTTTTAATTAATGACAGCTCTTGCCCCTAATAAAAAAAAAAAAAAAGAGAGAACGAAAACCACCTGTACAGCGTCTCTTGAATTTTACAAAGCAGAGAAGCAAGATTAAATCTGTACAGCAGATCTAAAGAAAAAGGAATAAATAACCTGGGGAAAGACCTCTGGAGACCAATTTAAATGGAAACTGAAAAGCAAAGGGTTCAATTGGCCTCCTATACATAAACATATCTTTGGATTTATTATAATTACTTTTAAAGCCAGAGAGGATCCCAAACTGATTTATGAACAGTGTAATAGCTGGGATTGAAATATCAGGATGGGTTATAAAAAGAAGAATATCATCCACATACAGTATTCATTTATGTTCCTGTTTGTGTGCATCAGTAATGATACAGTAAGTTTACGACATTTCTAAAAGCCTCAGGAAGTGTTTTGAAAGCTAATGTGGAGAAAAGAGGAAAAGATGGACAACAAAGCATAAGTACAAAACTCAAGAAAAAAAAAAAGATTCAAAAAGACTGTGCAAATTTTATTTGATTTTATTTTTTCCTGAGGAATATTAAAGTTCGTAACCAAATCTCCAAATAGATGTCTATGCAGTTCAGTTTCAGCAACACCCAGAAAGTGTAGCCTTTTTATTCACATCAAATACTATCATTGCATCTAGGGAGACTGCAAGGGCATTATTCTTAACCTTGTCTGACCAATGCATTAGATTACTCTCATAAAAATCTCAGAAATACCGGACCTTTATATAACAGCCTGCTTAAAAGCTATTTCTATCTTATGGCAAGCTGAGTTTGAATAATCCTGTTTACAATGCATTTCCAATTGCCTATTTTTATTTCAAGTATAGTAAAAATGTGATTTATTCTCTTTTTTCTTTTTTTTTTTTTTTTTTTTTGTTACATTGTAAAACACAATGACCCTTGTAAAAATGCATTAGAGGTGCTTCTAAAAGAATTCAGTCATCTGCATGTATCTTGAGTCTCAATTAATATTCTAGGAAATCTAGCTCCTCTTAGTAAGGTTGAATTTTATTTTTGAAAAGTTCTGGGAAAAAAAAAAATCAGCATAAGAACTTGAGATTTATTTCTATTTTCTTCCCTCCTCCCCTCACCCCCATTCATTTAACTGTTTCTTTGTAATTTTCATATCTCCACTATAAGAGTATCCATGTCTGGCAAGATTTGCCTTAATCTTGGGCAGATGGAGGGAAAAAGAGAGAAAGGTAAAGAGGAACATGTGTGAGCATGTGTGTGAGAGAAAGGCCACTGCAAAATTTCTAATCAGTATGGACTATTCAAGTGGATTTTTGGCACCTGCAGCTACCACTGAAGTAAATAGGAGTTCTGGGAATTGGCAGGGAAAAAAATCCTTTAAAAACTGGAAACCCACAAAAACACGAGTCCTAACATGTTCCATATTAAATGACAATCTTCATAATTAGTCACAGAAATATTCTAATGTTTCATTACAATAATTGCTTTCTAAGGATCTGAGGCCTATACTTTAGCCCTGTGGACTAGCCCTTTATTTTTCTTCATATTTGAGTAAAGAATACAGAATATAATTTCTGAGAAAAATAAAGCAGGATAAGGACGAATCATTATCCATCCTTAAAACAGAGATGGCTGAGCTTCAAAAGATAGTTTTCTTGTTGCTGGTTTAAATATATATATATATATATATATATAAAATATCCTCATTCTCATTTTTCCTCATATATGTTTTTCATCTGCAGATAACATGAATGCTATTCTGGAAGAGGAGGTTAAATGAATTAGAGGTTCTGTGATGTTAGTTGATCTAATCTAAATCCATGAAATACATGGAGAAGTTCTGAAATTATTTTAAAAAGGAATTATGAAACATGCTTCCCTCTTTCTGACAGAAAGAGTGATAAAGTCTCACTGAATTTTTCTTGCAATGTAATAGGCTACTAGGGACAACTTTGAAATAGCAATTTTCTGTCATTTATAGTAAATATTTAAAATTCTCCATTTTTATATGATTATATGGTGACAATTTAAGAGACTGATACCCTTTCTTATTTTTGATGTATAAAACGCTGCCCAATTTGAAATATTTATTTACGGGTCCTTGTCTATTTCTTTCAGACCACGAAGACCTTAATAAGTTTCCAAAAATTCCTCCTTAGTGTTTTTCATCTGCTTTGGAAGCCATTGTCTTTTTCTCAAGTAAATTAATAGAAGGTCTAAAAACTTACTTGGGCCTTAACAAATCAGAGGAAGCCATCTCCCCTACCCTGTATATATTTTGTCCTCATAAAAGAAGACAAAATATAAATTTTGTATTTATACTCCCTGAGTCTTAGAAATATAAATCTAGCAAGGCAGTTGGCCCTTTGGACTTTCCCTGAAAAAGGGAGTTCCAAAGAGCAAGTCCTTTAAAAACTGGAAACCCACAAAAACACAAGTCCTAACATGTTTCCTATTAAATGACAATTACACCCATTTCCAAATCCAAGTGAAAATCAAATGCTGTGTCTCTACTTTGCTTCATGATCTGTGCAACATATTGTACCCCTATATAGAGTGGGGCTTGCTTATTTTCTGCCCTGTGCTGATTTCCAGATCCTAGGTCCTAAAAGTGAGAGGAATTATAATTTACTAAGTTTATTACTCTAGAACTTGCTCCCTTTAGTTGAGGAGAAAGGCAGATTTCTATTGAAAACTAGCAAAGAGCAAAAAATGAAGGTATAGCCACTTGAAAAGCTTGCACAATTTCAGCTTACAGTGGTGTGGTACAGGCATTGAATACATTTCTCAGTGAGGACTGATACTCTTATTTGAAGGAAAGAAGGAGCATTTATAATATCCTGACCAGGGACACTGAGGTTTAATTCCACACACAGATCTCTAGAGTTTGTCTCTGGATGAAAGTATAATTGCATGCATTTTAGTTAACGTGATCTTATCCTTTCCTACAGCTACACATGAAAATGAACTCTCAAAACACATGTTTATTTTTAACCCTTTGATGTTCATTAAAAGATGGCTTGTGACTATTGCTGGCAGAAGGGAATTGAGTCAAGGGGGAGGGTAAGTTTTGCTGTGTAATAAGAGAATAAAGTTGGAAATACTTGTCCCTCACACTGTATGATTTGAATATTATCATACATTAACTTTCATATTGGGGAAGCAACCTTTGTTACAATACTGAATTTAGAAGATAGGAAAGGGCAACTAACAGGGCAGTGTGGCATTTCTATGTCTTTGGTATAGCTGTGTGTGTAGAATTCCAGATGGAAAATTATAACAAAGGATCATTAGTCTCCAGCCTTTCTGTAAGAGTACAAGCCTAGACATGCACAAAGCACTGACATTTCTCCACATTTTTTAACCACTTTTAAAACAGCATCTGAACTTGAGAGAGATGAACCTCTACTGAACTACCTACCTGTATGCAGGGAGAACAACTTTGAACTCCTTTTTGTGAGAACAGCGGCGTGTTTAGTAAAAGTGTTTTATTTGCTATTGATAACTATCTCCTACTTTATCATTTTTATCATCACATCCATTTCAAGAGTGTTAATGACCAGAGTGTCTGCTCATTCTTTCTTTGCCATCTTGTGATATGAGCAAGCATGATCAGTTTCTCACATTTTTGCAATGACAAATGGATCCAAAATCCTTTCAGAATTCCAAAAATAATGAATAACAAATATTTTTCTTGACGTTAGAAGAGTTGAAAGTATAAACCCAACATCTTTGCTTTTCCTCTTGTGGCTGCTTGGTCTGGATAACCTGGTGAACTATAATTAGCATTCAAAACTTCAACATGTTCTCCTTGCCTTTTTATCATTTTGTCCTTCTTATTTCATTTTGCAGTTCCATATAAGTTGTCTTTGTGCTCCATATTACATCCCAGAAGATGGATAGGAAATTAGGAAAGATAAAGACTGGAAGATGTAAGATATTTCCACACAGTACTTAAGCACAGAATAAAAAAAAATAATGGTTTATTTTTTTTTTTTCTTTTAGGGGGGCTTATCTAAAGATTTTGTGTAAATAATTCAGCTTAAATATGACTATAAAATTATACAAATAGTGGGAGACAATGTTGCAAAATCTGATTGAAACCAAAATTAATAAATTCAATCTATTCTAAATTTCTAACTTTTTCCACATTCCATTATGTTTGACCTTGCAAAAACACTGTCTAATTCAGTTGATTTACTCATGATCTTCATGTTGAGAAATGTATAAACATACAAAGAATTAGAAACTTAGTTTATTTTCATGGAAACCAATTAAGCTGTAGATAAATGAACAAGTGAAAAAAAAAGAACCAACCCTTTATGAAAAACTCTTCAAATTTGAAATGGCCTTCTGTAAAAATTCCATTTAAAAGTGGTGTGTTTCAATGTGATTTTGTTTCATGTTATTGAAAATTGTTGTTTTCCACTACTTAAGAAAATTGCTCCAGTTTTCTAATACAAAATTTTGCTAATCTCTATATACATGGATATCAACATTTTACTCCTTATTGTTTAAGAAAATTTATCTATCATATAAATTAAAACAAACAATTACCCCACTCTGATTATATGGTTTCTGGATCATCCAAGTTTAGCTAAATTATAACATACAGTCAAGAGTGCATTATTTTGATTTTGGAGAGATGGTAAATATTTTCCTAGCCTTCCAAACCAGCATGCAATGTGATGACATGCATGACAATATTTCTATCAACTTTAGTCCACAAAGTACATCACCATTGTCCTCCTTACATGGTAGCCCTTAAAATATTCTTGGACAAATGCTAAATAATATTTAAAAGAACATATATTAAAACCGTTCCCTATGGCATTTCTACATAAGCTTCATAATATTCCATAAATGCAATAACAGCATTAGAAAGTTTTCCCAATATGTTATAATTGCCCACTTAAAATTTGCTTCACGTGAGTTATACTCAGGAAAGCACTTTACAAAAAGGAAAAAGCAAAAAAAAAAAAAAAGAAACAACCCAAACTCTATTGAATTAACTGTTAAAAATCTCTTAAAGATTACACAGATGTGTAAAGATTTTCTCAAAGACAAAAACTAAGTGCCCCGCTAACAGAAGCTCCCTAAATTGTATCAAAACTCAGTTTATATTCCCACAGATGTCTAACAAGCAGTGTATATGGTCTTGGATTATAGACTGGGAAAAATCAATAGCTTGCTGTCTCAAAGGCACCAATATAGATTATGAATCACAGCCAGGAAGTTGTCAGTGATCTTGGCTGCCAACAGTGCTTCAGTAAAGATATTTGCTAGCTCATATTCTTTTAATGTGCACCTTTCATATATGAAACAGAACAGGTCACTTTTTTTCATGAGAAATAAAAAAAGAAAAATAACAAAAGGGAATTAATTTTAGGCAAAGATATAGTATATCAGAAAATAATAAGTATCCAGTCTTTTCTAAATAACGGCCTTTTACCCAAAAGTTGGGAGTTTTTTGCTTGTGGGGTAGTTTTGTTGTGTTTTCTTTTCCCCAGAAGAAAGATACACACACGCCCACACATGCCCACGCCCACACCCCATTTTTCTTTATTTTGGTTATAAATTATTTCTATCAGTTGAAATTAGTTCATAAGTTGAAAGTAACAAAAGGACAAGGAGGAATTTGGGTTTTAAAATCATATTTATCTGTAGGAATATACAAGATCAACTCAAGGAATGCAGAGTTTTTAATGTGAGGAAGCCTCTTGCATTGCTGCTGCACAAATTGTCCATGAAAATAATACACTGTCACTACTTTTCAAAGTACTATATTTAGTAAAATTATAGAGCCTGGAAAGGAGAGAGGATTTTGCCCCGTTTCATTTTTTCCAGATACATTTCAATTAAATAATGGGTACAGAAGGAATAATCATGCTCCTTGTAGCAAAAGTATATTTTGAGGTATTCTTAATATGCAGTTAGGCATCTAACCTACATGCACAAACTACACTCCACTGGATATGTAGAGAATGGAATCTATAAGTTTGAAGCCTTCAATAAAATAAAGTAGCTCTTTCTGTGACCAAAATAATAATAATAAAAAATCCCCAACAAAAACCCAACCAAACAACTGAAAAAAAAGGAAGAAAACCTACCCAAAACCTATCTTTCCAGCACATGACCATTTGTTGCTACACTAGAGTGCTATTTTGAGTGAAGGCTCTGGGGTTTGTCAAGTTATGACAGCTGTAAGAACTTGAATATAACAATAAATCAACCCTTGGAAGATACACCAAGTTAAGAGAAATCAGCTGCAGCATTTTAAATTACATGGGGAATGGTATCCAACCCAGAACAAGTGATCATATTCAGATAAAAATTTTCCCATAGGCTTCCTTATTTGGAAATGGTATAGATCTGGAGTGGGCATGTGGGGAGACATGTGCTTCCTGTGCTATCCATATTTCTTCTTGTTTTTCTTTCTTCTGGATACTACATTACAGCTGAACTTTTTCTACTACATTGAGGGATAGAGGTCATGAGGCTTGAGGAAAAAGACAATGAAGAACATTTAAATCCGGGGGCATTTTTCCTTGATCCATTTGCTGTCCATGAATTGAATCTATTTTAATAGTATGAATAGCATGGGGACTTCCTTGTGGTTGATATTATGTGTTGTAAGGTGGCGTGTCATAGGAGCCTTCTGGCCCACAAAAAGGCTGGAAAGGAACTTTTCACAATGACATGTTTTGATAGGACAAAGGGCATGGTCTTAAACCAAAGGAGAGTAGGTTCAGATTAGACATTAGGAAGAAAACATTAACTGTGAGGGTGGTAAGACACTGGAACAGGTTGCCCAGAGAAATAGTGGATGCCCCATCCCAAGAACAGGTTGGACAGGGCTCTGAGCAACCTGGTTTAGTAAAAAGTATCCCTGCCCTGACAGAGTAGTAAGAAATAAATGACTTTTAAGGATCCTTCCAAATTAAACCATTCTATTTTTTTTTATGATTCTATGAAACACTGACAAAATTGATTTCCAGACTAAATCTATCAGTAAAAGGCAAGGGACCATTCAAAGAGGTTGGCATAGAACTGATTAATCCATATGTAAGACAAATATTGCAGGAATAGTTGTACTGTGGTTAACCAGTTCTCCAACTACAGCATTGGTAAACTTCACAGATGTTCAACTCCATGTACAAATGGATCAAAACTAAAAATAATTTTTGACTTGGCTGTTTGAATAGGACAGAAAATTGATGACAGAAACTGTACATATAAGAATAATTTTTGCATTGTTGGAGATGGAAGCAAAAAGAGTGAGAATAATTATTATGCAAATAAGGTATCTTTCCTGAAAGAGGAATTAAGACTAATTTTCTGCATGAACAACATTCCTCGTGATCCTGGCCATCTTGTGTTTTGCATCAACTGGCTTATCCAAGGGCTTGTTTAATCATCTCCTATGCTTTTACGCTGTTCAAAATAGTGAGGGTAAAAATCTTTCTGAAAAATATTTAGTTCTTGGTCTGCGTATGAAAAACTTATACTTTTTATTTTCAGGAGTTTTTAATCCTAAACATGTGGTCTTAGAATTCCCCAAATTATTTGGTTTAAGGACAAGTTTAATTAACAGATTAGGCTGAAAAATTATGTGAAATAAATCAGATATGATGAAAACTGGCTTCAAGAATTTCTTGAAGAAAACAGAAAGTTCTTTAGACCAAACTGACAAGTGAACTACTCATTTTCCACTTGGGAATAAGAGCACAGATCATGGAAATTAGGCCTTTTGATTCAAGTAAAATAAAAACAATTGTTGTAAAATTGTATTCTTTTCCTGATCTTCTTGAAGCAACAATTTGTAAATCTTTAGACTACAAGTAGCATTCTTAGTAAAAATTGCAAGATTTTAGGTAAAATTGAGTCCTCTTTTTGCTTTATTACAAGCTTCTAGGACACCCAAAACCTCTGTTAACAAACCCTTACAGAAATATTGCTGCACTTCTTACCTAATTAACAGTAAATTAATTTATATAATATAGTTATTATATGGCTCTCTAGCAGCTGTAGAATGATTTTGGCTGGAAAGGATCCCTAGGAAAACTGAGTCTAACAGTTACCCTGACACTGCCAGGACCACCTGTAAACCGTACCCCAAGTCTACGAGTCTTTTAAATGTCTCCTGGGTTGGAGACTCACGCCACTTGTGACTGGACACCAGCTGGATGGAGCTCCATTCACCACCGCTCTCTGGCCCTGGCAACCCAGTCAGTCTTTTACCCAGCAAGAGTTCACCATGAGCAGCCAGTTTCTGCAGGAGAATGCTGTGGAACACAGTGTCAAAGGCTTCACTGAAGTCCAGGAAGGCAACATCCACAGCCTTTCCTTATTCAGTAAGCAGGTCACATCATAGAGGGACAACAGGTTAGTCACCTAACACTTTACAAACCTTTTACAAACCCAGGCTGGCTGGACCTGGTCACCCCATTTCCAGTCCACCCCAGGCTCTTACATCCCTGCCTGCACTCACAGTTGGGTGATTGCATATGTCAGGGACTCCCTTGGACTATGTGTTTGTCCCTCTCTTGGACTTTGAAGGCTGTAATGGAGGATGGTAAGGCAGGGTGTGATGGGCACTTTTCTGCGGACTGGGACAGCCAAGGCTGCCAGCCTGAACATGGGAGCTGGGATCAGCTCCAGCAAGGGGAGCCAGGGTCAGACACATATCCAGAATGAGCAGAAAAGACTAAAAAACCTCATGGAGGATAATCATATAGGTTCCCGTGATTAACAGGCCTTTAACTTTTCAAGTATTGCAGTACAATTACACTATTTAAGATTTTTGCTGAGCTTAGGAAAAGCCTTGCTGAAAGATTTCTACTTGAATAAGACTCTACATTTTGTTGGTACATGAAAGATAGCAACTAATAACTACAAAACACTTCATTTTGCTATGTATAAAAATAACAAGACTTTCAAGTACATGAGCGCTGTTGGATCATCATTATTAGAGATAATTAATGCAGAAGAGGCATCAGTGATGATTCAGCTGGACTAAATTTCCTTCCCAAGGAGCTAACAATCTATGCAACTCCTATTGATAGGAATTCCCTCCCTTCATCATTGCAGAGCTGCTCATGACACATGTGGCAGTAGAAGACTATCCACCCTTCAAGCCCTCATTAAATGAACTTGAAATATGTCCTGCAGCCTAGGAAAGACTAACTTCATTCTGCTCTAGTTTCTGAATCTAGTACCCATGTGAGTACTCTGGATGAGCCTGTGCCTCTTGGTCCTAATAATACACCTTTCTTTTGGTTTTTTAGGACTTCAGTTCCCTTGCCATGAATGAACAGAATGTATGGTAAAAGAGTAGTTGGATCTTGGTACAGCATATGAATGTCTTCAAAGAAGTTACTAGGAAGAGTGTTCCACTGTGAGGCTTAATACTTTACTACATTCAATATCAAAAATTAATAATATACATCTTTAGATTTACATTTTTATTTCATCAGGTCTAGCATTTTCATGTTTGTATTATAACATAGTGATGATGTGAACCACTGGCTTTAATTTATATTTGTTCATCATAGTCCAGTCTCTTTCATGTGGTAAGAAATACTAATTTCTCTAGAACTCTTCTTTTTTTCCTGTATGAAACACAAAAGCTGGAAAAATTTTTTTTTTTTTCCAGCTGATTTTTCTCTCTAACCCTTATTTTGTATGTATTCTGGTTCTGGTTCTTGTGTTGGGTTTTTGTATTTGTTTTCAAAGGTTTATTGTCTCCAAGATCTTTCACCAGTTTTCCATTAAAGAAGATGTTGAAGTCTTTAGATCTATGATGTTGTACAGGCCCCATTTCAAAACACCTAATTTATTTTCTTCATGTTTGGCTATTTTTATTTCTCCAGAGTAGTGACTTTAGAACATTTAAGTGTGCTAAATAAATAATCTACCTTACAGAGTATGGGATCTAGACACCTTGTGTGAATCAACACGGGCAGGTAACCAGAACTACAAAACTATGGTTGAAAGATGAAGAGCAAATTTATTTCATTTCCTTGCTGACTGGAGAATCCTGAAGCAACACCTGGGCAGCAGAGAGACACAAAACGAAGGCACAGGCACTGTCAGTCCTTGTCCAGTCCCAGTGGGTGGCAGGGCTGCTGTTTGCACCCATTTATCAAGGGCCCACGCAAGCGTAGGTTGCCACCATGCTGTGATCGCCCCTGAGCTTTTTATGATCTCTGAGCTTTGATCTTTCTCCCAACAGGGAGCTCAAGCACGTCTGTGAGAGTGCCTCCAAGTTTCTGTAAACACTTATGTTATCTCTGCACAGAAATTCTGCTTCTCAAAACAGACAGAGGATAAACAGCAGTAGGCATAATGTATGGTTCCCCACACTGATATTCTCCAGGCCTTGGTATTCCCAGCTGCCAGGTCATTTGAGAGGATCACCCCCTCCTTGCCAATCTTCACTTTTAACCCTTTCCTCCCAACAGACCTGATGTGGTGAAGTGGATAATACACTGAATAATAGTGTGTTATACTACTTGTACAAACTTTGAGGGAAATGTTTTTTGATTGGTTTATGTGGTATCAAACATAACCAGTGTATATGCATAGTATTTTAAAAGTAGGGAAGAGAAGACTGAACTTTTATAGAGGGAAAGAGCACAGAGCACGGGAAGATTTATGTTTATCTTCTTAGGATATAGGGAACTCATTATGCATCATCCAATAATGAACTGTCTGTCAGATTAAATTGTGACATCAGCACCAGATATGCTTTCTAAGGATAATTTTAGCTTAAATTCTGTGTAAAAAATGTTTTGCTGTTATATACAATAATACTATATTATTGGTCCATAGTTATAAAACCTATGGACCAAAAGATGTTTCTACTTCATCCAATTTCATTAAAGATAAAATATATCTCAGACAGTACTTTACAGAACTGAATCTTTTTTCTGCAGGAAAATAGTGTCATTAGCATTTTTAGATTTTACCCTGACTTGATATTTTCTGTATTTTAATTTTGCCTCTCTTTGTTTCAAATTACTATCTAAAAATAATGAGACAATTTTATCCAAAGATAGCTAGGAGATAATTTAGAGCAATTCTTCACTAGTATAATACAGATGGATTTGGCATGACCACTTCTTCATTAAACATCTCACTGCTGCTGGTTGCACTGATGGGAATGGAACAGAGGGTGTGATACTGTTTCATCCTCCAAAAAAAGGTTTCACAGAAGTCTTTATACCTACCTTATTTAATATAAGATAGAGTTATTTCTTTGTAACTTGTAATGCAGGAAATTTCAAGAGACTAGGAGGTCACATGAAGCTTTGAAAGATTGCCTTCACTGCATCCACAGGTCAGGTGTAGCTGAGTATCTGACCCATTTACCTTTTTCCCCCAAATGCTTCAAGCACTATTCTTGTTGGTTTCCTACTAAAAGAGCTGGTTTTATGACATCACTGATGATGATTTCATCACATCAATGCTATTAGATTTTCATCACAACAATGCTATTAATAGAAACAAGCAAACAAACCCAGAAAATACACGATGGACATCTTTGATTTGTGTTTTACAAAGAGTTTACAGTTGGACTGCATTGTTTCCAAATGTCATCATAGCAGTTTTTCTTTAGTGGAATACAGTGATCCTTGTGTATCCCTTCCAATTCAGAATATTCTGTGATTCTGTGACTATTTAAAACAGCAACATTCGTCTGTTTAAAAATCACTTCCTGAACAAAAACTATAGTATCTAATGCAAAACTACTCAACACTAAAACCACTTAAAGAAGTATTTTTCTTTAGCAAAGAATTTTTCATGCTTCTCCTAGTTCCAAGTAATCATGCATTTATGACAGCATCTCAGCAGAGAACTCAAGAGTTCTAGGTATGAAGAAAGCTAAGTATGAAGAATCTAAGCCTAAGCAGGGGAAAGCTTTAGAACAAAAAAGCCTTTGTGATCTTGTTATAACTGACCATGACTTTTGATACAAAATTAACTACAACTATTTGCCTGAGAAAATTAAATTTAATCCTGTGGAATAAAATTTCCAAGAAAGGAGTATATTGGCAATAATTGAAGATAACTTATTCTCTTTAGCTAAAGCCTTTAGTTTGTCAAAAATTGAAAGAAAAATGGTATTAAAAAATTCTCCAAGATTGTTTTAAAAGAAATGAACAGCACATAAAAAAAATTCCGCTGAACTCAGCTTTTGTATAGCTAAATTCACACAACAAATTTTTTAGCAAATTTTGCGTGGGACTCTTGATTTTTTTCATCCAGAAAAAATGTGCAGTAATTTTCCCTTCTAGCCTTCAGATGACTGGAATGAAAAATTGTTAACAATATTTGTTATTATTCAAATATATAGTTTTCTCCTTGCTGAATCTTTTTTAGAGGTCAGAGCAATTTGAGTTCTTCTTTGTCCTTCCCTCAGCTGCCTTTCCAGATCTTTTTCTGATGTATTCTGTGGTGTAGTTAGAAACAACTATGTCAATTGCTCTGTAAAACATGTAATGCTAAAAGCACATAAGGTTCTGCCAGTATAGAGCAGCAATCCTTGTAGGTTGCACCAAAATAATTGTGCATGGGAATGCCAAAAGCTTTTTAAGAGTATGAATTTTAAAGGTCTTTCTTTCAGGTTCTTGGAAATATTCATGGAATAACTATATAAACAAGCATTCAAATTAGTGATGTTTTGCATTTTTCAGGGAACTCTGATTCTCATTGTTAAAATTGCTGCTAAACATTTACTGAAAGGAGAAAAAATTTGGCTGCTTTACATGTTGTAAATTATTTAATCAGCTATAACTTTCTTAATTTGGAATCAAGATAATGAAAGTGAGTTACTCTCAAACACAATATGACTTGTCATCCATCTGTTTCAGTAGTAGGAGCAAGACAATGCATCTTGCACCACCACAGACATTTAAAAGCTGTCTCTTGGCTTTCAACATTATATTTTTGCATAAAGGTGGAAGAGAATAAAATAAAATATAGATAATTCTTAATTTTTACTTTCAATATTCTAAGGTTTCCTTTTAAAATTAATAAAATATAATACAATTAATTGTTTTGTGGAATAGCTTCTAATTTCCCTAAGTGTTGAAATTCAGTTCTTAATAGATGCTTCCACATTAGCATTTTATTACATTCTTTTGAACCAAATTTCCTAATTGTCCCTACTTACTATGAATGTATTTATATCACAGACAGTTCTCATGTACCATAAACTGAAATTGTTTTGGATAAAATCCATCTATAAGATAGAGTCCATAAAGCACCTGGCAGACTCCAATACCACTCCTTGGAACCAGCAGGGGTTTTTTGAAATCAAATTCCCCGAAATCTTATGCAGTAGGAAAAGTAAGTCCTTCCCATCACTGTTCATCTTTTCATACTCGAGGTTTTCTGCAAAAGTTAAGAACAAAAGAACACCCCAAAAAAGCCACAAGAAGGCATCCCCTTTTTGATGGTATGTTTGAGGTTTAACCACTACAGTAAAAAAGATAATTCTCTACTAGGAAATTTTCACTTGGATGCAAGGCAAAAATGTGAGATTTCTTAAGTCATTTGAACTCATGTTCTGCATTATAATGAACTTTACATTTAGCTTTCACATTTAGCTACATTCCAGAGGGAGAAAAACACTCTGTTCCTCCTGACACTATTACTCAAGCTCAAACTAGACAGCCTATGTTGTGGAATCTGGATGACTCCTTAGGGTGATAATGAAAGCAACACCTAAGACAGAAACATCAGACATTCTTCAGTACTATGAAAATTCTTTGTACTATGAACAAATGATTTTTTATTTTTTTTGACAAAACTTGACAGAAAAGCCCAAAGTATCAAATTAATGAAGTAATAAACATAAAAAATATTTTAAAAATAAATAAAAAAATAAAAAAGGGAAAGAAATATTGTTCTCTTTAAGATAACAAGGGACAGTATTTTCAGAAATCTGAATAAACAATTCCAATGTATATAAAATGACCTCAATGTGATGAATTTCAAGTTGCAAAAGGCAAGTGTTCAATGCATCCTGTACATCAACTATAAACTTCTATGGCTGATGTTACAGCTAACACATATTTCAATATCTTGGCTCATTTCAAGTTAGGTCATATATATGTATATATACAACAATCTCTCCACTGTACCATGCAGGCTTACCTTGAATGATAAAGGGCAATATTAGCATAGGATTTCTCTTCACTGCCTCACTTGACTGAGATAGTGTGTTTGAATTACTCGGGCTGAACTTCCCTTGAGTGAAACTACAAAAAGAGGAAAAACCCAACACTTTTAGCTGTACAGAGTGACCTCAGGAGAAACACAAGTATGTCAACAGCTAGGAACACAATGGCAGGTTATTTACACTGATGCATCCTAGGAGGACAAGTTAAAATCAGGATAAACAGAAAGAAGAGAAGCTCATACTGGGCCTAAGGAAAAATTATTCTTTGGTTGTACAGCCAAGCACTGCAACTGGCTTGAACAGTCTCCATCCTTGGAGGTTTAGATATACCAGATAAAGACATGAGTAACCTGATCTGATCTCACAACTGACCCTGCTTCAACAAAAAGGATGGGCTAGGTACTACTTGAGGTCCCTCCCAACCTAAAATATCCTATGAACCTATGACTCCATACTATATTTTTTTTATCTCAAATGGCTAAATCCTTACTGAATTACAGGTTCTTAGTTACAGCATGCTTGTTTTTCTATATGTCTACCCCACTGCAACAGTCCAAATAGATCCAGTTAAATAAGCACACTAAATAACATCCTATTTACAACTGGGAATTTATAAAGTTATGCAAGATATTTTGTTGGGTGCACTGAATCATCCATCATAAGCAGTCATTCCTATTCATCAGTCAGTGCTACTACCTGCATTCTTATTTTTATGAATACTTTTATTTGGAAAGAGAAGGCCTATTCATACATGTTAAAATATTACTATGAGATTCTACAGACCCATAGCCAAAACAAGAGCCTACAAAGAATGCAACAATGAAAATTATATCTGGACATTTTTTGTTGATTTTTAAAATGTAAGTATTTTCTGTAAGCCCATTAATAATGCCAAAATTTCTTTTAGTATCTTAACTCATCAAAATATCTTTGTGAATTACTTTAAATATTATAAAGGCTACTTATTATCTATTTTTAATATTTAACGTGTTCTTCAAGGTGCAAGAAATTACGATCTCAGGTATTTGTGCACAGTTCAGTTTTTTTTCTTTTCACCAGGAGGAATCTTAAAAAATGAAAATTGCCCCACTATGATCTCTTTTGTACTTCTGCTTACTAGGTCAAAACTTGCACTTTTACTATGGCTAGAGAAATACAAAAGAGACCTAGCTCTTATCACAACAGAAATGACTGTTTCTGTTCATAGTGCAGCTGAATGTGCTATGCATACATATGCACAAGTATATGTGTATATATATATATATATATATGTATACATAACCATGCAGTTTGCAATATTGGTCCATTTTTGTAATGGTCTAATGCTGTTTTCTGCTAAAATGATGAGCATGATAATTTAGTATGCTACACATAGTCTCCCTCCTACCTTTGCTAAGTTTTAGAGGACATTGACTTTGTGCAATTTTCTTTGACACCAATTCAAAGGACTCTACAGTAAAAGGCATCAGGAAAATCAGGTACAGAAACATTAGGCAATAATGTATTAAGTCTGATTTCTTGCTAAAAGTAAGCACACACTCTGTTTTTCAAATGAAGGTTTCCCAGGGAATGGAAGGGTACATAAAAGAACTGAAAACTTTATAATATCATGGATATAACCATGTTTAAAATTTATTATAGAATAGATGATTTGCTATTATTTTAATTATATTTTAAATATAAATAAAAAAGCTTGAAAAAAAATTTTCAGACCAAAGGTTTGACTTCTAAGGTTGAATTTTTCTCTCTTTATATTTAGGTAACTTGGACGTATTCAGAGCATCTGAAAATTTGGTTCTTGATCTAAAATAGTAAGACTTTAGAAAAATAATGCTGTTCAAAATGGACATTTAAACATTGCATATAATGAAGGTATAAAATACAGACATAAAATTAAATGTATATTCTCTTCCAAAATTATCCTGTATGCAGCTAACACAGCTCTTATTCTTAATTATAATGTCTTCCACTGTGTACACTGTAATGGCAAGTGAGATTGACGCAGATGTCTTGGCTATTAATACCCCAAAATGGATCATTTGGCCATGGCATACATATTTTCCTAAATGGAGGCATTTTCTTTTCCAGTCTGACAGGATTTTTACTTTTTAAAAAATATTTTTATTAATATTTATCTTTTTTAATATTTTATTAAATATTTTTTTTACTTTTTAAAAAATGTCTTTAGGAATATTTACTCTATTTCATATTTTACTTTTAAAATTTTCCCCCTGCTTTTTGCCAGGGTGATTGTATAAAAACAGTAGTGGCAGCTGTTACTGTGTTACACAATTTGCCCATAGATCAGACTTCTTCAGTACCTTTTTAAAGAATACATTAAAAATTAATATGAGATCTCTCAGAAATAATCAAACAATTTGTATGACAATTTTCCTTACCTGACCTATAGCAATTACTGTTCTAAAGGTTTTTATACTATTAGCAGTACGCATTATATTAATTAGAAACTATTTTCATAAATCTCTAGTTACATTTTTTTTTGGAATGTGCCATATTTCTGAAATTATTCTGGTGGCTAGACACACAAGCTCACTGTGGGAGCTTGTCTGGACTGAGAGCATGCACACAGGAGTAGATTTGACATGAAACCTATGGACATCTGCACTTTTCAGAGCAGCTGCTAGAGGCAAGCCAGAATTCACTAGCGAGTCTAAAATGCCATGAGGCATCTATGCTCTGGTACCTGAATCACTCTGCTCACTTCCAGAATCATGAGAAAACAAACAAACAAACTTTTCTATGTATTTTTTTTTTAATTAAAGAATGCTTCAGTAAGCATGAGTAAGCACTTCAAAATATGGAAAATACATAACCAGGTTAACTATGAGCAATTATATTATTTATTTTGAGAACTTTATATGCCCAAGTAAGAAGCCTCCCATTAACAAAATAATTTTTTTTTCAAGTTCATATATGCTTGTCTTTTTTATGGTAGCTTAAAGGCTTTATATTTCTTCAGCAAATTAGTATCCTATGTCATGAGTCACAATGAGTATCATATTCAAGAGATACTTTTCATAGTTGAAGAAATGCACTGTATGTTTACACTGTTAGAGGATTTATTCTTCAGTGTACTTCAAGGTGTAAGACAGTTAACTAAGAAACTAATTGAAGTGCACATCATGTCCAATGTAACTTTCTATTAATAACTAGGAAAGGAAGTAGATTGGAAAATAGGATAAAATGCATCTTGGGTTCATCAAAGACAGATCATACCAGACTAACCCAATAGCTTTCTTGATAAGATAACTGATTCTCCAGACAAGGGAAAATCAGTAGATCTAATCTGTCATGACTTCAGAACAGCTTTTGGTACAGTGCCACTTTCAAAATTATTTGTTAAGATGGTAAGGATGGGAGCTAGTCCAGGAGTTGTAAAGTGGAAATAGGTAGGTAGGTAAAAAGGAAATAAAAGATGAGATGTTCTAAAAGGAAAGGTATTGTGCTGAAAGGAATTTTTCTGAAAATAGTACTGGGTTCAATCTTTCCATTGCTGATCTTGATGTAAAAAGCTCTGCATGCACTTGTATACACTATTAATTATCATCATCATCATCATTAAAAACCAAATAACCAACAAACCAACCAACAAAACCCCCCCAAAAGCCCAAACCAACCAACCAACCAACCAACCAACCAAAAAACCCCCATCCCCCCAAAAAACCAAAACCCACAAGAGGAAGAGAGAGAGACAGAGATGTGTCTTCTAAAGTCGAAGGTAAAGGAGGAGGGGCCAAACTGCATTTGCCATTGAATTTTTGAAGTGTTCTCACATCACAGCTGGGGACTCAAGGCTCAGAAAAGGTTAAAAAGATCCATAAGAGGAGGCCAAAAGCCAAGATCCATAAGAGTTTTAAATCTGGTTAGAGACAAGAATGACAAGTTTTTTACTTTAAAACTGTGCAAGGATAGACATGCCTATCAGTAATAAATTCCCTGTATTAATTTTACCTGAAATAATTAATATTAATTTTCATCAGTGGAAGTACAAGAGCACATTTAAGTAGAGAGCACAATCCTTGTGGCTCTGCAGTGCATTTCCCCCAGTTTTCCAACAGCAGCAAGTTGCTCATTAACTGCTTGTATGCTCAGACAGTCTCTTACTATCTTCTCACAGACCCATTGTCCATGCATTTTTTTCGTCTCTTTTTTGGTATGTGCTGGACCTCTGCCACCACAATCACCTGGGGCAGGTGGTTCTGAAACTTAGAGGAGGTTATGAAGCTTACTACTTGCTTTGAAAAACCCCATTCTTTTCTATTTGTTTAGAGGAATCTCCCAAGATTCATTGAATACAACCTATTTGTAATATACGGATTTTGTGAACAGCATTTGTGCATTCAGCCTTCGTAACTTCATAAAATAAATTTAGATATATTCAAAGGCTCTGTGATGTTCTAAGATCAATCTCCTGGAAGGAAAAAAAAATCATTCTGTTTTTTTTTTCTTGTTTTCATTTTAATAAATGACAATGAAAAATAATAATTATTGAAAATTGTGAGTAAGATAAATATTAAATATTCATGGGTTTCAGTTTAATGTTGTCCTGGTTTAATCCCAGAAGGCAACTAAGCACCACACAGCCTCTTACTCAGTTCCCTGTCACTCAGATTGGGGAGAGAACGGAAAGAGTGAAAGTCCAAAGTCTCATGGGTTGAGATGAAATCATTTTAACAGGGAAAGCAAGAGCAGCACGTGCAAGCAAAGCAAAACAAGGAGCTCATTTACCACTTCCCATGTGCAGGCCACTGTTGAGCCATCTCCAGGCAGGCAGGCCGCCACCACACATGAGGGCGACTTGGGAAGACAAGACATCCTCTCCGTCCTTCCCCCAGCTTCCTGCTGGCTGCTGGGGCGTGTGAGAGGCAGAAAGGGCCTTGGCTCTGTGCAAGAAAGGCTCAGCAGAGAGGAAAACACCCTTGAATTTTCAACAGTGCTTCCAGAACAAATCCAGAGAAGATTAATTCTTTCCCAGCCAAAACTAGCATGAACATATTTCAGGAGTAAGGAGCTTGCTTCATGTTCTCCTACCACTTCTGTAATGCTATGTTATACAGTTTCATTTTTTATGTGACAAGTGAAAAAGACATCTAAGGATTGTTTGTAAAACTATATGTAACTGTGCAAAGATACAGATTGATTCTTTTTACCTTTATTGAATCTTTATGGAATAGTAAGTTGATTATTACATAGTAATTGCCAGCTTTCATCTCTATGACCAAATTCCCTATGTAATCATAGATAAATACTAGCTTAATAGACCCAAACAAGTCCTGGCTCTACCCATGCATAATGCTACAACTGCCATTCCACACTGTCCCACTTCTTGTTATCATAACAATTGCTATTGATTTATTGAACTTCTTCATAGCCAAGTGCTAGCCTTTTAAACCATGCTAACAAAAATTGTGCTCACATGCACTACAGCAGAAAGAAAGGTCACTGAAACAAAAATCTAGTGATGAAATATGCAATTTTATAATTTTTCCTCTCTGTGGGGACATTTTTCTAAGGCTCATACTAATCCAGTATGTAACTTATCAATGCTTAAAATGAATCTTCAACAGTTCTCAAATGTTTGTTATAAACTCATTTCTATTATTTCTTCTAAAATGATTCAAAAATTATTTACTATTATCATCAGTCTGGACAACTCAATAAAGAAATGTGATATTTGTTTTCAATGTTCAAACATACTTATTTTTTTATTTGAGAGATGAACAAATCTTCAATTTATTGATAAATATTTTAGAGATTAAAACTGTTCACTGGGATATTTCTATTTTTAGGTGGGACAGTGTTTGCTATTTTTGTACAATGTCTAAGGTATGCAATGTGTTTCACAAAAACCTGGAAAGAAAATGCCCCTGTCCTCAGAATTTTACAGCCTTTCATGCACAGCCTAGTAAAATCAGTCACTGAGCAGTAAAGAAAAACTTGCAAAATTGTACATTTGGAACAAGACACATGTCTTTTAAACAGCAACAAAACAACAGCAAAATATATCAACAATATTGGCATTTAGAAGGTTTCACCACTTAATGCAGCACCAAATTTGATGACTTGATTTCTCTAGCATTTATTACTATAAATGTGGGACACAGCAAAATGGCATGGGACAGTCAGGTTCTCTTCAGTGGTGAATGCTAACAGAATATTAATGATGACCACTAAACATGCAACATGCTGACAGACCAATACCACAGTATGAAAGAGCTTGTATTGGTTGTGGAAGATATGAACAGAAAACCATGAAAAACTAGCTAATTTGGAAGGAGTAAAAGATGTCCTCCTAGTCTGACAGTGAAGTAACTTTACTGAAAGCAAGGTTGTTACAATATTCACACCCTAACTGGTATTCAAATAAATATAATTTCAGATGCCAGCACTTTAACCATTTGAATAAAAAAACATTACACAATGTAACACCAGAATAATGTCTTACCAGTCTGGGGAAAAACTCAGAAACTCTTCCATTTCTGAATCCTCAAAAATCTCAGAAGCTTATTTAGAGCATTACTGTATTTTCCAAATATTTTAACATTTCTGCCACAGATATATAAAGGCCTAACCCTTTATTTTTATCAAATAATGAATAGATAAAAAAAAAAAAGGAAAGAGAAATGGATCAGTCACCTTACAGTAGTACAATTAACAAATCTACAGCTCAGAGAATTTTTGTTCCTATTATAGAAAGAAAGCAAACTAAAAACTTATTAACTCTGAAATAACTAGCTATTGAAGAAAATATTAATTTAAATCACACATGCATTGTTCTAATTATTTTTCATGGAAAATGCATATTGAACATATTTTTATGATGTTTTATAGAAATATATAAATGTAATGTACTCAACCTGGCTAAGTTAGAGCAGTCGTAACAACTTGATTTTTTTTAAAATAGGCACATACCATTGTCTTGGTATGTCTTACATGGCAAGGCATTGGCAGAAAGGAACTGTCATGAGTTGGCCACAACCCTGATTCCCCATCCTAACTGCACCACTTGGAGTGAGCAGTGGGTGGAAGGAGGTGGAATAGTTGGAATAAGGGAGTGAAGTTGAACCAGGGAATATGGGAGTAGGGTGCAGAAGATATTTTTATTTCTGTCTTTCTTTCCCTCAACCCAATGATATTTTTAATTAACAATAAATTGATTTTCTCCAAGGCAAGTGTGTTTTGACTATGACAGTAATTGATAACTGGTCTTCCTGTTTTTATTTTAACCCATAATCTTCCCCTGCCACATCCTGTTGAGGAGGGGAAGTGAGCGTGCAGCTCTGTGGGCATTTGTCAGCCACTCGAGATTAACCTACCACAACCACTCAGATTAATTCCATTGAACAATATACTATGGCTTCCAAATGCAACAGTGAAACTCAACCACATAAGGGTGCATTTGTGAGGACCCACAATCCGTGAGTTGTAACTCTTGCTGCTTAAGTTAAGTTACTTCCCTTTATTCCAAGAGCCTTGGATAAAATGCATAGAAAATAGAGGGGACTCTATAACATTGCCTTGACACTTTTCATTGCCTTTTCTCATATTAACAAATTGCATTTTCTATTTTGCATTAAAATTGTAGAGTTTAATGCTTGATTAAAGATTTAATGCAAGTTATTGAAATTTCATGTTAGTGCTTTCAGATTTCTACAGTTACATCACACAATCTGATTTGATTTTAGTTCATTAAACTGCTTGAATTTTCTTTAATGTTTACTTAATTCACTAGTGAACCTGTAACATTTTTCACATTCAGCACTGATATGGTCATTAAAAGCTGCAACAAGATGAAAATTTAGTTTGTTGGACAGATTCAGCCTTTTTCTTAAAAAAAAAAAAATCAGATTCTGTAACATTACTCCCTTTTGTTCTTTATTCATTCAAATAGCTAAAAATCTGGGGTTTTTTTGTTGTTTTTGCTTGATTTCCCGTGCCAGATCCTCTGCGTACATAGGGTAAGTTTTATGTTAAGCTTGTATATCCTGATGTTTAAACTTCCCTCTTATCCCTTTTTCACTGCCTATCTTCTTTTAATAACATTCTTGATACTACTGGTCTTCATTTAGCTCCAGACTTATCTACCTTCTTTTTACTCCCTTGCTTATAACTCGGACCAAGTAGGGGATGCATATTCTCAGTCTGTCACACAATACTCCTTCTGAAAGTCCCTATTTTTCTTCATGAGGCAGCTTTGACACAGGACATGAAATCTGCCACTTGCTTGAATGTTTCCATTGGCTGAAATCTCCCACTCAAAAAAAACCTGGTGGTTTTATTTGGGTGCAAATATAGAAGAACATAAAAGTAACCTTTATCTGCATTGAATAAGGAAAGCTTTCACTATTAATAGTATCAGAAGTTAGGGGCTTCTCTATATCCTAAAGAACTGAAAATAAACCACCTACTTATTTGCACTGGAAATGGAAGAAAATTTGCTTAGAACACTCACAAATGTTAATGTTAAATCATGGATGCCTCAGGATCTGACAGACAGATAACAATTCATAATTCCTGAGCTGATTTGGAAAATGATGAACAGTATGTTAAATGCATCTGAATCTTTGTTACTCTGTCACTTTGAAAATTTTGCACGGAACTTGAGCCCTTGTACCCAAGTAGTTTGCTGAGTGTTTTATATCGTGTTTAGCTTGGCATATGAGGAGATTAGAGCTCTTCTTCATGCATTATAGAAGTGCCTTTTTATAACTGCAGCATAATATATTCCACAGTATGGTGGTACATCTACAAATCAAAATGCAGCCTCCAGACTGAAGAAGTAAGAGAATTTAAGAAAATTAAGTAGTATTAGAATTTTTATGCAGATTAGCAACTAAAATATTAAAGGCAAAAAGCCTTTCAAATTTAGGTACAAGGGTCTGGGAGGGATTGCTGAAATCATCAATTTCAGGTCTCTAGTATTCCAGGAAGTCACATCATATAATCTTTTTCATAACCTTATTAAATTCCATTTAAAATGCAGTTCATTATTTTTGTCAGCATTACTGTTCCAGGACCTCACTGCACTGATAGTTGGGAGCTTTGCTGATTGCAGCTAGAGTGCAGACACAGAAACACAGACAAAAAACTTCTTTCTTCTTTTGGAGAGATATATCTCCAAATCCCTAAATAATTGTCAGAGTTCTGTGGAACTGGGTACGATGACTGTTAAGCACGAAGTTCTGAAAAGTCATATATGGCACAGCATATTCTCTATGTTAGGAGAAAATTTTTAAAAATTATACAAGAATTTATCGCTTTCAGAACTGCATAAATGCACTCTTAATAATCTAAATAATATAAATCAGATTACAAGACATTTGTTGCTTTTAGTTTTAAACTTTTATACTTGGACAACATTAGAGATGAAGCTAGAATAACACCAAAAGTTCTTTCCTGATCTGAACAATTATAATGCACAAAGCTTCTCATGTATGGCTTAATCTGATTACTGAAGAGGAAAGGGTCTGTCAGAAAAGAAAATCTGAGTTTTTCTTGATACTGATGGAATAAGTGAAGGACCTTATCTCCAAGTTTTCTCCAGGCTTCTTCTTCTATGGATGGGTTCAAGGGTGTAGTATTAGAAATTATATCCTATCAACTGGTCAAACAGATAAGACAACATTTTTATCAGCAAAACCCTTATTGCTCATGAAAGAGTATATCTTTCAGCACAGTTCTTCTACCACGCCATTGTTCAGATGACTAAGCTCTGTGTATATTCCTTGTCTGTTTGCCCCCCCCAGGACATCCTTGAAAATGAGACATGTTGTTTTAAGGCCGCAAGGGTTTTATCCATGTGTAAAAAATTAAATAAAATAAATTCAGAACAAATACAGCATTAATATTTTATACATATATTGCTTTAATATTGCATCAGTAGCAAATTAGAATCCGAGCCTAGATTTTCATGTTTTGAATATTAACTGCTGAAGTTTCGTCAGTAGCCTTAGGAGGGTTTGTTGGATCTTAACGAATCATGACAGAAATTATGGTTGGTGTTCACACCAAGTGTGAAGTGTCTGTTTGAAAAACTGCAATAAAGTGATGTCAGAGAAGGAAACTGTCTGCCTGATCTTTAATCAACAACAGTAAAAGCTGGCCTGGTACTGCACACTAACTAAATCTCCCCGTACTTTTACACAGTGAAAAAATAGAAGTACTGGGATGCATTAGACACACCCTTGAATGATCATTACCCTGAAGGTAACAGAGATAGGACTATCTCACATACAATCTCCACTGCTGGATATAATATTGCCTCATGTATATTGGCTCGATCTTGCAATACGTTTATCATACAAGTAATCTGCAGTCCTTCAAGCGTTCTCATTAAATGCACTAGGATAAGTTTAGTGGGTAATAATTTGCATTCAGGAACATTTGCAGGAGGAGATATCCAAATCTATAAATTGAGATTTGTATCTCTTGTCCAAGCTATTGCTCCAGCAAAACTTTTCAGTGACCATCCTTAGTCTTAGGACATAGGAAAAAAAATTAATTAATTATTTTGTACACGCTGATTGATGGCTGAAAATCAGCATTTGCAAGAGTTTTGTTATGCAACTTGAAATCAATAAGCTACATAAACAAATATATTTTCAAAGAGATAAAAACCTGGAAAACAGTATTTATATTTTTAAAGAACTTCTGAAATCCATCCAATAATTTTAGACTTATTCATAAAAAGAACCATACTAGCAAAGGCTTCAGCTCTAACTGAAAGCTGAGGAATAATTCTCTCTGGTAGAGAAATTCTTTATCTTGTTAGAAATAAGATCATACACATGTATTTAAAATGGTTAATCCCAGGCCTATCTTTTAATTTTTGAGGAAAAATGTAAAAAAAAACTTAATTTGAAAAATAATCACTGAAAGTTACAAGCAGTGCAGTTGTAGAAATGATCGGTGTGTCAGCAATAATAGCCTGGGACAATGCAGGAACATGAGCAAGGCAGAGTAGTGGCAAAGAGGGCAAAGTCACCAAAAAGAAAAAGGACTGCACCATTTAATATGTGTCTTCTGCACATTTTTTGGCAGTTTTCCCAGTCCTTAGAATGTAACGTTCTGTTCTGGTTTTAACATCTTGTTTTCATGGGGCAGGCTGCTGAATTATCCCTAGCAGTTGTTCTCTGTCCGTCTCTGGAGATCAGGGACTGAACCATGACTCAGAGAGTCACAATATAGTCCCTGATTACCCCTTGCTCCAGGAAGAAAATAAACTGCATTAGCCTTTTACCTGGTACAGATGATTTCTCCTCTCTGCACCAGACAGGCTGTGCTGGTCAGTATGTCGGGGCAAGGGTCATAGCCAGACATTACTCACTCCCCATGCATCTGCAAAGGAGTGGGAATAGCTGCCTTGTAGAGGCCATTCACCCTTTTGTAATGCAATCTCCACTCAGGGTAAATTGCACTGTGTAAGAGGGCACTTTAGGCTTCTCTCTAGGAGAGAGGTGTATATGACAAACTCCTTTCTTGTCCTGTATCTAGAGTACGGGTTTAGGCAAATGACTGTGAAGCATCAGAGCTGCTCATATTGATCTTTACTCCCTGATCTGCTGCAGTAAAACTAGATATAACTTCCTGCATTTCCTAGACAGCTCTTTTTGCAAACTGAGGCCAAGGGAGATATACTATTTAGCACCTCACAAGATTTAGTCCATGTATGGACTATCGTGACATTTCTAGAGATAACCACCATTGATTTGTGTGTCCATTTTCCCTATATATATTATAATATATATATATTAAACAAACTATTTCTTCTGGTCAGCATATTCTTATTTGTTTATTAGAAAAAGAAAATTTGGGCCACTAAGAAAAAAAAAGATTCTTGATCATTATGATAAGGAAAATGGTCTCTCACCTGTAAGCAGGCTAGCAAGGGAAGCAGATGAGAAAGAAGATACTCTGTATTTACCCCTTGTACTTTAGCACGCACAAATCAAGAGTAGTTTGAAAGGGAGAGAGAACATAATATCTATAGCTTTCAGTTCTGCAACATGAAAGGGAAACAGAGACCCAGTTCTTGACCAGTTCAAGTTGTGCCCTTTTGGTAGATTGCTTCTTGGTCCAGGAAATTGTAAATCTGGAGAGTGAAAAATCAAGGAAAATGGAAAAAAAAAAAATCATGCACTGTGTCAGCATCCATTATTTCTTTGAAGTTCAGTTTGTTGTCTGCTGTCATGGGACTGCCTTCAAAGAGTACATGGAATATTTAAAAAACAAAGTGAAAAAGCAGGCAGCACTTTCCCGTTACAGTCTGCAGATATTTTGACACTCCAAACAATAATAATGGGTTTCCCAGGTGCTGGATGTTACATAATTTGTCATGATGTCTGCTGTGAGTGCCCCTGGACTTCATGTCTTACTATCCTCTCTTTTTGTGTCACTTCAGTGGGAGCAGGTGTCATCAAGGAGGTATATGGTGGTGATAATTCAGTATTTTCACAAAGAGGGATTTTCTCTAGAAAAAGTGGTATTCATTCACATGAATAAATGAATGAAGGCAAATTTTTCTGGGTAGACTATTACTGAATAAGCAAAATCATCTTGGAAAGAGGACTTCAAGGGAAATGATAAAATTTGGCTTTGTCAAATGACTGATACTGTGCAATCCAAAGGATTTTTAAAATGTTTTCAGATTATTGAGTTCCTAGAAGTACATGGAGGTTTTTTTGTACATATACAAAATGGAATAATATATTGGTACAGAAAAGAAAAAATACAGTGTGCTAGATATATGTAAGAGGGAAAGAAGAAGAACAACAACAAAAAAAAAAAAAAAAAAAAAGGAAAAAAGGAAGAGTTATACAGTTATACAGGTCTCTATCAGATATACCAGGCTTGATCATTACTCATGCAAGTGTCTCCTATTGCCTTCAGAGAAAGATTTTGGACTCAGTAACTAACAGAAAGATAAAGTATTCAGAAGCAACTCTCCCTGAAATACCATATATATTCTGTTTTCTACTCCTGCTTTGAGAATTAGAGAATGTGGAAGATCTCACTCTAAAATAAACAGTGATAGATCCCTGTCTGAAGGAAATTATAATTCAAATTAGTCATAGTAAGAAAGTAAATGTCATGGAAAGTCTACATTTTCTGTCTAAAAAAAATCTAAAACTGTCTTTGCTCAGCCTGCGTCTCCCTTGGTGCTGACGTACGCTGAGGAAGTTCAGCTGAAGCTTCTGACACATCCAGGATATCCCAGAAAGGGCTTAGTAATTGTGAAACTAAGTCTTCACTGTCGGGAATGTTTCATATTTCCCAAGCAAGGGTACGTGACACAAAAGTAGCAGTCCTGAATTTTAGACCCATCCTTACCCTAGTAAGAGTTTGAGACTTCCTATTCCACGTTAATTTTGTTTTTCAATAAAAAAGAGTCTAATTCAGAATATCATTCACATGCACACACGCACTGAGGGAGAAGGAGACAGAGTGCAGGACTTCTAAGAAAGCGTATGGCAAGGGGGGAAAAACCATGAAATGCTTGACTTTCACAGATGTGCTGTGAGACCAGCTGTTTTGTGCTTTGTGCTTACAATTGCCTGGCTACAGACACTTTCTGAAGTGGCCTCCTGTTGCTAGTAAATGGAGTGATCTCTACTCCTGTGCTCAAGCTTCTGTATTTTAGGCCTCAGTCTAGACAAACTAAGTAGCCAAAGTAGGAAGTTTGTATTTAGCTGTCTGTATGTTTGCCAAGTTCTAGGGTTTCCCTTAGTAACTCTCTGCTAACTCACATCACAGTAGAGAAGTCTTTGAATTTTAAATAAAAGGAAAAAAATTGACTGACATTCATTTCCCACTAAATAGAGCTGGGTCTCTGTTGGTATGAGATTTGGACTAAAAAGCAATTACTCCATTGAAGGACTTTGGAAATAGTGTTTGTCCTGGAGTCAGTGTTGCAAGTTTGACTGTATTTATATGAAACCCCTTGACTTTAAGAGGAGAAATTACTGGTTCATGAACACATTATAAATCCCAGAAGGGTTACATATTTACTTAATGCCCATTTTTTCTGCTGTTTGTTCCACCACTAAAATCATAACCTTACTTATAACCTCAGTAATTTCTATAATAACCACTCATGATGTAATAAACAGAGGATTAGGACTTTGGGCTGGGAGTAATCAGTAGGAAACTACAAAAGAGTCTGTGGTTTTGCTGATGTTTCTTTTAAGAGTAGCAGGGAAAGAAAAAAAATAAAAGATAAGGAGATTTATCTGTAAATAAAACGTTTTCCTAAAATTTTCCCTGAGGTTCTAATCTTCTTTAGTGTGACCCAGACAACACCAGTAGAGCTTCAGCATATTGAAGGAAGAAACCTATTTCACACCTCCGCTAATCTTGGAAAGCTTCCTCAAAGTCCTTATACAGAATTTACATAACCCTTTGGGCCTGTATTCTGCATCTTGCAAAATTAATGAAATCAATGGGACGTGTGAATGGATCTGTTTGCAAGTTCCTGGCTTTAAATTAACATTGAGACACCATTTTTTACCTGATGCCTTCTTAAGGGACATCACAGGCTGGGAACATATGTATAGGAATGCAAGTCATAGGAACACTGTGGGATGGCTTGGCCAATAAGACCAATTCCCCTCATCGATATTATAAGGGTGATGAACCTGTGTATAGTACTGTGATATATTTCCCAATATTTCTTGGGGGAAATGATCAAACTTATTGTAAAAGTACATAAATTACATGATTAGAGTCCTAGCTCTAATCAATGGAATGCTGGTGTTTCACTTTGGTGTGAAGAGATTCTAACCAGACACCATGCACCTGCTGCTGTAAATTTCCACTGCTACCATGCAAAACCTATTCCTTTATTTGTGGGACACATGAAGTAAAAGAGAGACTGCTATCCAAATTTATTGTTTTCCTCTGTTTACAGATGAGAGGAAAACCTATCAGTTCAAAATAGAAAAATATAAGAATTTCCTTTCCAGTAATTCATTTTCCCTTTTAAATGAAATTATTTTTTAGAAGAGGCTCTGCGTTTTCACTAATATTTAGAACTGCCAGCTCAAAAGAAATAAAATATAAGGGTGATAACTGAAATATGCAGCTTTCCAAATTATCAAGAAACATTCCTAGCAATTTGCTGCAAAGTACACATAATGAAATCAGACAGCAAGAACAGGATATTTAAAATGTGTGACTAATCGAATTCATTAAGTGATGCGCATTTGATATTTTCAGTTGGCTAGTAATACACTAAACAAACTGCAACTGTCTATCCTGAATTATGTGCATGTGCACATTTATATAAAAGCAAATAAACAATCCAATAGGAATATTCCCAGTCAGTATGACATACCTTTCTTGAACCTGCTAGTTTCAAAATGATAGAACTAATGACAGAACAAGCACAGAAGCTCAGTAAATCACTTATCTTGCCCTATAGTTGCCATAGTTCCTCTTTTCTTACTTTAATGGAGGCACACTGTCTGAGAAAACATGTAGCAGAAGGATATTTTCAATGTACTGTCAGTCCTAAATTACATCTCTGTGAAAGTAGCACTAGTCATGTCATGCCATTTTACTAAGACAAGGACTCATGAGTGCACTGCCCACAGCAGAGTCACATTTCACCTGTCCTTCTGTGGCCTGCACTATATTGACAGGATCTGTGACAAGAAGCTGAACAGATTTGTTGTTCTCAGGTTGACGGGCTTATATTTGTAGCAGTCTCATCTTCTGTTGGCAGCAGTCTCTGCCATAGATGCGGCTCTGGGAGAACACTATTATTCTCTGGTACCCCTAAGATCATGTTACCCAGGTAATCTTCTTGTCTTTCTTCTCCTGAACTGTTGGGACTGTGCCAGGAAAAGTAAGAGGTGCTGAATTACTATTTTTATTATTGTGCAGAACTGAAACCCAACTCCAAACCTCCTTCATTATCTCCTCAAACCTTCAAGCCTAATTGACAGCAAGTCTTTATATCTTGATTTGTTCCCATTAGAAGTCCTTGTGCCCTTGAATAAACAGGTAAGGTAATAACTTTAATTACTGCTATAATTAGGTGTATCTGAAGCACCTGTGCTTTGGCATGAGAAAAAAGGCCTAAAGCTGAACTTTCCTTTCTGCAACATTGATACGTATTTTTTCTTCATGCCATTCATTTGGCAGGTAAAGGCACCCAAAGTAGACAGCTTAAATTTAGTAGAAGCTTAAGTTTAAGTAGCAGAAAAACCTCTTTTTTTTTATTTTATTTTTTTTGTTCAAATAGCTTCTAAATGAACTTATTTATTAGTATAAAGTAATACTTCAAGCAGTACAAAGGCAATACAATTTATGGAGCCATTTTAAAAAGCCAGAGCATCTTTGTGATACAGTCATTAGAGAAATCAAACAAAAATAACTGAATCATCAATAGAATTACACAGCAGGGCAGGCCTTTTGCATTTGTTTTCTTTGCATGAGCAAGACCCTCTACTGTGTTAAGTATATGTCAAAAAAAGAAAAAAAGGCAAAAATTATATATATGTATATGTGTAAACTTATGTGTGTAATATAAGCTATATGTGTTTATATAGTTGCAACTATTCTTGCAACCAGTAAGTTTGCTTTTTTTATTTTCCATTTTAACCAGTGATAAATAGCAAAATAAAACCATTTTTATGGCTGTGTATGAATAAACTTAGACTTTTAAAAGGAACAAATTGATTCTAGAAAACTTGAAAAATTGCTTTCAACTGAAACTTTAGATACCTTTAAAATAATTTTCAAATGCTAATTGAAGTAGAAAAGCTGAGAATGCATGGTTGGCATTAATGCCATCTTCATGACAGAAAACAAAAATAGAAGCTGATAATTCGTAGTCAGAGACAGAAAGCTTCACTTCAGTAATGTAAGAAAATTCTATTCAGAAAAGCAATGTAATTCAAGGTTAATTATCTGAATTAATGTGTCTCAGAATTTGGCATCCAAGGAAAATCAGGCTGATTTTTGGAACTGCGAAATGGACCAGGAATCCAGGAGGTTATAGATGCTCTATCTGCACCTATCTATTCTCTGGAACTCTATTTTGGTAGCCTAGCTTTGAAAATTTAGATTTTGTTCTTACTCAGTTCTAACTGGTGTACTTAATTGGAGCAACTTAGTCACAGCATGTCTGACAATCACATCTCTACACTCAAAGGCCTGGGAATGCCAAAAACTGAGACTTTTTTCCATTAAAAATTGCTTTAAATAACGGTATAATAATGTTCACTCTTTCATTACAACATGGGTTTTGAAAAAAAATAAAATTAAGTACTATAAAATTTGAAGTGAAAATTTGTTAAATTATGCAATTTTGCTTCAATTCTGGAACTGAAAAAGAATTTCTCAAGGTTTAGAGATACCTTGCATGCACATGGTAATCTGTAAAACGTGATGATTTTTAGAAAATGGCTACCTTTCTTCTAAAACAGAATATCAGTTCTGTGTGTCAAGGGAATTCCAAACCAATATTCGCTTTTGAAAATTCTGAACTACAGAGTTTTCTATAATAAATTTTCATTGGGAGTGGCTACCAAAGAACTGTCAGGCAGTCAGAAAGAAGGGAAGTGGTCTATGTGACTGTGATTTGGAAGAGGTGAGACAGACACTAAATAACCTCTCTATTAAAATATGTTCCACACTGTAAAAGATTGAAAACCTCCCATAAAACAAGGCACAATAGGGGGATAATATGGGATATCTGACTTCTGACTAACCACATGGTTGTTTTTCTTTAAATAAATAGAAGACTACTGACTCTAGCGCTGTCCAATATATACTTTCCTTGAGTATTGAATTTCCATAAAATCAGCCACTATGACCTGAAAATAGCTGATCCGTGGGCAAGGAATATTTTCTAAAGAAATTCCTTAGGAATTTTTATTAGATGTGTAGATATATGTAATTATAAGAGATAGAGACAAACCAGTTAAATAGCTGAACTTCAAAAAAAAAGTTCCAGTGTTTGGAAAAGAGTTAAAATCTTTTGAGAATTTAGCAATTCTTTAGTTCCATTCCCTCTCACTCAGACATCTCCAAGATTGTAGGAGAGATGAGCTTAGCTCAGTTTTTACCATTTTAAACTTGTATTTCTTCTTTCAACTGGTCATAGGAGTGTTCCATCCCTATAAGCACTTCCACAAGGTGTTTGTGGTCCCAACTGTAGCTTGAGATTAAGTACCTTCCAAAGACACTCATCTTTCTCCATTGACTGCAGAAGTATCTTGGATGCCTAAATTCTGTTCAATTACTCATTTTTAGCTGGTTGAGTGTAATAATTTTCAATGTGTCTAAGGAAATCTGTGAAAACAGATGAAGTGTAGGTTGGGATTTCTAAAGAAAAATGTTTGGAAGCTGCAAACAAGACCTCAGAGGAGCTTTTTCCCTTACTCCACTGAGAGAGAAGAGCAAGATTGTAAAGCATAATACAACTTAAATTTTTTGTCTATCCGTAGAACTCCTACTCCAAATATTTCAGTGTTGTTGGGAGATAACAAGGACGTAGAGTGCATATGATATTAGTCTGAAGCAGATGACTGAATTTTGCAGATTTGTGCTGATGTTCTTAGCAAACTCACACTCTGAAGGAAGAAGAGGGGAAAAAAATAAAAAAAGTAATGTTGTTACTTCATTCTTTCCTTCCAAAGGAAAATATTTGTTGATCAAAATTAGTATTGCTTTAATAGGTGCCCATTTTTTCCTTTTATTTTATATGCATTTTTGTCTTTAAGTTAATTTCTAAACCAGTCCATAATTACAATATAAGACATGGTCATCTATTAAATGATACCACACCACTTTTTTGTTATATAAACACTGTAAAAAGGACTGAAAGTAACAGCAGCTGCATTTCTGCGAATAGTCTGACATGACACTAATAACAAAACAATGTATTAAATAGCTTCTCTTTTTCTCATGTGGGAGATAAATTAATACACACCTTTGCAGCAGAGTCAGCTGGCATGACAGTTGTTGTCCATGTAAACTTGCTGCACAGAAAACATGCAAATAAGTTATTTTGATTGTGGTACAAAAGAATCACTTGGCTTGAGACATGCAGGCAAAACATGGTCTTGTCTATCATTAATCCAAGACTGTGATACCTAATTGCAATCCAATCTAGGTATTCCTGTTACTTTTCTAGGGCAGGAATAGGCTGCCACAACATTTCAGTTCTCAAAGCTAGTGCCCTTCTGACTACTGCATGGGATCTGAGTGAAACAAGCAGATACTCAGTCTTGAGCCACTCTTATTTTTCCCATAGACATTCAGAATAATAAAACAAAAGAAAATATAATCTCAACAAAATTGAGATATTAGCAAATAGTGTTCTGAAATGATGAAAAGATTGACACACGGGATTTTGAATACAATACCTTCGTTGATTTATTCTGGTTTTTTAGAGGTGTTAAAATATGCTAGTTTAAATAATGCATGGTCAAAAATGTATTTCAAAGGCTGCTATCTGCTGTATCTTTTTAATAGCATAAGATGCAAAAAATAAGTATCGCCCTCAGCTTGAAAGATACTATTTTTCATCATTTGGGTCACCAATTTAATGTGATTTAACATTAAGCTTTCTGAATTTTGTGATCCATTGTAACAGTCTCCTTTTACAAAGAAAGGTAACTCTATCTGGCATTCACAACCCAGCATGACTCCAGCATTTTAGAAAGCAATGACTCCTAATAGCTTTTCAACTGCAAGTAGAATACAGGCTAA